>NC_091977.1:159447409-159772785 GCF_044704955.1 Pristiophorus japonicus | reverse complement strand
GGGATAGGGGGAGGGAGAGGGGTAGAAGGGAGGGGGAGAAGGGAGGGAGAAGGGAGGGAGGGGGAGAAGTGAGGGAGGGAGGGAGAGGGGGAGGGAGAGGGGGAGAGGGGAGGGGGAGAGGAAAGAGGGAGGAGAAGAGGAGAGAGGAGAGCAGAGGGAGGCTGAATGGGCCCGGCCAGGCCCCCAGCACCGGAGTTAAAGGTAGGTGGCCGGGGGTCGGGTCCGGGGGGGGGAGTCGAGTCGGGTCGGGTCCGGGGGGGAGGCGGGAGTCGGGTCGGGTGGGGGGAGTCGAGTCGGGTCTAGGGGGGGGAGCGGGAGTCGGGTCGGGGGGGGAGTCGAGTCGGGTCCGGGGGTGGAGCGGGAGTCGAGTCGGGGGGCAGTCGAGTTGGGTCAGGGGGGGGAGCGGGTGTCGGGTCGGGGGGGAGTCGAGTCGGGTCCGGGGGGGGAGCAGGAGTCGGGTCGGGGGGGGAGTCGAGTCGGGTCCGGTGGGGGGAGCGGGAGTCGGGTCGGGGGGGGAGCGGGTGTCGAGTCGGGGGGGAGTAGAGTTGGGTCCGGGGGGGGAGCGGGAGTCGAGTCGGGGGGGAGTAGAGTTGGGTCCGAGGGGGGAGCGGGAGTCGGGTTGGGGGGGGAGTCGAGTTGGGTCCGGGGGGGGGAGCGGGAGTCGGGTCGGGGGGGGGAGTCGAGTCGGGTCTGGGGGGGGAGTCGGTTCGGGTCGGGGGGGGAGTTGGAGCGGAAGCTTGGGGGGGGGGCTTTGAGAGAGCCAGCTGAAGGGAGGAAGCAGGAGCTGGGCGTGGGAGGTGTAGCTTGATCCAGCCGCCCCAGTGAGCCCATTCGGCCAGGGCTAGGCGCTGCATGCTTCTGGCCCCTCCCACACAGTTTGGGGCGCCTGGAGCTACTGCACATGCGCGGCCACTATAGCACGCCTGTGCAGAGGTTCCGGCACTGATTTCAGCGCAGGGACCTGGCTCCGCCCCCCACAGCTCGTGCTGCGCCGCGCCCAGCTCCAGAGGACCTGCAGGGAGCCGGAGAATCTGTAAGTTTTTTTTAGGCGTACTTTCAGGCGTGAAAAACGGGCGTCCAGGTCAGGGCTGCGCCGTTCTAGGCGCGGCCCGAAACTTGGGCCCTACAAGTCTGACACACTGCTGGTTGTGCAGGTTATACATCAATGGTGGGCATCACCTTGGTGACAGTTAAAGTTTAAGTTGATTGAAGTTAAGTTTAATTATACCCTTTTGATGTTAAGGAATCACCAGTGTGTAACGGTGCAGCTATCTGAGCCAATGCGCAACAGGGTTTTGTTCAATAAAAAACATTTAAACCGAACATTTGTCTGAAATCATAAGTATATCTGTAAAAACCAATCCTTCCCCTCACCCCCCCACCCCATTTCTCCTCCCCACTTCTACCCCTTCCCCTTCCCCTCCTGACTCCAAGCTGCCTGGCCGAGGAGCTCCTCAGGCGATGCTTCATTGGGGTGGGAGGGATGACAGCCGAACTGCTACTTGGACGGATACGGGAGAGGACGGTCCCGAGGTGGGTACGTGCTCTGAGCCAGAAGCAAGATGTTGCTCCTGGCTCTCATGTGTCGTTGGCCATGGGGGTGCAGCACCTTGGGGTGCAGTGCCGCGCTCCGGGACCACTGGGAGCCCTCTGCTGCCAGTGTTCCTGGCTATCAGCTCCAGGGCCTCCTCCATCCCTTCCATGTTATATCTTATTTGTTGGACTAAAACTTGGTGCCAACTATGTTCTTGGTGCTTAGTAGGCTTTTTGCTACTGGTGAATCTCCCTCGTGCCTCCCACAACAGCCAAACAAACACACACCACACCCACACACGCTTTCAGTCCCTCTCTGCTCCCTCTCTCTCTGTTTCCTCTTCTGCGCATGTCATGATGACCCCATACCTCCTGAATCGTGGGAAATGAGCATTGCCATGCCGTTGTTAAGGACGGCGACATTTACGGCAGAAGGTCAGAGAGATTTAACGCTAATGCCCATTTCAGATCGCTCGTGGTAACACCCAATTTTTAAAATGGAGACTAGGGGCTTTGAGAATGGGCGACAAGCTGGCGATTTGAAAACCCATTTTTACCGCCCACACCGTAAATACCGCCCATTTTTGGATGACCTGCTCAAGAGTGTAAAATCTAGCCCACAGTCTTCAGGATGTGGCAATCGAGGCCCTAGTCGCGGAGGTGCACTCCCGGTGAGCCCAATTAACCCAGGGTGGGCGTGGGAAACCTCCACCCCAGGCCTACCGTAAAATATGGGGCGAGATCGCCGACGTCGTCGCATCTGCGTCCCACGAGGCCAGGGGATCCGACCAGTGCCGGAAGCCCTGGAACAGCCTGGTTGCATCGGCAAAAGTAAGTAGAGATTTTAAATTGTAATGATACAAATTGTAATTATAAATCTCCAGGATTGAAATTTAGCTTGTTATTCTTACATATATTCCCTGCTAAGATCTGGACAGGGCTCAGAACCTGCGCCCTTTTTAAGTCTCAGTGTGTTAGTCTCTCCGGTTGCTGTCACTTACACAGTGACCCAGCCTGGACTGGGGGAGAGCTGCCCTTGCTCACTGTCTGCCCTGGGACACTTTGGGACATTAAGTTTCTGTCATTGCCGAGTTCACCAGCTATTCTGATACCCACCATCCCCGGGGGCCCTTCAATGGAGATTGTAGTCGAGAGAGATGTGTATGTCAAGCATTAGATCCTAAACACGATCTTTGTTATAACCGTGCATCAATTGTGGATACAAACCCTATTAGCATATAATGTTGGAAACTGTTGTCATTCCATGATAGTATCTAGTCAATTAGCTTATGCCATGCTCTTGTCATGTTTGCAGAGGAAGTTATCTAAGAATTGGGCTGAGCGCAGGCGCACCGGAGGAGGATCCACATAGCTAACTCAGCTCACCGAGTTGTAGGAATGCACTGAGGCACTGGTCGGCAGCCACACTTGGTCAGCCACCTGTGGTGAGGCAGAACCCTCGCTTGTGTCATGTGAGTAAATGCGTCAAGCAGTGTTAAAGTAATGTAACGTCATTTCATTATAATATACGAATGATGCCATGTTATGTACGCAGCCTCTGTGCTACTCTCAGGTTGACAACATAAGAAATAAGAGCAGGAGCTGGCCACCTGTTCCCTTCTCTGTCCGCTCTCCATAAACCTTCACTCCCTTATCATTCTGTCTATCTTCGACTGATCCAGCCTCCACAGCTCTCTCTGGGTCACTGAATTTCAACTTGGATTTACTACCATATGTACTACCGTGCGATGCGTTATTATGTAATGTCTCTTGGTCTCATTTATTGTAGTAGTGCTGCTCCTCCTTCGTATGCCAGCGCAACGCAGAGCAAGAATGTGTACCCTTCTGTTCTAATAAGCTCAATTGTGTTTTGCAGGTTCAACAACACCCATTCACAGCGAGGTACGACCTGAACCTCAACCTCCATTGTTGCAGGTGGTCCTCATCACGGGTGGGAAGGACGAAGAAGACGATGATGATGATGAACAGATAACGGGGCAAGAGGAGGAAATCTTGGATATGGAGGAGTATGTCCTCAGCATCGCTCTGACAGAACTATCTCCTGTGGGACCTGCGGCCATAACGTCGGCTTCGACAGAAGAAGTAGTGGGACCAAGCGGGCTGCAGCTGGCGACGCCAAGGCACATGTTACTGCTCACACCGACCCCATGGAAGTTGAGTCAGCGAGGTCAGCATATGCCTCCTCTGGCCAATCACATTGAGGGCTTGAGCAGACTGTGCATGGAGAGTTTCACAATAAGTCGCGATCTCCTCCAGGCGTTCGTGGTATAGACGAGGGACATGTCCCGGGTGTCTGCTCGCAATTCGGAGCATATGCAGCAGATAATCTGGGAGATGCATGCGACGACCGCCTCCGTTGATGCCTTGCGGCATGCGATAGTGGCAGGACATGGCACTGAACCCCAAGGTGCCGTCCGACATACCACCAGCAACAGCACACAAGCGAGTCAGGAGCAAGCACTTCCTTCTGACTCGGAAGGCGATTCCGCAGCTACCGTCTTCCCCTCCAACAACCCAAGAGCCGATCAAGCCACCGTCACGCCCCCCACGGCAGGAAGTCTTGCCGTCGCCCGCTGCAAGCCCGACTCTTCTCGGTACCCGGCGGCCAAAACGGGTGGGGGTTAAGACACGGAGGGGGGGGCTAAATGACCTGGAGGGAGACGTGGCCGCAGGTAGGGAGGGGGGTGGTTTATTGTTGTTTTATTGTTGTTGTTGTTATTGTTATTGTTGTTATTATTGTTATATTCTTATTGTTGTTTTAAACATTTATTGTTGGTTCACTGTTGGGGTAGTTGTGGGCGGGTGGGGGGAGTGAGTGGGTGGGTGGGTGTTATAGTTAAATTATTATTACATTTTATTGGTAATCAGTAAACATTTTTATTTCATTTTACAATTGTTGTGCAGTGTCTTCTAATAACTTAAGGTAAGGTAAAACATGAATACAACTGTTGGAAAACAATGGCCAGGCCAGGCCAAGCAAGGATGAAACGTAATGCAACTGCAACTCTTGTCTTTCCGTAACTGTAACTCTAACTGTCACCAATGTAAGTTCATGCAAAGCGTTCATTTATGAGCTGCTGGCACGACAGTTTTGCAGCCGCGTAACTCCCACGGGGCTTTTCCAGCCTTGCCGGGGGGGTGGGGGGGGCGGTGCCATGGATTCACCGCCAGGCTGATTGTCCTCCCTGAGGTCCTCACCAACCTCCTCCTCCTCCTGCTCCTCCTCCTCGTCTGCCTCTTCCGCCTCCACTCCTTCCTGAGGTGGATCGGCAGCCCCATCTGGCAATTGTTGTCCTCTCCTTATAGCTAGGTTATGCAACATGCAGCAACCACAATAAACTCAGTCACCTGGTCAGGATGGTATTGTAGGCTGCCTCCAAAGTGGTCCAGGCATCTGAAGCGCTGCTTCAGTACTCCAAGTTGTATTTTCGATGACATTGCGTGTAGCTAAATGGTTTTCGTTGTAACGCTTCTCGGCTTCCGTCTGGGGATTACGCAGGGGGGTCATATCCCCAGCATCCAACCATGAGCTTGTGGCTGACTGTTAAACAGATCAGAGACAGTGCTCTCACGCAGGATATGCACATCATGGATGCTGCCTGGAAATTTTGCATTTACTGCCATGATTATTTGCTTGCGGTCGACAATGAGCTGCACATTCAGGGAGTGTAATTCCTTTCAGTTATGATCCTGTAAAGGTGCTTTCAGGGCGATGTGCATGCAGCCTATTGCTCCCTGCACCTTGGGGAAGTTTGCTATTCTCGAAAAACCCAAAGTCCTCTCACTCTGTGCCTGACTGGTCATAGGGAAGTTTATAAAGTCCATCCTGTGTGCGTAAAGGGCTTGAGTCACCTGTTAAATGGAGCAGTGTGTGGTGTGCTGAGAGATACCACAGATGTCGCCAGCTGAAGCCTGAAAGGAGCTCGATGCGTAGAAGGATAGTGATGCAGTAACCTTTACCTCAACGGGCAGCCCTGTCCTGATGGTGCTGGTAAGCTGCAGATCCCCCTTGATGAGCTGGCATATCTCAGCGATGACCTCCTTTTGGAAGCACAGCCTCCTAAGGCACATGTTATCAGACAAGTTGAGGTATGATTACTTTTCCCTGTAAGTTTGTAGGGTGTACATTCTCCTCCGCCTCTGCATTAGTTTGCCACCTCTTTGATTGGTCCCTTCACTGAACACTTCACTAAACCCAACTTTAGACTCCAGCAAGGGAGCATTTACAAATAATGGTAGAGAAGTTACAGACCCTATCACTATCACTATCATCATAGGCAGTCCCTCGAACGAGGATGACTTGCTTCCACATGAGTTCACAGATGTTTCAATGAAGGATCCAATGTTCCAGTCTTGAACCCCAATTGACGGGGTGGAAGATGCCTGTGCGTGGATTTTTTTAATGTGTGGTGACCGTTGCGCACCAACCACCACATGGGCTTGACAAAGCTAGGCCTTTATCCAGTGGCAACGGTTAACCAGAACGAATGGAGACCTGCTCTGCTGCACGGACCTATTGCAGTGTGGGTAGGCCCGTGCTGCCCCTGGGCTCTCGGCTCTTCTGGGCCCATACCCTCATTCACCGCACTTCCGCCACAATCTCTCACCACTCCTCCGCCACAAACATTCGCTGCACCTCCGCCATGATCCCTCACCGCTCCCCCGCCACAAAAACACTCGCAGCACCTCCGCCACGATTCCTTCACGGCATTCCTCAAAAACCTACCTCCTTGACCAAACTGTCCCAATCACTATCACTATTGCTATAAATGCCCTTTGTACTAAAATAAATATAAATATAGATATAAATATAAATATGAGTGGATCAATCATTAACTAAGGCCCTTAAATAACTCACAAATGATAAGCCCCTTCTTTAAGCAGCCTCTCACTTCCTCTGACATTCAAAATGGCGTCCGTAGTGCCGAGTTCTGTGAGGAGTGCCAGGTAAGAGCAGCTTTTCTCCGGCGATGTCCAGCAATCTTCTTAGTGAGCAATCAGCCTGGCGATGTATGGGCGATGTGCCGAAAGTTGCGGTAGGCGATGTGTGGGTGATCACCTCGGCGATGTGACACGAAAGTTGGGCTGGTCATTTTTCGGCAATGTTCCGGCCCAACTTTCCACTTTTAAAGTAAAATGGGTGATAGCCTGCCTTTTTGGGCGATAAGTGGACGATAGCCCAGCGATCTCAAGTGGAAAGTCCAGCCCCTATTCTCCATGGGGCCGAGGTGCCTGGATGGACAATGAGGTTTGCAGGCCAAGTGTAACACCTCTGGACTCTTTCAATGAAGGAGCAGTCAAGAACTCAACAAACAGTTAGCACTTCGAGAACTGCTCATTTACAGAAATGGCCTACCATTGTTTTCATCAAGATGACCAATCCAGGACAGAGGCATCACCAGGAAGACCAACTAGCATCTCTGTGACCATGGTAACCAGGAATCGTCCAGCCAGTTTTGTGTATTAAGATGCTGAACTTTGGGGGATTCAAGGACTTACTTTCCTCCACCATCTGGAACGGGATTCCCCGCGTGGCTACGCGTCCGTCAACTCTCCAGGAACGCCCAAAGTGAGTGTCTCGCCATACCGCCTGAACGTAACTCTCCAGGCCTCATCGCATGCCTCTGTTAGGCACGGTTTTGTCTTTAGAGTCGAACGGACCCGGGACTACATGAATCAACGACAAGTGGGGCCCGGAAGAGCAAGGCTGAGTTCACAAATTTGGAAAATTATACCTTGTATGTTTGTAATATTGAAATGTAGCTTTGTATTGAGCCTGTAATATTGTTGATTGGTGCCTGCTAACCACATGATACACTGGGACCGAAAGTCACCATCCTCGAAAAAATTGATCAGCCTCTGCGGTCGGGTACTTTTCCCTCCCCGAGCCATATTCAGCTCGGGGAGGATTTCAGCGGTGTTCACTTCCGCCGGAAACGGCGCGGTGAAGCCGCAGGAAAGGAACGTTTCCAGCGGTGAGCTCTGCAGCGTGCAGGCCGCTGCAAAGGGTTTACCACAGCAAAATTCACCAAGGAAAAGGTAGGACTTTTCCCGGCAGTGCCCCCACGAGGTTTTTGATGCAGTGCTCAAACGCGACACCACTGAGGCCCTTTGGTAGGTAAAACATTTTGTTAATTATTATTGTTCTTATTTCATTTTCCAGCACACATCCGCAGTATTTATCTTTTGATATAGTTTTATTAATTATTAGTGCTTTTATTTCATTTCCCAGCATGCGCAGTATTTATCTTTTCATATAACTTTATTAATTGTTTTGGTTGCATTAAACCTGCTGAGTGCTGATCAGAGGTTTGCACAGACTTTTGTACAACTTTCAGTTCTGACTCTCAATGGAGTCCTGTGGGCTGCAGAGACCTGCTTGGCAGGGTTCACCCTGAAGATGGGAGGAGTGTTGGGAGGCCGACTCCTGGTACACCTGCTCAGGGGCAGGGTGGCACGCAGGAGAAGGTGTCGCCACCAGCACCGTGCAGACAGGCAGCGGGCAAGCGAGGCAGCAGCCATGATTCATTCATTCTGCGCCAGACCAGTATGCCCGCCGTCTTCACCGGCCGAATCAGGATTGTGGTTGGCTGCTTGGGGACAAGGGATGTCCCCTGTCCACTTAGCTGCCCACTTCTCTGCAGAACCCCGGGACAGGGCCAGAGTATGCATACAATGACACTCATTGTGCCACCAGGTGTATCATCGAGCAGTGCATAGGCATCGTTAAGCAGAGATTCCGGTGCCTGGACCGCTCTGGTGGCACCTTGCAGTACTCTCCTCAACAGGTCTCCATGATCATCACGGTCTGCTGCATGATACACAACCTGGCCATCATGAGGGGACAGCCGCTGGAGGTCGAGCCAGCAGTATCACCTGAGGAGGAGGAGGAGGAAGAGGAGGAGGAGGTGCAGGAGGAGGAGGAGGAGGATCAGAGCTTGGAGGCGTTGACCCATTGCCACCCTGGAAGGTCTGGGTGCAGACTGGCCAGCACCCTCCTGGGTGGGTGCGTCCTCACATATATGGAGGTGCCTGATAGCTCCCCTGCAATCTCCCTCCATGCATTATGCATTGCCTGTCTGCCAGGTCTCCCCATGTTAGGAAACAGTATTCTTCTTCTGCCTTCCACACCGTCCATCAGTGTCTCCAGCTCCATATCAGCGAACATGATGGCTTTCCTTGCACCTCTTACACCAGCCCTCCTTCCAACCTCCTTCCCCCCTCAGGGTCTTGCTGCAAACTCTGGCCTTTAAAAAGGCCAAGGAGCAGCTGGCTCATTAGAAACCCTTACCTACATGCTGAATTTCTCAGTGGCGATAACGCTCAAATTAAGACAGCCATACCGCTGAAAAATCCACTTTGGAAGGGTTCATTAGCACTGGAACCCATTTGTTCACTTTTGGAGCTGAATATGGGGAGGCCCAGCCATGAAAAAATGTCGGCGCTAATGGCCACAAAAAGGTGGGGGGAGCAGCAGCTTTCCCGCGGTACTGAATTTCGGGCCCACTGTTTTTAGCTGCCATGATCTCTCATTCCTGCCTCATTCCTTCTTCTGTTAATCCTTCACTCAGATATATTGTTCACTCTATCCAGCCTCTACCCCTCCTGGACCTAGCCTTGGCTTCTACACACCTCTCTCCCAGGTTCACTTGAGTGCTCCAGGTCTCATCTGAAATGCTCAAAATCTGCACTCTTCCTGGTCCACTCCCACCTCTTGCATTCTCCAGAGCTCTACCTTCGCTCCTGTTCCCTGGCTCAGGCTCAACTCCCAAAGTCTGGGACTCAGTGGAATACTGCTGCACACCCAGAGTGCAAGTTTTAAGTGTACTGACACCACAACCTTCCCCTTCCTCCATTCTCCGAATTTGAAACTCAGAGCTCCAAAGCGAGCCATTGCTGCAGATTAGGAATAGAGGTTTTAAGCAGACTAGTGGATCAGCTGACTTACCAAATGCTGCTTTCAAAACAATTAAAGCAGGGCGGCAGCAGGATCAGCACTTGGGAAATCAATGAATCCATTGATCCAAAGGGTTAATGAGCCTATTTTAATTGTTTTTGTTTTGTTGGGATGGGGGTGACAGTGGCAAGACTGCATTTATTTTCCATCCCTAATTTCCCCTAGGGCATTAAAAGTTAGCTGATGTGGACTGGAGTCAGATCTAGGCCTGACCAGGTAAGAATGGAAGGTTTCCTATCCTAAAGGACATTGTTTCCTGGTGCCAGCTCACAATTTATCAATGTCATAATTTCCTATGGCAGTATTTGAGCTCATGACCTCTGCATTCTCATACCATAACCACTAGGCTACCAAAACCTTCACCTAGTGTGGGAGGGAATCCTTTTAAAAAATGGCATTGTCCGTCTACAGCAGCATTCTGCTATGCCCCAAGTCAATTCAAATCACTCCCCTGGTACCCAAGAACAAAAAAGGCTTACATCAGAAAACCCCGATCCACCCTCTCTGCCCCACTAACCTTCCACCATTGGTTTTTGAGCCTGCCTCATGTCCTACCCAACCCAGCGATAAATCCCACCATCTCCCTATCCAGGCCCTAGTCCCTTGTTCTAGTTTAGACTCAGGCCCGGTTTCTCTGTTCTCCTCATGGGCTGCTGTGTTTCCTTGACCACCATCACTGTGGCCTGAGACCCACTGCAAAATCAACAGTAAAACGATTTGGCCCAGGATACGTCCCCCTGCTGCCTCTGGCCCTGATCCTGCACTCTTCTAGCCCATATCCTAATCCCCAATTTAGGATAGATACCTCTAACCAGGTGCACCTTGACTTTCATCGTAATGTCAATCCCAGTCTTAGGAAAGATAAAAACATATTGTCCTGTAGTCTTTGGTCAACAGTGAAGCAAGGCGAAGCCGTCAAATCACATTGAAGAAATCTCACAAACAGCAAACCAGGAAATAAAAAGCAACTTTCCTCACTTTTTAAAAATGTTACATAGAGCGAAATAAAGATTTAGGATTTTCACATGAGATAAGGTAAAAGCTGAAATGTCATGAACAAACTTTTTTTTAATTTAAAAAATTGATCCTAATTAATCAATTTTTTTTTATCATAATGGAGAAATTTGACATTCCACAAATATAAAAATTAGTTTTTCAGGACCAGATCGGTTGTTACAGTGCCAGCTGTGGCTCAGTGAATAGCACTCTCACTTCTGAGTCAGAAGGTTATGGGTTCAAGTCCCACTCCAGGGACTTGAGCACAAAAAAGAATCTGGGCTGACATTCCAGTGCAGTACTGAGGGGGCACGTAAAAGATCCCATGGCACTATTTCGAAGAAGAGCATGGGAGTTATCCCCGGTGTCCTGGCCAATATTTATCCCTCAATCAACATAACAAAAAAACAGATTATCTGGCCATTATCACATTGCTGTTTGTGGGAGCTTGCTTGTGCACAAATTAGCTGCCACGTTCCCTACGTTACAACAGTAACTACACTCCAAAAGTACTTCATTAGCTGTAAAGCGCTTTGAGACGTCCGGTGTCATGAAAGGCGCTATATAAATCCAAGTCTTTCTTTTAGCACTCACATACGCTGTTAAAACCCCAGTTACACCTAGTCCAACAAGGTTTAACATTTTATGGGGTATTTAACAGCCATATTAGTGCGGAAAGCTCAGGTTTTCGTCAGTGCCACTGATTTCATTGATTGTCGGCTTTGGGGGGGGGGGGAGGTGTGTGGGGGGGCGGGGGGTGATGGGGTCGATGGGTCTACAGCGCAGCCAGTGTCGGAGCACTGACTGCAACCTCGAGATTTCCATGTTTAGAGGTGCATGTACAAAATCCTGAAGTTGTGGTCAGTTTTGGAGGGGTATTAATGGCAAACGTTGACAGTTGGCTGTCATTACACACCACAAACTCCGAGCCATTCAAACTCAGTAAAATTGGATAAGCATATGGGGAGGCAAAAGGACGTAATGTAATACAGAAGATGGAAGAAACAGAGAGCAGGACAAAATTACAGAAAGAGTGAGACAGAATGAGAAAAAGAGTTAGAGAAGGTGTATAAGAGCCTTACAGAGTGAGAGAAAGAGTGGAAAACATATCCAAAAAGCACAAAGAACACAAAGAATTGGAGAACAGGAGAAATAACAGTTACAGGCAGAGAAGGATGATTTTTATATTTATTTTTGTTCACAAGCGATGTCACACAAGATCAACTGGTATCTCTATTGATGTTAAATTTAAACAATTCAAAATACTCAGAATCTACTATGTTTGCAGATGATTATTATTTAAGTTAAGTAATTCGTGACATTATTTTATCTTTAACATTCTTCTGTCATTAACTGTATTTTAAAGTTGATGAATGTCTCAGAACAACCTCGAGAGCCTACTTACTCTCTTTGGAATTAGAACATTTCCTTGTTCTACTACTTCTCCTCCTTCTCCGAGTCATCTTTGGGCAAGTTAAAGCCTTCCCAATATGTAGAAGCCTTTAAATTTTGAAATCGTAAATAGATATACAATTAACACATACATATAGTAATATTTAATAATAAAAACTTTATTTTTTCAAATGTTAGTTTTCATATGAGATTTAATGGCACTAAATAATAGTGACTCAGCAGTGACTCTAACCCTTTCTTTTTCATTTTTGGTAAATGTGGGGTAATTAGTTCTACTGATGTTCTCTGGAGCTTTACTTTTACTGCTAGCCTCTATCTGACAGCATTCTTGCAAAATAAACAATATTGTGATGAAGTGAAATTGTAGTGTAAGATCATTTTGAAAAACAACCTTCTATGGTAAGATTGTTTTACAGTTACATTTTAACATATTTTGCTGACTTTTCTTCCATATTTAAGGACGATGTTAACAACCTCCCTTCCCCCCACAGTAAAACACCTGCCAGTTAATTAATTTTACTATAATCTTCAGCTTATCTCCTGTGCAAGGAAGACACATTACCACTGACATGGGAGAAGCCGTGTTAAATCTCCTGCCACTAGTCATTGCTCTATGTCATTGCATTTCTGGATTTGTACATTCTGCTTTGACTATGTATTTGAATTATTAAAAACTTCCCATTGTTAAAGAGCTTCTTTATATTAGAGTAGTTCATTCAGAAGGCTTTACTTTAAATAATATCAACAACAACCTCAGCAACTTGCATTTATATAGAAACTTTAACATAGGAAAATATCCCACAGGAGCATAATCAGACAGAAATTGACACTGAGGCAAAGATGGAAGCTCAGCACAGGATCAAATAGGATGTTGAGGTTGTGAACAGTCTACTTTAGCGTACAATAGTGGCTAGGGAGGGGAATGGAATTGATGGTGAGGAAACAGAGATCGTGGCAGGGGCCAAAGCAAGACAAAACTGTGGCTCATCCAGGATGCTGGACAAGCAGGCTGACAACACAGAGGCAGTGGATGGGGTGAGAGAGATGTGTAGAAGATTATGTGACTGCAACTGGATAGATAAGAGTGGAACCAGGTGTGGGCAGTTCCACTCAGTTGGACAACGGAGGAGAGGCTTTAGAAGAGGATAGTGTGGTCAACTGGGTCAAAGGCTGCAGTGAGGTCAAGAAAGGATGAGAATGGGTGGTGCACCACAGACACAGAGGATGTAATTTGTGACTTTGTTTAGGGTCATTTCAGTACTGTTACAGGGCGTAAACCTGACTGAAGAGGTTCAGAGAAGGAGTTGCGGGAAAGATGGGCATGGATTTGAGAGACGACAACTTTGTTCAAGGACTTTGGAGAGGAAAGCAAGATTAGAGATGGGGCGATAGTTTGCATGGACAGAAGGTGTAAGGGTATTTTTTGAGGAGAGGGTGATGGCTATTGTTTTGAAAGGGGGCGGAAGAGTACTTGAGGAGAGATTTACAATGTCAGGTTGCGTAGTGGCCAGAATCGCAAGTTGGGAGGTCAGCAGGTTAGTGGGAATAGGGTCAAGAGAGCGGGAGGTGGGTCTCATGAACATGTTTTAGAATCATAGAAGCATAGAATAGTATAGCACAGAAGGAAGCCATTTGGCCCATCTAGTCTGTGCCGGCTCTTTCGAAGAGCAATCTAGTTAGCCCCACCCCCCTACTCTTTCCCCACACCCCTGCAATTTTTTCTCCTTCAAGTATTTATGCAATTCCCTTTTGAAGGTTACTATTGAATCTGCACCCTATCAGGCAGTGCATTCCAAATCCTAAGCACTCATTGCGTTAAAAAGTTTTTCCTCATGTCGTCTCTGGTTCTTTTGCCAATCACTTTAAATCTGTACCCTCTCATTATCAGCCCTTCAGCCATTGGAAACAGTTTCTCATTATTTACTCTATCTAAATCCTTCATGATTTTGAACACCTCTATCAAATCGCCTATTAGCCTTCTCTGCTCCAAGGAGAACAACCCCAGCTTCTCCAGTTTATCCACATAACTGTAATCTCTCATCCCTGGAACCATTCTAGTAAATCTAATTTGGATTCAGAGAGGTCATGAGGGTAGACAGGTGAAAAACTAGAGACAGGTGTGGATTCAGGGCTAGAGCAGGATTCTTAAAAAAATATTATAAAGTGCACTTTTCATTATAAAACTTTAATTAATAGGAGTGGCTCATCCATAGCTGTGTGGATACAATAAGCTGCAACTGTGATTCAACTACACATCTGACTTGCCGATTCCACTGTAGGAGAAATGCTGCATAGAGACCAACAACTTTAACACCTGTGGGAAGGGAATGTCCTTTCTGGACCATAAGAGCAATTGTTGCATGGGGTGAGAACGGGGGTGGAGGGGAATGCTCTCATGAATTTGTTTTGGTAAGGGCTTTGTCTCTGATATCCCCTGGAATCCTTATACCTGGTTGCACCTCATTAAAGACCATTTGCCGGTGGTCAGGTCAGAGGGGTAGCAAAGGCCTCGGCAAAGTTGCCCAAAAACAACTCAGCTGCAGTTGTTTTGTGACCCGATGATACCAGGAAAAAGAGGGGGGAATGTGGGAGAAAGGGAGATCAGAGTCTCACAAAAGAAAAATGATTATTCATAATATTAAATGCAATATTATATCACGAGCATTTAAATTTAGGAAAATAACTGATTTGAATTTCACAATATTAACAAGTCTATACAAATCTGGTTATATTTCTTACCTTGTTTAACGCGACTGTTCCTAAACCCTGTAAGATTGGTCTCTGTGGTGACCCACACCTAACAGTCAAGAACAATTCTTCAGATTTTGAAATCAGAAAGAAATTCAAGAGTTCTCCTTTCCTTATTTCAGTTTAAAAGATTCCAGTCATGCAAAAAAAAAATACCTCAGGGAACGCTGCGGAGATACGTTTCAGTGGAGGCAATCACTATCAGAACCTTTGTTATTTAGCTCTCTTTGCTTGTTCCAGTTACTGTTTCTATTTTTGCCCCTAAGCCCTGAAGCTGATTACTTGACTTAATCCTTCCGAGATTTAGTGATGCTCTACCTGTGTCTTTCCCTGAGTTGTACTTTTTACTTAAAGGTCTCCTTGCTCAACTGAAGAGTTGCAATTATAAAGAAACAATTTACATTGTTGTTGCATTGATTATTCTACAGTCTTCATTTTTCTACAGCCTGTTAAACAGATTTTTCTGGTGCAAAATGCCATTTTTCTCATGGAGAACATTCACCATCACAGATTAAGGGCCAGGAAATGGCAGTATAAGAGAGCATTACACTCGTGTCCAGGTACAGTGCTGTATTCTTGGATGTTTTCTAAGCTTAGCCAAGAGGCCTTGTAATTACAGGGCAGGGTTTATTATTTTTGGCCTTCAGCTGTAATCGCAAGAATTATGTAATTTTCCAAATTTATGCAAAAATGTGAAGTTTACAAATGCAAGCTTCTCTGTTTTATGGAGATATATTAGAATCCAAAAGAAAAGTAATGGTGCAATTCATCTGCTGCACCCTGTTTAAAAAGTAACACTTGCTAGATGTAATGTAGTATATAATAAAGAAAGCTGCAGAAATTCTGAAAGATAAAATATGTCAGTTTCCTGCGTTCTGAGTACTCTTAACTGCCCTCTGAAGTGGTCTAGCAAGCCACTCAGTTGTATCAGGGCAACTAACCAGCAATGCCCACATCCCAAGAAATAATTATTTTTAAAGAATTGGAGATGGTGAGATTGGAGGCCGTGTGCAGCAGGGTGTTTGCATATTTCACTTTCCTTTGCACTTTGCTCAAACAATCACACACAGTGTGGCAATCTGGTGCTGCATCTGCTACTGCTGGCCCTTGTCCCTCTGTCCTTTTCTCTAGGTCATTCCGATAACTTGGGCCCTGCAGCCGCGTAGATAGAGAGGGGGACACCAGCCTCCTGACGATGCACCATCACTCGCTCTGACCTTCCCAAGTACCAGCACAAAAATGTCTATATAGTGAGTTAGAAGGGTTTGCACAGGATGATTCATTTAGCACAAGCGAGCAAGAGCAGGTACAATGGAAAGGAAAGCCCAGGAAAGGTTTCCCAGAAGGACAGCTAGGATTCGAGATCTGCTGAAGAGATGCAGAATTTAAGGACGCAGCTTTCAAATGAAAAATGCTTCATTTGCATCAGTAATTACGCAAAGGCTTAAATTGCCTGCCTGGGAGCAACCCCATCACATTGGAGACTGGAGCAGTCCACTATCAACCTATGTGCAGTTTTAGTGCACGGCAACAACACTCTGCAGTCAAGCATGGAATGTGTGATCACCTCAAAGGACATTACAGCTGGATCCTCCTTTCAGGATACTATGGCACCAATAGTGTAACCTTCTCCGAGATGCTCATACAAGTACTGGGGATCAGGGCCCAACCATACCTTCTGCCTTGGACAGGCTGATGTACTAAATAGATCGCGGCTTCAGTCGTGTTACGGATCTCCTACAGTCTGCTCCCATGCAAATCAGTAGGAGTGCTGATTTACAGCCCCACAGCAGGGGCAGTGGTGTAATGGAGGAGTGGGATATATTGTCCTTTCTCAGGATGACAGGATGTCTGCACTCTCACCACCAAAGCTTTGTTTTAGTGCCACGAAGCCAGCTGGGCCAGACTGCCTGCAGCCGGGCCCTCTCAGGCCTGAGCTCCTTCAGGTCACTGACCACTTGCATCACAAGAGCCCCTCACAGCAGCCTTCTACCTCCTGCACCTCATAGGAGAGCTAGAGTAGGAAAGAGGTCACTTAAGATGCAATAGTGGCTCAGACCTGGGTAATAATTAGCCATTTTTGTAAAGCAGTAAAATATTGATATTTGTGTTTGCAGAGTATTTCTATACTAGCTATTGACCCTGCACTGTCAGGTGACTTGTATATCAATTTTGGTCTTTGGATGGTGAGACGTTGGACGGACTGTTAATTTAGGTTGGAGGGTGGGATTGTTCAATGGAGGGTGTTGCTGAAAAGCTCTGGCTGCAAACTGATGTTGGAACACTTCCCTGATGTCATCTGTGTTGCCTTCACCCTTTGGTTGAAGGTTCTCATCCAATTGTGGCTCCATGTGTTGTCCCCGTTGTAGAGCAAAGTTATGCAGCATCCAACAAACCACTATCATAAGGACACTCTTTGAGCTGTATTGGAGGAAGCCACCGGACCTGTCCAGACAGTGGAATTGTTGCCTGAGCATTCCACAAGTGTCTGCTCAATAACAGCAGTTAGTTTAGAAGACTCTCTGGACAAGGAAACATCACTGCTTTCATGCAATATTTTAGAAATTAAGAATTTCTTTTGCCTTATATTGACCACAGTATTCAGTGATATTTAACATTAGAAAATGTGATGGTTATGATTATGATGTCATGCAGTCAGGTGGCACAATTCTTCTGATGATGTAAATTGCTGCAACATTAGTGATTTTATTTTGACCACATGACTTCCTCTATCTCTGTCCTGTGATAGGCTGATGACTACATCACATATCATATTGTCTAAGTCTACCTGTGGATCTGGTCGTAGTGCAGTTCAGCTGGCGAGGGTGGGTTCAGAAAGGTGCCGTGAGCCAGCTGTGTCGGGGATAGTACTGGCCGCTAGCTACCAACCTCTTGGCTTGCTACTCCTGCTCTTCTTCGCCCCACATAGAAAGTAACAAAACTTATCTAAAATGGCCTCTTCTGAAAGCCATCAGATAAAGTCCCCACTCAGGCCAACATTAACAAAGCAATAAGGAAGTAGAGGAATGCTTGGGTTGTGGTGTTGAGATAATCCTAATTCCACCGTAACTACACCAGTTATGCAATGCAAAAACAGTCCACTCGAGAAAATATTTTTCATATTTCACACACTTGCTTCCAAAATCCTTTTTTTTAAATCATAGAATAACTTATTGGTCATTGAATCGACATGATGTGATGTTATTGCACTGCAAATATATCCTCTGCTACAGTACAATATGATACGTGATATAGTCATTAGCCTATCACAGGACAGTGATAGAGGAAGTCATGTGGTCAAAATAAAATCACTAATGTTGCAGCAATTTACATCATCAGAAGAATTGTGCCACCTGACTGCACGACATCATAATCATAACCATCACATTTTCTAATGTTAAATATCACTGAATACTGTGGTCAATATAAGGCAAAAGAAATTCTTAATTTCTAAAATATTGCATGAAAGCAGTGATGTTTCCTTGTCCAGAGAGTCTTCTAAACTAACTGGCTTCAGAGCTTTGCTTAAAAATGTTTTGACTACAGCACCAAAGCCCTTTCTTGCCTCATGTGATCGTTGCAAAAAAGATTAAAGCTGAAAAAACACTTAGAGAAAAAAAAAGTGACATCACAAATGCTTGCATCCTAGCAACAAAACTTTTTATATATAAATAGTTGTTTTGAATTTAAAACCATATTCTAGAATGGAACATTAACTGTCGAGTGATGTCAGTTGGATCTTGGGTTCAGGTGGAAATAAGGAGGTTTTGAGCTTTGAAGAGCCCCCTTTGCTGGTTTCTAGCTTGGACAACTAACTTTCCCCTTGATTCCCATTGCACGTGTCATCTGTTGCTCTTTGGTCTCAACAGATAACTAAGCTGTACCTGTAAGGCTGAAAAGATGGCAGACAATGGACTTAAATCAAGATTATTCGATATTCTTAAACCAAGCTCGTGGAATTTGCAAAGTTTAAGCTTCCCGTGGCGCATATCACGTGATCGATTGTCACAGGTTCAGCTCAAGGAATATCAGGTAACTATTATTATAACAAGTAAAATTTCTTCACCCTACACAATCTCCATATCCTCGAAGGATCCGTGCTGCCATTAGACATGCTGTGGAGGGTAGTGCCTGGTGGGCTGGTGTCTTCTTCCATGCCATATTATGGTCCATGTGCTGCTGTTCCTCCTCCTCCTCTCTGAAGATAGCATAGAAAATGTTATGTATGCAATAAAGGTTCAAACTGAGTACTGTTTAACTAAGCAAGGTACAACCTTGCTTGTACTTTATTTTGGCCTAAAGTGCCTGACTCACAAAATGTTTGGCATTTTATACCAGAGCAGCACCATGTGCATACATGACAATACCCCCCTCTGAGATCTTATCACAGTCTTTCACAGGTTGAGACGGTCTGGTGCTTTACGCTCCCGGGTTGACCGTCTCAGTTTGATTCTGGCCTTGGGTGAATGTGCGGAGTCTGTTGTGGCTGGTGGCTGGATGGCTGACTTGTTGGGGGTGGCAGTGGCCATGTCAGGAATTACAAGTCCATTTTTAATGAACAAGTCCATGATGGAAATTCCGGGTTCACTGATGACCCTTGAGTCCACTGAAGGCTGCTGGTAGGTTGGTTGGTCATCGACGGTTTCTTTGTCCGACTGCTCTGGCTCGTCTGTGTGTCTCAGCTTTGTTTCCTGCAAGTTTGCCCATTCTTGACCTTAATAACAAATACTCTGTTGCCCTTCTTGGCCATGACTGTACTAGTGATCCATTTGGGACCCTGACCACAATTCAACACATATACAGGATCATTAACAGAAATCTCGCGTGACACAGTTGTGTGATTGTGGTACCCTTGTCTTCTGTATTCAACATGATTACTTAAATCCGGGTGTACAAGAGATAACTTGGTCTTAAGACCTCTTTTCATCATGAGTTCACCATGCGAGACCCCTGTGAGTGTGTGGGGTCTTGTTCTGTAACTCAGCAGTATGCAAGACAAGCGGGTCTGCAGTGACCCTTGGGTTACTCTCTTCATGCTTTGCTTGATAATTTGTACTGCACGTTCTGCTTGCCCGTTGGATGCAGGCTTGAACAGTGCTGACCTTACATGTTTTATACTGCTAAGTTTTACAAACTCTTGAAACTCCTGACTGATGAAGTACGACCCATTGTCGCTCACCACTGTGTCAGGCAGACCATGTGTCACGAACATGACATTGAGATTCTCTATGGTTGCCGTGGACGTACTGGATGACATGATCATGCATTCTATCCACTTCGAATAAGTATCCACCACCACTAAAAACACTTTGCGCATGAAGGGACCTGCAAAATCTACATGGATCCTGGACCAAGGTTTGGATGGCCATGAACACAGACTCAGTGGCAATTCCGCTGGTGCTTTGCTGAGCTGCATGCAGGTTTTGCACCGATGCACCCATGCTTCCAGCTCAGAATCAATTCCTGGCCACCATACGTGGGACCTGGCGATGGCCTTCATCATCACTGTACCAGGATGAGTGCTGTGTAACTCACGCACAAACTTCTCTCTCCCTTTCTTCGGCATTACAACTCGATTGCCCCACAATGTGCAATCTGCTTGAAAAGACAGTTCGTCCTTGCAACGAATATACGGTTTGGCCTCCTAGCATATTTGCTTAGGTATGGCAGACCAATCCCCTTTGAGGATGCAACCCTTTACCACTGATAATATCGGGTCCTGGCTAGACCAGGTCTTAACTTGTTGAGCCATGACAGTGGTACCTTCACTCCCAAAAGCATCCATGATTAACATTAAATCTACCGGTTGTGGCGTTTCCACCTCCGGTGTGGGCAACGGCAACCAGCTGAAAGCATCGGCACAATTCTCTGTGCCAGGTCTGTGGCGAATGACATAATCATAGGCAGATAATGTCAGCGCCCACCTTTGGCTGTGGGATGAAGCGTTGGTATTTGTAAGGGGAAATCGGGAAGGCTTCTCCTCCCATGAGCGGGCCCCCTGATATAGAGGGTCGACGCTCGCCCCTACCCGCGTAACAGCCCCCGGAGTTAGCAGACAGAGACGAATGGCAAGGTATAACGATCTTTTATTATGAACGTCCGGGAACACTTCTCATCACAGCCGCCTGTGAGTGGAGATGCTCTCCGAACAGCACAATCATACAACTTTTATACATTTCAAAAACCCCTCCGTTCCCTGGTAAGAACGCCCTAGATCTCTAATTGGACTACCTTATCAGTGCTACTTCTCTAATTGGACTACCTTATTAGTGCTACTTTGGATTGACAGGCCAAGACCCTCGTGATCACCTTAGGCCGTGACTAGAATGACTTCATTAGGTCAGAATTTGTTGATTCTCCTTGGTGCCCGTGAGTCTGCCTCAAGCCTCTTTGCAAGGTCTTATCAATGTCTGTTTAGGTTCTCACATCGTATCCTGTCGGAATATTATTGAATTGATAACTTCTGGAGCCTTGGTACAAGGCCGAAGAGAGGCCTTTTACCTCCTTATGGGTCGGTGCAGGAACCAGCACTTTAACCCTTGTCCCGCTGGTACCCCTAATGCCAAATTTCTCTTACAATTCCCCCCTTTTGGCCCTTGGCTATATGCCAAGCTGGCCATATTTCCCGATAACTATCTCCCTGTGGGCAAGTTCCAGATAGGTCCATTCACCTGGGTCGCCATCTCCCAAGCTTCAGGATCTCCTGAGACCTTTCCTGCAGAGTTATATAAGGTAAGTCCTTCCTATAGGACTGCTTAAATTTTTATCCCTTATGGCCTTAATCATAGTGTGTGCCCTGACATATCGTTTGGCCTGTTTAATTTGTGCACAGGCTAGCCCTACCAGTACCATCAGGACCAGGCCTTGTATTACTACAAGTACATGTGATATTATTCTTATCCATGGGTGAATTTGAATATTAAGTCCAATGTCCCACAGCTTTGAGTACCAGGGCTGATCAGCCAGCATCGCGTTAGTGTCTTTTTGTAGGTTTGTCTATTTCTTCCATTAGCTGGATATTGCACCAATCGTTCCTCACTTAATTCAGGTATCTGCTTTTCTTGCGGTTCCCATACTGCCTCCTCATACCCTTCTCGGAGGGTATCTGTGACCGTTCCGTGGATGATTTCCGTTGTCTCGGGATGTATGTGGTATCCATTTATATCTATTTTTCCCATGGGCCTGAAACAGAAGTTAGGGTTGGTGATGACACAGTGGGTGACTCCTCCCCTGGTCTTAATCGTCGGGTTGGCTGCTGCTGTGCTCACGCACCAAATCTCCATTCCCTTGTGGGGCAGCGATTGTTTCGGAATCGTGTTCGAGAGGAGTGATACTCAGCATGCATCCGTTTGTTTGGTGGAATCTGCAATCATCATTCGTCATTCGTGGCGTACCTCGACATAAAACCACTTGGTTAATTTTATAGCAGTCAGTTATGTCAATGCCTTTGGTACTATTGTTAATTTTAATCACCCGTCTGGCAGGCTGATGGTAACGCAACCGAGTTTGGTTTCTTACTTCACTGATATTATCGATCAGATATAAGGGACCTCCCTTTGTTACATCATACTGTGGTATGGACAACACAAAACCGATCACATTCACCCGCCCAGTAATACATCTGAATTTTGGCACCTATGCGTGACTATTCCTTTGTACCTCGCACGTGTTATTCATTTTTTTATCTTGAGTCCAATTGTTAAGTATGCTGTTTGGGATCCAATCTGATATGTCCCCATTCTGGAGTTGCTCCAAGTTATGTTTCACTTCACTTAATCCAGGCCCCATACCCGGAGCAAACTATCTCAGCTTGTAATCGTTTACTTATGTCGTTCTCCATTGCGTGGATCAAATTTGTCTTGACATGCTTCTGTAATGTATGGGCCACTTGTAACAGTTCCCCTTCCGCGCCATCTCCCTTGGTTATCCATGTCCCTCCCCAGTAAACCCCTCAAGATTTACGTTAAGTTGTTAACCCGGTCATCTATTGCATACAGGTCTATGGAATTCATCTAGGTAACCCCCTGCCGCATAACCCATGCCTAGTGTTTCCAGTATTCCCCTTTTTGTTCGACCTTGTCCTGTTCCCTTCTGACATTAAATCTCAGGGTAGTGGATTCCGGGCCTTCGAGGATCCGTTGTGTCAGGTTCTGGTATAGGGCCCAAGTTTCCACATGAAAAAAAACGGGCGCCCCTCCGAGCTGGGTGCCCGTTTTTCGCGCCTAAAACGGCGCCTAAAAAAAAACTCGCGATTCTGGAGCGCTTTGCCTGGCGCAGCGCCCAGGGGGGCGGAACCTATACTCGCGCCGATTTTGTAAGTGGGAGGGGGCGGGTACTATTTAAATTAGTTTTTTTCCTGCCGGCAACGCGTTGGAGCGTTCGCGCACGCACAGTGTGAAAAAAACATCGGCACTCGGCCATTTTTGTAGTTCTTTGTAGCTGTTTAGTTTTTGAAATTTTTTTTATAAAAGTACATTGCCATCAGCACATCAGCACTGAGGCTTCTTGTAGCAGTGAGAAGGGTGCAGGCAGCCTCAGAAAGTTGAGCCAGCCGTTTCCCGACGACCTCCCCCTTTTGCCGTCGGGAAATGGCTCCTCAATTTTTGAGGCTTCCTGCAGCCTTCTCTCTTTCCCCACCCCCCCGCGTTCGGTCAGATCCCTCCCCCCCCCCCCCCCACCGCATTCGGTCGGCTCCCTCCCTTCCCTCCCCCCACCCCCGCGGTCGGTCGGCTCTCTCCCTCTCGCGTTCGGTCGGCTCCCTTCCCTCCCCCCGCCCCGCGGTCGGTCGGCTCTCTCCCTCCCGCGTTCGGTCGGCTCCCCCCCCCCCCACGTTCGGTCGGCTCCCCCCCCCCCCACGTTCGGTCGGCTCCCCCCCCCCCCCCCCCCGTGTTCGGTCGGCTCCCCCCCCCCCCTGTGTTCGGTCGGCTCCCTCCCTTCCCTCCGCCCGCCCCCGCGGTCGGTCGGCTCTCTCCCTCCCGCGTTCGGTCAGCTCCCTTCCCTCCCCCCCGCCCCCCCGCGGTCGGTCAGTTCTCTCCCTCCCGCGTTCGGTCGGCACCCCCCCCCCCCCACGTTCGGTCGGCTCCCCCCCCACCGTGTTCGGTCGGCTCCCCACTCCCCCCGCGTTCGGTCGGCGCCCCCCTCCCCCCGCGTTCGGTCGGCTCCTCCCAACCCGCGTTCGGTCGGCTGCCCCCCCCCTGCGTTCGGTCAGCTCCCTCCTCCCCTCCCTCCCACCCGCGTTCGGTAACGGCTGCCTCATTTTGTGACGCTTGCTGCAGCATTCTCCCTGGCTGAAGCACTTTCACACAGGTAGGAAGATGCTTTATTTAATCTTTTCTTTGCTTATAAATGTTTATTCAGGTTGGATTTATTTGTATAATAATTGTATAAGTATAAATAAGGATTTATTGTAGAATTTAATGAGTTCCCCTCCCACACCACACCTCGTTCTGGACGCCTGATTTGTAACCTGCGCCTGATTTTTTAATGTGTAGAACAGGTTTTTTCAGTTCTACAAAAATCTTCACTTGCTCCATTCTACTTTAGTTTGGAGTACATTTTCACTGTGGAAACTTTCAAATCAGGCGTCAGTGGCCGGACACGCCCCCTTTTGAAGATAAAATTCTGTTCCAAACTAGAACTGTTCTACCTGACTAGAACTGCAGAAAAAAAAATGTGGAGAATTGCGATTTCTAAGATAGTCCGTTCTCCATCAGTTGCTCCTAAAAATCAGGCGCAAATCATGTGGAAACTTGGGCCCATAGTTTCATTCCCACAGAAGCTAGGAAGAATGATATCCATTAGGTTTAGGTTAAGTAGTCGCTGATGCACCCCAAATTATATCCTTTCTTTAAATTATTTTATTACTAGCCCCCCTTTGGCTCCAGTCTTTATGGATGGGCTTATGGGGGGACTTGCGTGGTTGTGCTGGGAAGAGTTGTTGTCCCCAGGGTGGTTGTCGGGGCAGCGGTAGGGCTTCCCAGGGTCCCTTTGGGCGTGTTTGGTGTCCCAGCCGGACCTTTATTGTCATCTTTCCTCCACACTCCATCCGCCCCCCTTTTTAGGTTGTATTCCTTCTTGTTTGCGCTGTGCATGATCATACCGGCTTCTCCGTGTTGTTACCATGTCACGCTTCGGGACATACACATATTCCAGAGACCTTCCTTGGTCTTCATTTTATCCCACTGGCCAGTTTTCCTAAACATCCTGGGGTCCCACCCCCCTTTTTGCTCTGTTCTGTTCCCACCCTTCTGTTTCTTGCGGGGTGGATTTGGCTGCTTCATTTACAGCTTCGTCCGCCCAGGCATGAGCTTCCAGAACTGAAATTCCATCCAGTTGGATTTCTGCGCCCTTCCCCTTTTTTTTGTCAGCACCTATTTAGTATGTTACGTCTTTTTTTTTCAGATCTCCTTTCTTCAAATTAGGTTTTGTATTTTACATGGAGGGCTCGTGTCTCTGTAAATTTGTTAATTTAAAATCATCAGACAATCGAAGACACCTTTTCTTTCAAATTCGTTCAATTTGTTTTCTTTCAAAGTTGCGTCTTTATCTTTTTTTCTTTTCTCCATAACTAGAACGGAGTCTAGCACGTAGGCTTTGAGGGCTGCTTTTCGTTATCTCAAATGTTCCAGTTTCAAGGCCGTTACAATGTCTTTTCTCTAAGCTGCTAAAGCTTGCCGTTTTAACATTTTTTCAAAAGTCCCTTTTACACCTTCGCAGATAGCTCACCACTCGCCCAGGAGTTTGACCTGATCCCTGAAGGTATTTCTAGATTGTTTCCAAACCTTTTAGTTGTTTTTCTCTTTTTTTTAAAAAGAGATCAGATTTAATTTAATATATTTTTTTTAGTTTGAATCCATCTCAGTATTTTGCTGTGCCTTCTCTTAATATCATCCGAATAAATCCACACCTGCGTTTCTAACTTAAAACTTCCTACATACAGGACAACACTACAAAGGTTAAAAAAACTTTCACTCTGTCTGAAAAAGTGGGTGGAGTTAAAATAAACAGACAGCTGCACTTTTGTTCCAAACAGGCTTTCAGAAACATGAAAAATTCATTCCGCAGTCAAAAAATCACACACGGACTCTCACTCAACGACAGACATTCACAAAAGTCTCTCCATTCAATAAAGCTTATTATTTGTTTGGCCGGCTCTATTTTTGGATCGATATGTCACTTAAGATAGTCACAATCAGCTTTTTTATGGCATTACGTAGTTACGCAAGATACAATTAATGATTGGTTTTATTCGCCTTTTTACTAGCCGTGTTACCCATCTTCTTTGGGGTTCTGAGGGTCTTGGGCACTCCCTTTAATTTGTGTTAGGTTGTGTTAGGACATTATTTATATCTATATGTCTTCCCTTGGTGCCGTATACTCGAACTGCCACGCTTTGGGTCAATATGTCTTGTCCCTGCACTGTGCAATCGTACCGCTTCGGGTCAATAGACCTTCCCCTATATCTTCCCTTGCGTCGTACCCTCGCACTGCCGTGCTACCTCCATGTGCGCATTTTAGAATGCACTTTTTGACCCCCTTCTACCCCTCGATCGTCCCTGTCCTCCGTCTCCGTCCCTCCTGGACCTGCTACAAATGGTTCTTTGTACAGATGTCCTTCCCTTGAGGTTTACAATGACACAGCTCTAACTTGAAGGTGGTAAATTAAAACATACTCACCCCAACAGCTGGGTCATTGTTCCGTTCGGGACCCTGCTCGCAGCGCCAAATGTAAGGGGAAATCGGGAAGGCTTCTCCTCCCACAAGCGGGCCCCCTGATATAGAGGGTTGATGTTTGCCCCAACCCACGTAACAGCCCCCGGAGTTAGCAGACAGAGACAAATGGCAAGGTATAACGATCTTTTATTACGAAGGTCCGGGAACACTTCTCATCACAGCCGCCTGTGAGTGGAGATGCTCTCCAAACAGCACAATCATACAACTTTTATACATTTCAAAAACCCCTCCGTTCCCTGGTAAGAACGCCCTAGATTTCTAATTGGACTACCTTATCAGTGCTACTTCTCTAATTGGACTACCTTATTAGTGCTACTTTGGATTGACAGGCCAAGACCCTCGTGACCACCTTAGGCCATGACTGGAATGACTTCATTAGGTCAGAATTTGTTGATTCTCCTTGGTGCCCGTGAGTCTGCCTCGAGCCTCTTCGCAAGGTCTTATCAATGTCTGTTTAGGTTCTCACATCGTATCCTGTCGGAATATTATTGAATTGATAACTTCTGGAGCCTTGGTACAAGGCCGAAGAGAGGCCTTTTACCTCCTTATGGGTCGGTGCAGGAACCAGCACTTTAACCTTTGTCCCGCTGGTACCCCAAATGCCAAATTTCTCTTACAGTATTGATACCTTTGCTCTCGGAAAACAACTAAATGAGCGGCTTGTGATCGGTCTCTAATTCGAACCTCAGATCGAACAGGTATTACATAGAAACATTGAAAATAGGTGCAGGAGTAGGCATCTTTTTAACACCGTACACACATGCTAAAGCTTTTTTTCTAACATACTGTAGGCTGTTTCTGCTTTTGGATGCATACGTGACAGACTTTTGGATGCATACGTGACATGTTGAAGTTTCCTCAACTCATTGGCTTGTTGTAACACACAACCAATTCCATATGAAAATGCACAACAGGCCAAAACTGAACATTTACATGGGACATAATGTACAGCAGTTTGTTCGAGCAAAGCAGATTGGTGGCTTTCTCGACAGCTCTGTCTTGCAATGCACCCCACACCCAGTTGTTGCCTTTTCTCAATAGCATGTGCAGTGGTTCAAGTAAGGTGCTCAATTTAGGTAGGAAGTTACCAAAGTAGTTGAGTAGACCCAGGAATGAATGCAGCTCTGTCATGTTCTGATGCTTGGGTGCATTCTTGATAGTTTTGATTTTCACGTCAGTAGGTCTGATGCCATCAGTGGCGATTTTCCTCCTGAGGAATTCGACCGCCATGAAGACGTACTTCGAGCGTTTCAGTCTGTGTCCCATTCTGTCCAAACACAGTAGAACCTCTTCCAGGTTGTTCAAATGTTCCTTGGAGACACGACCAGTGATCAGGATGTCATCTTGGAACACAACGGTTCTGGGAACGGACTTCAGTAGATTTACAGCTATTTACAGCTATTATACAGTAGATTCAGCTATTTACAATATACATTAATGATTTAGACGAAGGAATTGAATGTAATATCTCCAAGTTTGCAGATGACACTAAGCTGGGTGGCAGTGTGAACTGTGAGGAGGATGCTAAGAGGCTGCAGGGTGACTTGGACAGGTTAGGTGAGTGGGCAAATACATGGCAGATGCAGTATAATGTAGATAACTGTGAGGTTATCCACTTTGGTGGTAAAAACAGGAAAGCAGATTATTATCTGAATGGTGACAGATAAGTAAAAGGGGAGGTGCAACGAGACCTGGGTGTCATGGAACATCAGTCATTGAAAGTTGGCATACAGGTACAGCAGGCGGTGAAGAAGGCAAATGGCATGTTGGCCTTCATAGCGAGAGGATTTGAGTATAGGAGCAGGGAGGTCTTACTACAATTGTACAGAGCCTTGGTGAGGCCACACCTTGATATTTGTGTACAGTTTTGGTCTCCTAATCTGAGGAAGGACATTCTTACTATTGAGGGAGTGCAGCAAAGGTTCACCAGACTGATTCCCGGGATGACAGGACTGACATATGAAGAAAGACTGGATCGACTAGGCTTATATTCAATGGAATTTAGAAGAATGAGAGGGTATTTCATAGAAACATATCAAATTCTTATGGGATTGGACAGGTTAGATGCAGAAAGAATGTTCCCGATGTTGGGGAAGTCCAGAACCAGGGGTCACAGTCTAAGGATAAGGGGTAAGCCATTTACGACCGAGATGAGGAGAAACTTCTTCACTCAGAGAGTTGTGAGCATTTGGAATTCTCTTCCACAGAAAGTTGTTGAGGCCAGTTCGTTAGATATATTCAAAAGGGAGTTAGATGTGGCCCTTACGGATAAAGGGATCAAGGGGTATGGAGAGAAAGCAGGAATGGGGTACTGAAGTGCATGATTATCCATGATCATATTGAATGGTGGTGCAGGCTCGAAGGGCTGAATGGCCTACTCCTGCACCTATTTTCTATGTTTCTATATTTCCATATTCCTCTGGAATTTTGCTGCAGCCGAGCGAATTCCAAATGGACACCTGTGGTAAACAAACAGTCCTTTGCGCGTGTTAATGCACATAAGTCTCTTCGACGTCTCAACCAACTCCTGCGTCATATAGGCCAACATCAAGTCCAGTTTTGTGAATGTCTTCCCTCTGGCTAGTGTCACAAACAAGTCATCAGCCTTCGGTAACGGGTACTGATTGTTTCGAAACCCTGTTGATCATAGCCTTGTAGTCTCCACAGATTTTGACTGTGCCATCACTTTTCAGCACATGAACAGTGGGGCTGGCCCATTCATTAAATTCGACCGGTGATATGATCCCTTCATGCTGGAGTCTGTCCAGTTCAATTTCGACCTTCTCCCTCATCATATATAGCACTGCCCGAGCTTTATGATGGACGGGTCTTGCATCTGAGTCCACGTGGATCTGCACCTTGGCTCCCGTGAAGTTGCTGATACCCGGATCGAACAGCGAGGGGAACTTGCTCAATACTTGGGCACATGTATCTTCCTCCAACGACAACGCCTTTATGTCATTCCAGTTGCATCTGATTTTGTCCAACCAGCTCCTGCCAAGCAATGTTGGGCCATTGCCTAGAACAATCCACAGCGGTAACTCGTGAACCGCACCATTATACGACACATTAATTTGTGCACTGCCAATCACCTTTATCAGTTATTTGGTGTACGTGCGCAGCTTGGCGTTAACAGGGCTCAGCCTGGGCCTCGCAGTCTTAGTATCTCGCAGCTTCTTAAATGTCCTTTCGTTCATGATCAATTGACTTGCCCCTGTGTCCAGTTCCATCGATACCTATATCCCGTTAAGCTTCACGTTAATCAAAATTGGTTTACTCTTGGTTATGAAAGAGTACAGTCCATACACTTCCTCTTCTGGCATCTTGGATTGCGTATCCAGATCCGCGCTAGTCTGACTCTCATCCTCCACATGGAGTGTCGCAGCTCGCTTTCTCATCTGCAGACACTTGCGCTGGAGATGCCCCACTCTCAGACAGCCTTTGCAACTATATTGCTTAAATCAGCACTGCTGGTGCCGATAATTTCCCCCACAACGCCAACACTGAGAAGTCAGATACATTCCCGCTGGCAGACTTTGGGCAGCCATAGGTTTTGCGAACACGGCCGGATAGGCCCTGCCATGTGCCGCTCTGCCGAACGCCAAATCATTCGCATTTACAGTACTTGCCGAGGTTCGGTTCTTCACCGCTATTTGCTTTAAACTCCTGTCCGTCGTCATATATGATTGAGCAATTTGGATGGCCCTTTTTAAATCCAACTCTTCCACCGCCAGAAATTTGCGCAGGATCACCTCATGGTTGATGCCGATAACAAAGAAGTCCCACAGCATGTCTGTCAACACCATCCCAAACTTGCACGGTCCCGCTAGACGTCTCAGGTCAGCAATGAATTCTGCCGCACTCTGGCCCTCCGATTGAACATGTGTATAAAACCTGTATCTCGAGATGATGATGCCGTCATCTGGTTTAAGGTGCTCCCGTACCAATATACACAACTCCTCGTACGTTTTCTCTGTTGGATCACCAGGCATGAGTAGATTCTTTATCACACCGTGGATCTTTGAACCGCACACAGTGAGGAACACGGCCCGGCGCCGATCTGCATCATCGACCACCTTCATTTTGTTGGCCACCAAGTACTGGTTCAAACGGCTCACAAAGTCTGCCCAATCTTCTCCCTCCACAAATCGCTCTAACAATCCAATCGTGCTCGTTTTGCAAACAAAGGTTCTTGTATTCTCATCGCCAAATGTTATGTATGCAATAAAGGGTCAAACTGAGTAATGTTTAACTAAGCAAGGTACAACCTTGCTTCTGTTTTATTTTGGTCCAAAGTGCCTGACTTACAAAATGGCTAGCCTTTTATACCAGAGCAGCACCATGTGCGTGCTGCTCAGTGGCCTCCAACAATGACACCATCTGGTGGCTACAAACAGCATGTACATACATGATAGAAAAGTACACCCATGGGGAATGCCATACCTTCTCCAGAGTGGTTCTGAGAATGCTCCTATGCAAATCAACATCATGTGGCTTAGGCGGGAGAATCGTCAAAGCTGCCAAAAAGATGAAGGAAACTCAGGCCTGGTGCATAAGCAGCGTAATACACTTAACATGAATTTCTTTGATCTTTTTTTAGCGTAATAACGGTGTAAAAACAGTGTAAGTGAAGGAATTCAGAGCCATTGCTTTGGATATGCGAACAACTCTCTTCCTTGCAGCACACAACCTGAAAGTGGGACTACCAGGCGAACTGTTAATATGATCTAATCTGTATCATCAATATGTACAATTATTTACCATGCATTCCAGTCATATCAAAGATAACATGTAAAAGATAAAATTTAAAGATACCGTTTAAGCCTATGGCAGTAAAGAAAAAGACTAAACCATGAAAGTGAGGAATCTGTGTTCACCTGAGTGAAACAGAACGGAAAGGGATTGTGCTACAGATTGTTGGTAAAGAGACTGTCAGTGCTGTCAGGAGCAGTATAGTTTTACAGGATCAGGTCATTTGCTGCTGTCATTGTGCAAAAGTTCCATATTTCAGAATTTGATCAGCTCGCGTTTAGTGTCTTGATAATTCTGGGTTGGTTCTGGAGAGAAATAAATTGCACGAGTAATCTAGGATTATGCGAGTACTAAAGAGTACTAGATCCCCGTCGGGGAAATCACAGGGCTGTGGCTTTGTTTTTTATGAGATGTGAGGTCTATGTCTGGAAAGTAGAACAAGATTATTGTAAGAGGGATCAGCTCATCCAGATACCTTGGAATTACATCACACACTGGTTGCAGCAGGTTGTGAATGAGAGCTGTGCCGTTACACAGACATTAGTAACTAAGCTGCCACCAGCTTCAGCTGGCCAGCCCAGCACAGGCTGGTTGTCCCGCGACTGTGCGTTAAAATTGCGTTGGAGCACTAATTACATAGTAGGACCCCGTCTTTTGCATATTTATGAGGGCTTCTCCTGCCCGTGACAGTGGCCTCACACGCTGCCTGAAACACGCGAGTTAAACTGGCGGGAGGCATGAGTGCGGCGGTTTCTATTTTAACCCTCCCACCCCCCACACACTTCATTCTCATTGGGCACGGGGGAGTTAAAATGGCCCTTAAATCGTGAAGAAATCCAAATTTTCATTCCTAGAAATGTATATTGTTATAATCATTCAGATTAAATCATTTTTTATATCTGTATTGATACATTCTACGTTATTTCTTTTTGCAGGCGCTCACATTTCTCACGAAGCATGAAATTATTCGGTAAGTTTCCTATAACTTATAAATATAGAAACTTTGCAAAAAGCTGCAGTGCCCCGAATGGAAATGGAGAAAAGAGCAAAAGAGAATCTGCTTGTGGTGATTTGATACTTTGGTGCCATGGAGCAATAAGAAGCAATTTTTTGCCTGTTTGTGGCTGATGGAAAATGCCTTATCATAATCCTACTGTCAGAAGGAGATGCCAAGCTGAGCCTAGCTACTTCCCAGAGGAGGGAAAAGTAGAGGATGAGTCATCTTAGTAAAAAAAACTGACACTAAATTCTCCTAATTTCACATTTCCAGTCAAACAGTAATAGTCCACTTTGCTTCATCCTCAGGAGGTTGTGGTGTAAAACCTGACATTCAGGCCCAAAATTACTTGTCAGCACTGTGGGTTGTGAGAAGACATGTTTCCCTTAATGCTCTAAACATTCAATACTTGATCACAAAATTCATCTCAACAGTTCTGACTAATCAGGACTGGAGTTTGCATGCATTAAAAGGAGATCTCAGATTTTTGAGATCTGCTTCAAGATAACCTTATATACTAAAAATAATGTATGGAACTAATCTGATTGCTTGTGCATTCTGTTGCTTAGCAAGCCTTAATCTCTGTCTCAACACCTGTACATTTAAAATGATTCCCTGTTCTTGCTTTTGACGGGAGCTGGTGATAATACAGTTTAAGTAAATAAATTGAAAGCGGCAACTCAGGAAGGAAAGAATATCTGATTTATAGAAAATGCTAGAACATATACTGAATTTTCATATTCCTTGGTAATCAACTGTCTTTTGTCACTTTATAAACTTGCAATGATTACATCACAATTGCCATCTGTTTAGAAGTCATCATGCACCAATTATATGGAATATCCTGCAGTTATTGCTAATCTTGACACTTCTTGCTCGCAAAATAAAACTCAAACAGGTCAAATTTACTCCCATGAACTCCATATTTGTATATATTGGGCCAGAATTTGCGGTTGGAGGCGTACCTCTGGAGTACGCCGCCGATCCGAAAAAAAAATCTGAACCTATTTGCTGGCTCTCAGGCTTCGGAAACTTCGAGTCCTGGGTACGCCTGCATGAAAGCCCACAGATACCAAGGACGCAGGCGGTTCGGAAGCGTCCATGGGATCACGTGGGCCAGGTCCTCCTATCAGAAAAGAGGATTCCTCATCATGCTTATGGGGATTCCATTTACGAACGGAATCCTATTAGCATATGAGGAGTCCCCAAATAATTAAATAATTTACACAGCTCTAATAGAAATAAATATTCCCATGTGCTCATTTAATTAAAAGTCCCTTTAATGAAGCATTTACACGAAAAATTTAATTTTTTGAAAAATAAATGTAATATTTTAAACCCAGGGAAACATTTACATAAACTAATTTTAAATGTTTGTGGATGATATTTTATTTAAACATTTTTAATTTAGCATTTATATTAACCCTTACACTAGTGGACCCTATGCCTGGTTTTACCAGGCGTAAAGGTTTCATGGGCATTTGCCGGGCGGTAGTTGGGCAAATAGCACAACTCTGCGCCAGCGGAAGTGATTTTTTTTTTAGGTTCGGAGGCTCTGTAATGGCGAACCTTGACAGATCGCAAGTTCTGTATTTTCGCGAATGCGCAGTGCACGCAAAAATTCAGAACTTGTGGACCTTTTACAAGGTTTATGATGGCGTACGGTCTCACAAAATCTGGGACATGATATTGTATATTATATATAGATATAAAGAGATAAAGAGATATTTTAACATAGACATAGAATATACAGCACAGAAACAGGTTATTGGCTCAACTAGTCTATGTTAGTGTTTATATTTCACACCATTTCATTTCCTTATCCATTTCTTATGCAGCGTCATCTGTTCAAATATACAGAACCGCCCAGACATTATTGATTAGCTATTTCAAAATATTGTTGCTTAAACTATGCTCTATATGTTCCTGGAGATTTGCGCGATTATAATAGCTTATCAACGGCATAGGGACTCTTGAATGGTGCAGAGGAAAGTGGAAATTATGGAGTAAGTGACTTATGCCAAAAATTATGCCACTCCATAATTCCCTGGGATCTTTGCACTGCTTTTCCATGAATCTCGCTCAGAAAGAAGGTCGTTAATATAGCTCCACCACCCCCCCCCCCCATTAAGATCAATGGCAATTGAAATTTTCCTGCATTTAAGCCAGTTTTCATGGCGCTGACACATAGTCTGAAAAATAATTATGTTGGTGGCTTGGCAGCACTGTGATTTGTTGTTCCAAGACTGGTTTCCTTTAAACATGTTTGCTTAGTTCCTGATATTTATCACATTTTCTCTTTCCGAGGAGTTTTGAAAGATTTACAAGCAAAATTGCTCTGAAACCTCTAAATTCGTGGTTCAAATCACTAATTATTTCCTTTGTTTTAGTTTTGTACTTTTTAAATTACAGTGTGTAACAGTGTAAACTGACTGGCAGGTTCCAACAAGCCGATGTGTACAGATGGAAAAAAAGCAGCTAAAAGTGGGAAAGACTAGAGTGAAGAATGGTACATCTTTAAAATAAGAGGAATGAACTGGATAGATTACATACACTGGGAGAGGGATCAATAACATTATTTTTTCTTCCTTCTTTTAAACATTTAATTAATCCTGGAATTGACCATGCAAAGAGCAGCACAGAACATGTATTTATATTTAACCCTGCCACCTGGAAAGGCAGGGAATCAAATTAGATTTGATCCTTAAATTGTGCTTCAGATGGAAAAATAGGTAAATGAATAAATTACATAGTGATTTCCTTGTCAGAGTCGTGGAGAGATTTTTTTTATTTTCTGCAGTTTTCCTTGCTGTTACGAAACTCGCAATAAATAAGGCAGTGTGTTCCCGGCTCTCATGTATCTACGTCACAGTTCTCTATAAAATTAACTGAAAATTCTGGAAACATTCAGCAGGTCAGGCAGCATCTGTGGAATTCTCTCTCCACAGACACTGCCTGGCTTGCTGAGTGCTTCCAACATATTCTGTTTTTATTTCAGATTTTCAGTATCTCCAGTATTTTGATTTTTATCTTACTCTGATGAGTTCATTTTTCTTTACCTGGATCGCAGGCTGTAGCAGTCAAAGAATTGTTGCCATGACTATGGGCAATATTTTATGAAAAAGATTATTCACAAAATCTCCTGTTAAGTTAAGCAAAAGAGAAAGAAAAAACTAAAAGATGCACGGTATAGTACTAGCAGGCAGTCAGGTTTACAGAATGTAGTTGCTCGGATATATTACCCAATCCAAGCATACGGTTCCAACTTCCCATTCAGATTCGTTGCATTGCAATCAATTCCCAAAACCGTGGTGCTGGTTGCCACTGGTGTGTATGTTGGGGGATCAAAAAAGGTAGGGTCCAAGGTGGGTTGCTCAGGATAGTCCGTGAATCTGAGTTTGATTTGGTCCAAGTGTTTCCAGTGAATGAGTCCATTTGAAAGTTCGACCCGAAACACCCTGCTCCCCACTTTGGCCACGACAGTGCCGGGAAGCCACTTGGGACGTTGTCCACAATTTAAAACAAATACAGGATAATTGATTTCAATCTCGCGTGACACGTTTGTGCTATCATGGTATGCACTTTGTTGAAGCCGCCTGCTCTCTACCTATTCATGTAGATCAGGATGAACTAACGAGAGCCTTGTCTGAAGTGCTCTTTTCATGAGCAGTTCAGCAGGTGGGATCCCAGTGAGTGAGTGGGGTCTTGTGCGGTAGCTAAACAGGACTTGGGATAGGCGAGTCTGTAGTGAGCCTTCCGTTACCCTCTTCAAGCCTTGCTTGATGGCTTGCACTGCTCTCTCTGCCTGACCATTGGACGCTGGTTTAAACGGGGCAGATGTGACATGTTTGATCCCATTGCGGGTCATGAATAATTTGAACTCAGCACTGGTGAAACATGGCTTATTGTCGCTCACCAGGACATCGGGTAAGCCGTGTGTGGCAAACATGGCCCGGAGGCTTTCAGTGGTGGCAGCGGATGTGCTAGCCGACATTATCTCACATTCAATCCACTTGGAGTACGCATCTACAACCACAAGGAACATTTTACCCAAGAACGGGCCTGCATAGTCGACGTGTAACCTAGACCACGGTTTGGAGGGCCAAGACCATAAACTTAGAGGCGCCTCCCTGGATACATTGCTTAACTGCGAGCATGTATTACATCTGTGAACGCAGGACTCTTAAGTCCGCATCGATACCGGGCCACCACACGTGGGATCTGGCTATCGCTTTCATTATTACGATGCCTGGGTGGATACTGTGGAGGTCATTGATGAAGGTGTCTCTGCCCTTCTTGAGGACCACTACTCGATTGTCCCACAGAAGGCAGTCTGCCTGTATAGACATTTCATCTTTGCGCCACTGGAATGGCTTTATCTCTTCCTGCATTTCCACTGGGACACTGGACCAGCTGCCGTGAAGCACATCGCTTTTGACTAGAGATAATAAGGGGTCCTGGCTTGTCCAGGTTTTGATCTGCCAGGCAGTGACGGGTGATTGCTCACTCTCAAATGCTTCCATAACCATTTCCACCCCCATGGTGGACAATGGCAGCCTGCTGAGAACATCGGCGCAGTTTTCTGTGCCTGGCCTGTGGCGGATGGCATAGTTGTATGTGGACAACGTGAGCGCCCATCTCTGGATGTGGGCCGATGCGTTGGTATTTATCCCCTTACTGTCGGAAAACAGGGAAATAAGTGGCTTATGGTCAGTTTCCAATTCAAATTTTAGCCCAAACAGGTATTGATGCATTTTCTTTACCCCAAAGACACACGCTAATGCTTCTTTTTCAATCATGCTGTAGGCTCTCTCAGCCTTGGACAGACTGCTGGATGTATCAGCAACCGGTTGCAGTTTCCCGAAATCATTAGCTTGTTGCAATACACACCTGACGCCATATGACGCCACATCACATGCTAGTACCAAACGCTTACATGGATCGTACAACACAAGTAATTTGTTTGAGCATAACAATTTTCTCGCTTTTACAAAGGCATTTTCTTGGCTTTTGCCCCAAATCCATTTGCCCCCTTTTCGTAGTAAGACATGTAGTGGTTCTAGCAGGGTGCTGAGACCCGGTAAAAAGTTACCAAAGTAGTTCAGTAGTCCCAGAAACGACCGCAGCTCCATTACGTCCTGTGGCCTCGGTGCATTCTCAATTGCCTCTGTCTTCGCGTTGGTGGGCCTGAGGCCGTCTGCCGCAATCCTCCTTCCCAGGAACTCCACTTCAGGCGCCAGGAAAAAGCACTTCGAGTGTTTTAACCTGAGCCCCACGCAGTTGAGTCGACTAAAAACCTCCTTGAGGTTCTGCAGATGTTCTGCTGTGTTCCGATCTGTGAACAAAATGTCGTCCTGGAAGACCATGGTGTGCAGGACCGACTTCAGTAAACTTTCCATGTTTCTCTGGAATATCGCCGCTGCTGATCGGATTCCAAGCGGGCACCTGTTATAAATAAAAAGAACTTTGTGCGTGTTGATGCAAGTGAGGGCCTTCAATGATTCCTCCAGTTCCTGCGTCATGTAGGCTGAAGTCAGATCCAGCTTCGTGAACGTCTTTCCTCCCACCAGCATCGCAAAGAGATCGTCGGCTTTTGGTAGTGGGTATTGGTCCTGCAGGGAGAAACGATTGATAGTTACTTTGTAATCGCCACGGATTCTGACGGTGCCACCTCCCTTGAGGACTGGGACAATAGGACTGGCCCACTCGCTGAACTCGATCGGTGAAATGATGCTCTCTCGTTGCAGCCGGTCTAGCTCGATCTCTACACTTTCTCTCATGATGTACGGTACTGCTCTCGCCTTGTGATGGATGGGTTGCGCCCCCGGAATTAAGTGGATCTGCACTTTTGCTCCTTGGAATTTCCCGATGCCTGGTTCGAACAGAGAAGAAAATTTATTTTAAGACCTGGGCACATGAATTATCGTCAGCGGGCGATAGCGCTCGGACGTCGTCCCAGTTCCAGCGTATCTTTCCCAGCCATCTCCTGCCGAGCAGTGTGGGACCATCGCCCGGTACCACCCAGAGTGGTAGTTTGTGCACCGCTCCATCATAGAAGAACTTTACGGTAGCACTGCCAATTACAGGAATCAGTTCTTTAGTGTAAGTTCTTAGTATCATGCAAACTGGAGTTAAGACTGGCTTTGAGGCCTTGTTGCACCACAACCTTTCGAAAGTCTTTTTGCCCATGATGGACTGGCTCGCGCCCGTGTCCAGCTCCATTGACACTGGGAGTCCATTTAGTTCAACATTCAGCATTATCAGGGGACAATTCGTGGTGAATGTGTGTACCTTTTTTTGAGGCTCTGATTTGTAGTGATCCTCCGTGGATCTGTCCTCCTCTGCAACATGGTGGTTTGCAGGTTTAACAGGCTTATCAGCTTGCCTGCGCACTCGTTGGAGATGTCCCATTGTTCCACAGCCCTTGCAATTCCCTTTGAAGCGGCATGAATGGAAACGATGATCACCCCCGCAGCGCCAACAAGATGCTAATGGCCTTGCAATCATCACCCTTGATGGTGGACTCTGAGACATCTGCGGACGTGTAGCTGCAGGTATGTGTGACCTGCCCTGTATGTTATGATTCGAAAACAACATCACTTTGTTCACAGTACTTGTAGCAGCACTTTTGTGCTGAGAGATTTGCTTAGTATTGTCACTGGTGGCAATGAACGCCTGGGCTATTGCTATGGTCTTACTCAAGGTTGGGGTCTTTACAGTCAAAAGCTTGCGAAGTATGGTTTTGTGGCCAATGCTAAGTACGAAAAAGCCTCTGAGCATGTGCTCCAAATGTCCTTCAAATGCGCAATGTCCTACAAGGCGTCTCAGCTCGGTGACATAACTCGCCACTTCCTGGCCTTCAGACCTTTTGTAGATGTAGAACCGGTACCTCGCCATCAGAACGCTTTCCTTCTGCTTCAAATGCTCTCAGACCAGTGTGCACAAATCGTCGTACGATTTCTCTGTGGGTTTCGCTGGAGTGAGCAGATTCTTCATGAGGCCATACGTTGGTGCCCCACAGGCGGTGAGGAGGATCACTCTGCGTTTGGCAGTGCTCTCTTCCTCATCTAGCTTGTTGGCCACGAAGTATTAATCGAGTCGCTCTACAAAAGTTTCCCAATCATCTCCCTCTGAAAATTTTTCTAGGATGCCCACTGTTCTCTGCATCTTTGGGTTCGCTATCTGTGGCTCGTCGCCAGTTGTAGTGTATGGAGAAAGAGTCAGACTGAACACTGTGAGCTCAAAGTAAAGTATGGCCGTAGTCTTTTATTGCAGGTCTCCAGAGTGTCTCTCCAACCTGTGAAGCCTCTGTATATATCTGTGCTCCCAAGGGATTATGGGATCCCTTGGGCCTCTAGGGGATGAGCCCTCTGGTGGCTATACAGAGTAAATGTAAGTATACATACATAACACCAATCTTGTCGGCGAAGGAAAACATGGACCATCATTGTTATAAGAAATAGGAACAGGTGTAGGCCATATGGCCCCAGGAGTCTGTTCCACCATTCAGTAAGATAGAAACATAGGAACATAGAAATTTACAGTGCAGAAGGAGGCCATTTCGGCCCATTGTGTCCGCGCCGGCTGACAAAGAGACGCACGGCCCTTGGTCAGCAGCCCTAAAGGTTACATATAAACCTATGAACAATGACGGAAAGGCAAAGAGCACCCAGCCCAACCAATCCGCCTCACACAACTGCGACACCTCTTGTACTGAAACATTCTACATTCCACCCCCACCGGAGCCATGTGATCTCTTCGGAGAGGCAAAGCCAGATAAAAACCCAGGCCAATTTAGGGAGAAAAAGTCTGGGAAAATTCCTCTCTGACCCATCCAGGTGATTGAAACAAGTCCAGGAGATTACCCTGGCCGTATTCTATTCCTTGCAGTACTTACCATTATATCTGCGCCGTCCAACGAAAAGTCATCCAGTCTAATCCCAATTACCAGCTCTCGGCAGGTTACTGCACTTTAAGTGCCCATCCAACCATCTCTTAAAAGTGGTGAGGGTTTCTGCATCCACCACTCTTCCAGGCAACGAGTTCCAGATCCCCGCAACCCTCTGCGTAAAGAAGCCCGCCCCCTCAAATCCCCTCTAAACCTTCCCCCAACCACCTTAAAACTGTACCCCCTTGTAATAGACCCCTCCACCAACCCTTACTATCCACTATGTCCAGGCCCCTCAATATTTTGTACACCTCAATGAGGTCTCCTCAACCTCCTCTGTTCCAATGAGAACAAAACCAGCCGATCTAATCTGTCCTCATAACTAAGATTCTCCATCCCAGGCAGCATCTAGTAAATCTCCTCTGCACCCTCTCTAGTGCAATCACGTCCTTCTTATAATACGGCGACCAGAACTGCACGCAGTACTCCAGCTGTGGCCTAACCAAAGTATTATACAATTTCAGCATAACCTCCCTGCTCTTATATTCTATGCCTTGGCCAATAAAGGCAAGCATTCCGTACGCTTCCTTAGCCACCTTATTCATCTGATCTGCCAATTTCAGGGATCTGTGGACAAGCACTCCAAGGTCCCTTTGTTCATTTACATTATTAAGTAGCCTACCGCTTAATGTGTATACCCTTTCCTTATTAGCCCTCCCAAAGTGCATCACTTCACACTTCTCTGAATTAAATTCCATCTGCCACTGCTCTGCCCACCTGACCAGTAGATTGATATCCTCCTGCAACCCATGACTTTACTCTTCATTATCAACCACACCGCCAATTTTAGTGTCATCTGCAAACTTCTTAATCATACTCCCTATATTCAAATCTAAATCGTTGATATATACCACAAAAAGCAAGGGACCCAGTACTGAGCCCTGCGGAACCCCACTGGAAACATCCTTCCAGTCACAAAACATCCATCAATCATTATCCTTTGCTTCCTACCTCCAAGCCAATTTTGGATCCAACTTGACACTTTGCCCTGTATCCCATGGACTTTAACCTTCATGACCAGTCTACCATGTGGGACCTTATCAAAAGCCTTGCTAAAGTCCATATATACTACATCATACGCACTACCCTCATCAACCCTCTTGGTTACCTCCTCAAAAAATTCAATCAGGTTGGTCAAACACGATCTTCCCTTAACAAATCTGTGCTGACTGTCCCTAATTAATCCTTGCCTTTCCCAATGCAGATTTATCCTGTCTTTCAGGATTTTTTCCAATAATTTTCCCACGACTGAGGTTAGGCTGACAGGCCTGTAATTACTCGGCCTATCCCTTTCTCCCTTTTTAAACAAGGGCACTACATTAGCAGTCCTCCAATCCTCCGGCACCATGCCCAGATCCAAAGAGGACTGGAAAATGATGGTCAGGGCCTCTGCCATTTCCCCTTTTATTTGCTCAACAGCCTGGAATGCATTTCATCTGGCCCTGGAGGCTTATCTACTTTCAAAGCTGCTAAACCCCTTAATACTTCTTCTCTCACTATATTTATTTCATCCAGAATATCACACTCCTCCTTGATAGCAGTATCTGCAATGCCCCTTTCCTTTGTGAAAACAGATGCAAAGTATTCGTTAAGAACCCTACCAACATCTTCCGCCTCCACACAAAGATTACCTTCATGGTCTCTAATAGGCCCTACCCTTTCTTTAGTTACCCTCTTACTCTTAATATATTTATAGACCATCTTAGGGTTTTCCTTAATTTTACTGGCCAAGAATTTCTAGTGCGCTCTCTTAGCATTCCTAATATCCTTTTTAATTTTGCTTCTTTACTTTCTATGTTCCTCTAAAGATTCTATAGTATTTAGCCGTTGGTATATGACATAAACGTCATTTTTTTTCTTAATCCTACCCTCTAAGTGTCTAGACATCCAGGGGGCTCAAGAATTATTTTTCCCAGCCTTTTTCTTTACGGGTACATGTTTGGCCTGAGCCTTCCGGATCTCCTCCTTAAATGCCTCCCACTGTTCCGACACTGATTTACCCACAAGTAGCGGTTTCCAGTCCATGGCTGATTTTCTACCTCCACTCCACTTTCCCGCCTGATCCCCCTATCCCTCAGGTGAAATGTTAAAATTTAATATAGCTATAATATGCTTAGTAACCTGATTATTTCAAAAAACAAAGCATACTAGGTACTAAACTAGCAGATTCGCTCAGAGAGTCGATCAGGCTGCCTGCAGTATTCCTTCTGGTACCCTCAATAACACTTTCCATTCTGATTTATTGCATTCACCCAAAGCTATTATCCATAAGGATGGCTTTTTAAATCCAGCATTAGTTATCTTAGGCCGGGAGATTGGTTTGAGCCTGTTTTCGGGCTTAAAATGCTCCATGTGTTCCGAGCATGCTTGAGAAGCTGGAGGCCCAAGGCTCGACTAATATTTGGACCTGGAGCCTCGTCAGTATACTTCTGACAAGCTGTAGGTGCCCGTCACATCTCCAGAAGCATCTCGCCAGTGTACTGGCCTCTAATTTGGGCCAGCCACCTTGATGGCAGCAGCCCTTAGTTAAATCCTGGGAGAGGGATTGGAGCAGGAGGGGGTGATTGTGAGCTGACTGTGAGCCTTCAGGAGTGCTGTGGAGCTGGAAGGAGCACTCCTGTTCTTCTGTCTCTACATGAAGTTAAGTTAAATTTCCAAAACGTAACTTTTGTTGGTGATTGCTGGTTAGGCAACTGCAAGTACTATAATAATTGAGCGTGCCTGGCTCATGTTCTGCTCAGAGCTGACAAATTTTGCTGAGAGATCCTTAACCAGGCATTAGGCCCCTCATTAACAAATGCAAGAAGTCTGATGCCTAGTTCAGGTGACCAGCAGGGGCACCTGGAAGTAAGCTTTTACCATAACGCAGGCACAGATCAGGTGCGGGAAGTTGCACTCCAAAATTTGTCCTTTTTGCTCTGCTTTCTGCCCGGAAACTGAGCGCAGTGAGGACCAATTTCTCCGTTCCCCCACCTCTTAGGTAAACAAATGTTGCAGTTAATGAAAATTTTACACTGGAATAAGTTATTTGCTGCGAAATGTTAACATTAATAATGATGAACAGGGCCGAATCTGGTGTACAAGTGGAAGGAAACGGAAAAGGACTCAGAAAAAGACATGCTAGAAGTTGTCCAACACCTGACAATAAAATAAAACTTAAGAAAAGACGAACTAGCACTGCAATTACAACTTCCAATTCAGCTCTACAATGTAAGGAAGCACAACAGAAGGTTGAGGTGGAAATGAGTAAAGAGATCCAGGTAATATGACAGTGACCACAAAAGATGGACTAATATATGATTGTAGCAGAAACAATAAATGTTTTATATAAGTTAACAATGGAATACTGTTGGCATTCTCACATACTGTTTACAATTCTCTGCAGAACTTGGCTTCCCAACTTAGCCGTTCAAAGCTAGAAGGTATTTTTGTGCGGTTGGCAAAGAGGAATCCAGGATTGATCATAGACCTCCTGCAAGATGCTCCATCAGACTATTCTCCCCATGGGTCTTTCACAGAAATCATCAGCTGGTGCGTTTGTGGCCTTTGTCGGGAGATGCCGACCGAAATCGAGAAAGTCTGCTGTGGGAAGACAGAGCAACATTGCATAAGTTCAAGCTGTGCTATGGCAAACTTGTGTTTGAATGAAGCAGTGTTGCGTCTAATGCTGATTTATCGTAATGAGTTGTTTGGTTTGCATTCACTCCCTACTGAAAACTACAATCGTGAACTGAGACATGCAGCATACAGACAGTACATCATGTGGCAGCATGAGCGTTTGGGAACCAACAACAAACGTATCATTCCCAGCTGTTGTGTGTGGAGAATCAGAACTACCTTTCCTGACCCTGATGGCGAATATTCTGGGTTTCAACCATCCCGTCTATCCTAAGTTGCCCTTTTCTTTAAAAGAAAACTGCTGCAATACCTGATTTTTTTTGTAATATAATCATGAAATTATTGCAGAATTATGGAAAGATGGAGTGAGTAATTAGGTGCTAGCTTATTGGGGGAGGGGGTGGTGGTTAGATAGCATTGAATAACAGCCATACTCACTTTCTATCAATTATCATTTTATGGCACCTACAGTAATCTCAATAAAAAGAAAACTATGCTGACTTAAACTGAGTTTTGAAATTGCACTGACTCCAAAGGTATTAGATGTAATGGAATTATTTGTAGTTCTAAAGCAGAATATTAAGTGAGTCTAATACATACATAATTTTTCACGGTATTAGTTTTTCTACTTTAATATAGATACCTGAAAAAATTAAGACCATATAATATTAATCATAGAATCATAGAAAATTATGACACAGAAGGAGGCCATTTGGCCCTTTGTGTCCGTGTCGTTCGAAAAGAGCTACCCAGCCTAATCCCACCTTCCAGCATGAGATCCATAGTCCTGTAGGTCACAGCTCTTTAAGTACTTTTTAAATGTGATGAGGGTTTCTGCTTCAACCACCCTTTAAGGCAGTGAGTTCCAGACCCCCACCACCCTCTGGGTGAATTTATATTCCCTCATCTTCCCACTAATTTTTCGACCAGTTACTTTAAATCTATGCCCACTGGTATTGACCCCTTTGTTAAGGGAAAAAGGTCCTTCAATATCCACTCTGTCTAGGCCCCTTATAATTTTATACACCTCAATTAAATCACCCCTCAGCCTCCTCTGTATCCAATCTTTCCTCATAGCTAAACTTTTCCAGTCTTGGCTATATCCTCGTAAATCTCCTCTGTACCCTCTCCAGTGCAATCACATCCTTCCTGTAATGTGGTGACCAGAACTGTAAGTAGTACTCAAGCTCTGGCCTAACTAGTGATGTATACAGATCTAGCATAACTTCCCTGCTTTTATATTCTCTGCCTCAGCTAATAAAGGAAAGCATTCCGTATGCCTTTTTAACTACCTTATCGACCTGTTCTGCTTCCTTTAAGGATCTGTGGACATACAGTCCAAGGTTCCTCTGTTCCTCCATACCTCTCAGTATCCTCCCATTTATTGTGTACTCCCTTGCCATGTTGCACCTCCCCAAATGCATTACCTCACACTTTTCCGGATTGAAATCCATTTTCCACTTTTCTGCCCAACCTGACCAGTTCATCAATATCTTCCTGTAGTCTAAAGCTTTCCCCCTTACTGACAACCACACGGCTAATTTTTGTATCATCTGCAAATTTCCTTATCATGCCCCCTACATTTAAGTCTAAACCATTAATATATACTACAAAAAGTAAGGGACTGAGTACTGAGCCCTGTGGAATCCCACGGGAAACAGCCTTCCAGTTGTGGTGATGTATCTACTTTCAAAGGTGCTAAACCCCTTAATACTTCTTCTCTTACTATGTTTATCTCATCCAATATTTAACTTTCTTCCTCCTTAACTTCAACATCGGCATCGTCCCCCTCTTTAGTGAAGCCAGCCGCAAAGTATTCATTAAGTAATTTATCCACATCCTCCACCTCCACACATAGATTACCATCTTGGTCCCTAATAGGCCCTACTCTTTGAATGAACAATAATTAATATATTGAAAGCAAACAGCTTCTCACAGTGCTAAATGTAACTTTAAAAATCACTGAAATACTGCAGAATATAAGAATGGTGCTTTTATATCACAAGTGATGACATTTTCTTAGGAAAATGGATGTAGAATAACACACAGGTTGGCCTGTGTAACATATTAGACATCTGGCAAGAGACTCTAGTGATGTTATCAACTTCTCATTTCTCAATGATATCAATGCCAAGAAGCATTACATCCTTAAAACACAATCCAACTTGTATAATTCTACCTAGTGTTGTTACAATTTTTTCAACACCTTTTTTATTTTCTCTTATAGAGGACAGTAGGCTCCCATGATTGAATCACGTGATTTGATCTGGAGAGTTACTCTACCACTTGACTTGTTTTACTGAATGATTTGAAATACATCGATGTTGAGTTTCACTGCATTTTTCCTGGAAATATTACACCGCATTGTACAGAGGAATGGTATAACCTGCATATAGTATACAGGAAATTAGATAAATAACAAACAAGTAACTTAATTGAGTGGATTACATAGAAGGTTTGTTGTGAACTGTTTTCTTTTGGATTATTTGCTTTGTAATCACTTCATCCTAGTTATTTTTACAACATATTGCAGTTATGAAGTGGGTTTTGTTTTATTTTCATCAATCATTTACAATCAATAAAGCAGTAGAAAATATCCTCAATTTGAACTCAGGCCTCAGGATCTCTCTAAGAGCAAGTAGCTCCTAATTGGTTTCAGGATACTACAGTAATTAGACCTTGTGGCAGTGAAGGCCCTGTGTGGAGGGGAGTGGGCAGGTTGGAAGGCCTCCTCGTAAGACTGCTCCTGGGCGTGGCCAAGGTGGCCATCAACCGGTCCAGGCAGTGGGCGTTCAAGGGGTCGTTCAGCCTGACTGCCCGCCTCTCTTCCGTGGTTACATCTGAGCCAGAGTGCCCCTGGAGATGGAGCACGCGGTGTCCACTGGTACACTCGCAGCCTTCCACGGGAGGTGGGCACCGGAGGGACTGGAGTGCATCATCACCCCCGGCAACCAAATTTTAATTTGATTTAAGTTTACCGTCCAAAGTTTAATTGGTTTATTTTGTCAGTTTTAGTGCCCCCCCTTTAATCAGGGGGCACTTAATTACTGTTTCAGCTAAAATAGTTGTGGCAGTGAAGGTACTGCTCAGAATACACCAGGCTACTCTTGAGCAACAGAAAAATACATCAGGCTATAAGTTCACCTGTCGGCTGCTCTGTTTACACTTGCCCCATTTTCTTGTTCATTGACTTCAATGAAACTGGGCTGAGTGTGAAACAATTTGTTATTGCTCATTTTGCACTACCACTCTTTTTCGTATTACAAGGTGTAAGGCTCTATCCCAATAAATTCACTATTCGACAAAGTAAATACTTTTTAAAAAGGCACAATTCCACTGAATGTTTTACATCCTTGGCCAAATAAATGTGAGAGGGGTGAAGTTGAAAGAGTAACAAAAAGGCATTAGATGAGGCTTTCTGAAGAGACCGTACAATATGTAGATGATTATATCTGGATCATACAAAGATTTTTACACTGAATTTTTGCTGCAGTTGATTCATTTTTGCACAGTGGGATTAGCATAGAACAGTTGAGTCTGATTTGATTACTCTGGCCAGGGTTTTAACTGCCTGGAAACCATGCTAGTAAGTTAAAATTCCAGGTAACCAGCGACAGAATGAGGCCTGACCAATTATTACGGCCACGCCTCATTTAAATGCCACCAGCGATTTCCCTCCAATAACAGGAAGCGATGGGAAATCATCGCAGGTAGGTGGTGGGATCAGGTTCCAAGAACATCTCATGGGGGTTTCATTGGGAAGTGGGGGAGTTTTTCTTGTATGATCGGGAGGAGACGACAAAAATTCAGAAAGCTCTGAAGCACATCAACCCATGGGCAGCCTTTGTCAGGGCAAGAAGGGGCAGGAGAGTAAGAACCCAACTGGTTCACTAATATCCTTTAGGGAAGGAAACCTGCTGTCCTTACCCGCTCTGGCCTACATGTGACTCCAGGCCCACAGCAATGTTCTTGACTCTTAACTGCTGTCTGAAATGGTCTAGTAAGCCACTCAGTTGTATCAAACCACTACAAGAAAATATAATAAGAATAAAACCGATGGACCAGCTGGCATCGACCTAGGCATCAGATACGGACATGACAACGGCACACCCAGCCCCTGCAAAGTCCTCCTCACTAATATCTGGGGACTTGTGCCAAAATTGGGAGAGTTGTTCCACAGAATAGTCAAGCAACAGCCTGACATAGTCATACTCACATAGTCATAATCATACCTATCAGCCAATAACCCAGATTCTGTCATCGCCATCCCTGGGTATGTCCTGTCCCACCGGAAGGTCAGACCCACCAGCGATGATGATACAGTGATATACAGTTGGGAGGAATTGTCCCTGGAGTCCTCAACATTGACTCTGGACCCCATGAAGTTTCATGGCTTCAGGTCAAGCATGGGCAAAGAAACTTCCTGCTGATTATCACCTACTGCCCTCCCTCAGCTGATGAATCAGTACTCCCCAATGTTGAACACCACGTGAAAGCAGCATTGAGGGTAATAAGTGCAGAGAATGTACTCTGGGTGGAGGACTTCAATGACCTTCACCAAGAGTGGCTCAGGAGCATTGACTGACTGAGCTGGTGAGTCCTGAAGGATAAAGCTGCCAAACTGGGCATGCGGCAGGTGGTGAGAGAACCAACACAACATAAAACCTACTTGACCTCACCCTCATCAATCTATCTGTCACAGATGCATATGTCCATGACAGAATTGGTAGGAGTGACCACCGTACAGTCGGACGCGAAGTTCCATCTCCACACTGAGGAAACCCTCCATCGTATTATGTGGCACTACCACCTTGCTAAATAGGAAAGATTAATAACAGATTAAGCAACTCAAAGCTAGTGTCCATGAGGTGCTGTGTGCCATCAGCAGCAGCAGAATTATAATCCACCACAATCTGTAACATCATGGCCCAGCATATTCCTCACTCCTCCTTCATCAAGTCAGATAACCAAACCCGGATCAATGATGAATAAGAACATAAGAACATAAGAAATAGAAGTAGGCCATACAGCCCCTCGAGCCTGCTCCACCATTTAATACGATCATGGCTGATCCGATCATTGACTCAGGTCCACTTCCCCGTCCGCTCCCCATAACCCCTTATCACCTTATCAGTTAAGAAACTGTTTATCTCTGTCTTAAATTTATTCAATGACCCAGCTTCCACAGCTCTCTGAGGCAGCGAATTCCACAGATTTACAACCCTCTGAGAGAAGAAATTCCTCTTCATCTCAGTTTTAAATGGGCGGCCCCTTATTCTAAGATTATGCCCCCTAGTTCTAGTCTCCCCCATCAGTGGAAACATCCTCTCTGCATCCACCTTGTCAAGCCCCCTCATAATCTTATATGTTTCGATAAGATCACCTCTCATTCTTCTGAATTCCAATGAGTAGAGGCCCAACCTACTCAATGTAGAAGAGCATGCAGGAGCAGCACGAGGCGTACCGGAAAATGTGGTACCAGCCTAGTAAAGCTGCAACACATGACTATGTGAATGTGAAACAGCGACAACAGCATGCTATAGACAGTGCTAAGCGATCCCACAATCAATGGATCAGGTCAAAGATCTGCAGTCCTGCCACATTCAGTTGTGAATGGTCATGTACAATTAAACAATTAATGATGGCAGAGCCCAGCACGTGAGTTTAAATGGCAAGGATGAAACTTTCGTAAGCATCCTCAGCCAGAAGTGCTGAGTGGATGATCCAACTCGGCCTCCTCCTGAGGTTCCCACCATCACAGATGCTAGTTGTCAGCCAGCTCGATTCACTCCACATGATATTAAGAATCCGTTGAGTGCACTGGATACAGCAAAAGCTATGAGCCTCGACAATAGTTGTACTGCTGAAGACTTATGCTCCAGAACTAACCGTGCCTGTAGTCAAGCTGTTCCAGTGCAGCTACAACACTGGCATTTAACCAACAGTGTGGAAAATTGCCCAGGTATGTCCCACAAAAAACAAGACAAATCTGATCCATCCAATTACAGTCTACTCTCAATAATCAGCAAAATGATAGGAGGTTCCATTGACAGTAACATCAAACGGCACTTACTCACCAATAACCTGCTTACTGATGCTCAGTTTGGGTTCCACCAGGATCTTTCAGCTCCAGACCTCATTACAACCTTGGTCCCAACAGAGGTGAGGTGAGCGTGACTGCCCTTAACATCAAGGCTACATTTGACCAGTGTGTCACCAAGGTGCCCTAGTAAATGGTGATCAGGGGGAAACCTCTCCATTGGCTGGAGACATTCTTAGCACAAAGGAAGATGGTTGTGGTTGTTGGAGGTTGTTCATCTCAGCCCCAGGACATCACTGCAGGAGTTCCTCAGGGCAGTGTCCTAGGCCCAGCCATCTTCAGCTGCTTCATCAATGACCTTCCCTCCATCATAAGGTGGGGATGTTCGCTGATGATTGCACAGTGCTCAGTCCCATTCCAATTCCTCAGATAATGAAAAAGTCCATGCCTGCATGCAGCAAGACCTGGACAATATTCAAATTTGGCTGATAAGTGGCAAGTAACATTCGTGCCATAAAAGTGGCAGGTAATGCACATCTCAAACAAGAGAGATTCTAAACATCTCTCCTTAACATTCAATGGCATTACCATCATCAAATTTTCCACCAGCAACATCGTGGGGTTCACCATTGAAAAGAAACTTAACTGGATCAGCCGCAGAAATACTGTGGCTACACGAGCAGGTCAGAGGTTAGGCATTCTGCAGCGAGTGACTCACCTCTTGACTTCCCATAGCCTTTCCACCACCTGCCAGACACAACTCGGGAGAGTAATGGATGAGTGCAGCTCCAACAACACTCATGAAGCTCAACATCATCCAGGACAAAGCAACCCGCTTTATTGGCAACCCATTCACCACTTTAAGCATTCACTCCCTCCACTACTGGTGTATTGTGCCTGTAGTGTGTACAATTTACAAGATTGTTACATCTACAAGATGCACTGCAGCAATTCGCCAAGACTACTTCGACAACACCTCCCAAACTCATGTCCTCTACCACCTAGAAGGACAAGGGGAACAGGTGAATGGGAACACCACCACCTCCCAAGTTTCCCTTCAAATTACACACCATCCTGACTTGGAAATATATTGTCATTCCTTCATCGTCGCTGGGTCAAAATCTTGGAACTCCCTCCCTAATAGCACTGTGAGAGTACTTTCAGCATAAGGACTGCAGCAGTTCAAGAAGACAGCTCACCAGCACCTTCTAAAGGGCAATTAGAGATGGACAATAAATGCTGGCCTTGTCAGTGATACCCACATCCCATGAATGAATATATTAAATAAAAGGAAAAGAAGTGGTAAAGCTAGGTGAAGGAAAATAGACTCCTAGGTTCAGGCATGAGTCTGTAGATTTATTTTATTCGTTCCAGGATGTGGGCATCGCTGGCAAGGCAAACATTTAGTGCCCATCCCGAATTGCCCTTGAGAAGGTGCAGCACCTGTTTTTTCTTTGCTGACTGCTGAAGCTGAAGAGGTATTGCATGAGATGCTTCTAAGCAGGTGTACCTTTTGTGCCATTCCACAGCACCATAAATAGGTCAGTACGGCAGCCTATCTGCACAAATATGAAGCCATGTTTCAGGCCACTCTACTGTACTGTCCCTGTGAATGTGTAGAGGATCCCTATTAGCCAACCCAGAGGTGCCAGATCCAGGAAGCTCAGGGAAATTAATAAAAACTTTAACAATGAATTGTGCAAAGTTTTCTTAGAGCTTAATTACCAGCAGTAGAAAAAAAAGTTACTAGAAAGTCCATAAAAGGCTTCTCATTGAAACCCATGCGTATTTTCAATGTTCTCCCACCAGAGGCTTCCTACTCACCAAATCTTTACGGTGTTTATCCAGCATACAAAGCCAGGTGGGAAAGCAAACTGTGAGGAAGACACAAAGAGCCTGCAAAGGGATCTGGGGCGAGAATCTCCACTTTTGTGCTTATTGCCCAAAAAGGGGCATTATTTCCAGTGTGAGTGGTAAAAAAGTGTTTTCAGATCGCCAGCTTCTCACCCATTCTCAAAACATCTAGTTTTTGAAAATGGGCGTTACCTTGAGCGATATCAAATGCAGCTCAGCTAGCAGCACGGCCCCAGGCAAGACCACAGAGGCCAGAAGGTGGGGGCGCGGGGCAGGAGTTGGCGGACGATTCTACTACATCTGGTGCTGAGGAGCTCCGATTGTCACCCGTCAATCCACTGGGTCAGTTCTCGACGGATGAGAGCGTGGACTTCAAAGAACCTGCATCGCCACGCTCCAGAACCAATTCCGCCCCAAGGCCATCTATTGGTCCTCTGGTCATTCCCGCCACCACTCTGGAGGTGCCGGACCCAAGCACTTCTCCACAGGGCACCCCAGGACGGTGCCGACCACACGGAGGCATCGTGAACGTGGCAGGTCTGTTCCACGAGTGTGACATGACAGCGGAGAGATGGTATTGTTGTCCAGGAGGACTGTAGACATTGGTGACCAGCTCATCGAAACTTTGGGGAGCATATCCCGACACCTGGCCACCAGTCCGAGTACATTCCACTCATGGCGGAGGCCCTGGATGTGATAGCCAGAAACACTGCTGCCACAGCCCTCCCAGTGGTCCCAGAGCGTGGCACTCCACTCCTAGATTCGGCTCCACCACTGCGAATGACAGATGCGAGTAAGGACCAAGATCCTGCTTCTGCATCAGAGAATGTTGCCCCCTCAGCACCCCCGCTCCCATACCCGTCCAACCAACGCATCTGCCTTCATCCCCCCCAATGAGGCACCGCCTGAGGTGCTCATTGGCCAGGCGCCATGGAGTGGGGAAGGGATAGAAGTGGAGAGAAGAAAGAGAGGGGGGAAGGAAAGTGAGGTGCGTGTCCACAGGTGATGGCTGTGTTATATCTCCATCTGGTTGTATGCAATTTGTTGCAATGTAAGTGGCTGGGGACCATACTCCTGCTTTGCCTTTGTATTCTGTGTTGCTGGACATGTTGACCATATGATTAATGTCAATGGTGGAAAAAGTGAGATGTGGGTGGGGTTTGGGTGTTTTTGGTTGTGTTACTTACGATTTCAGACCAATGTTGGTATTAAACTTTTGTTATTGAACATAACCTTGATGCGCATTGTCTCAGATAGCTGCACCGTTATACACTGGTGATTTCTTACCGTGAAAGGGTTAAATGCAACTTAACATCAATCAACATAAACTTTAACTGGCACCAAGATGATGGGCACCATTGATGTCTGAGCTGCACACACACAGCGGTGTGTCAGCATTGTCACTCACATCAGCGCTTTTTCAGGCAAATCTTTCCGATTTCAGCTCCTCACGTAAGAGTGGGACTTAACAAATGGCAGCCACACCGCTGGCGTCCGTCCCGGTTAGTTCCACTTTTTGTGGGCGTTTTTTTCAGCGTGTGATATTGTGGCCGATATGTGTGGGAGCTGGTGAAATTGACGGTGGGCAATCTGTATGGCCGCTAGTTTGGGTAAATGTGCTCTTTATGACAAAAACAGATGCCGGGCATTATTATTGAATCTTGGCATTAAGTCCATGAGGAAAGTAATGCTGGGCGATAATATGGGCACTGAAATCGCCCATTCTGCTGATTCCGCCCCAAAAAAGTGGACGGGCGGTAATATTTGTTCTCGCTGTTAAGCCCATTGGGAAAATAACGCTCGGCAATAAGTCCCCTAAAAAAGCCCGTCAGTTTCAATTTTGTGCCAAAATGGGCGATATCTGGGCGTTGTAAGTCATTTCAGCGGTTAAATGGGCGTTAAGTGGGTGTTAAGCATACAAAAAAAGTGGAGGTTCTAGCCCATAGACTGGTTAAGTGAATAGGCAATAAGGTGGCAGATGGAGTATAATGTAAGAAGGCTGTTGTTGTGGAGTATAATGTAATGAGGTTATCCATTTTGGCAGATAAAATAGATAAGCAGATTATAATTTAAATGCTCACACAGAGAGTAGGGTGTTGGTGTCGTATTGCTGTTGACTCGTCAGATTGACTACTAGTATCTCAGACACATTGTTGGATTCCATATCGAGAACATTTGAAAGTTGCATTTTGCTGTGACCTCTGCCAAGTGATGGAGGCAGTGATCGCACACCACATTGTCTTGCAGTGCCGACTTGAAAGGTGCCGGCTGCAGAGACACCCCAGATGGCGGGGCAGGAGGCCATACACATGCAGGGTTTACTGTGTGCATTACTCTTATCTTGGAGCAGTGCTTAAGAAGGCTGAGGTTCCACAAGGAGGTGGTGACGGAGCTTTGCAACCTTCTGCAGACATACCTGGCAGCTGACACTGGCACCAGGACCTCGCTGTCAGTGGCAGTGAAAGTGAACCTCAATGCTATCGGCTACTTCCAGTCTCCTATAGGCGATGTATGCAACATCTCGCAGTTTGTGTACATTGCTGCATTCGCCAGGTGACCGACGTTCTCTATGGCAAACGACTGGATTACATCAAGTCTAACATGTCAAAGGAAGACCAGGATGAGTGCACCCGTAGCTTTACCAGGATAGCGGGCTTCCCCTGGGTTCAAGGAGCCATTGATTGTATGGATGTGGCATTGAGGGCCCTGCCCCACAATGGAGAGATCTTTCGGAATTGCAAGGGATTCCACTCCCTCAACATACAGCTGGTCTGCGATCACAGGCAGATGATCCGCGCTGCCAATGCCCGATATCCTGGCAGCTGTCCGATGCCTTCATCCTGCGGGAGACCACTGTTCCACGACTCTTCAAGCCGCCGCGTGAAGGCCCCTGGGCGACAAAGGATATGGTGTGGCCATCTAGTTGATGATACCCCTCCGCAATCCCACCACCCCTGCTGAGTAGCGCTACAACACCAGCCATACCACAAACCGGGCCATTATCGAGCAAACTATCGGGTTCTGAATCAGCGTTTCCACTGCCTTGACTGCTCTGGAGGGGCATTCCAGTACTCACCTGATAGAGTCTCCATGTTTACTGTTGTCTGCTGCATGCTGCACAACCTGCCTATTATGAGGCGCCAGCTATTACCACTATGGATGGATGATTCACCTCAGGAGGAGGATGGCGATGAGGAGGAAGACGAGGAGCCTCAGCCAAGGAGGAGGCAGCCTGACACTGCTACGGCTGGAAGGGCTGCTCATCGGAGACTCATAGCTCATCGATTCCAATAAATGACTCTTGATGTGCCCAATGGCCAGCCTATACACCTGGACATCAACTCAACACATCGCTACACACCCTGTAGCCCTCCATCTTTACTAATCACTGCATCATAATGTGACCAATCCAAACTTGGTTTATTGCAAACATAAATCATGTGTGCTGAAAAGAAGCACAAGACAACAACTTCATTCCCAACACATCAATGTACCCACAAACCCCCTTCAAACATTCTCATAGACATCCAAGTACAACTATTGAAATCAGTTCATTTTGTAACAAGGTAGCCATCTCTGCTGAGTACCAAACAATTGTTGCATCGTTCATCCAAATGCAACAATTTACATGAGCTCACATTGCAACAACCTAGCCATCTCTGTTGACTATCAAGCAAGTCTTTGATGGGTCTTACAAGTGCAACTAATTTTAAAATCTCATATCTTCACAAGGTGAGCATGGCCACCTTCACACAGGTTTTTACTTTGTCTTAAAGAGGGCTTTACCATCCCTTCCCTTCCTCCCCCTCCGTGCCTACTGCTCCTCCTCAATGGGGTCTCAGTGCCTTCAGCAAGACTGATAGTCGGTTGCTGACTTGGCTTCACAGGCACACATGATGGCCTAGCAGGACGTTCCCGACCAGCTCAGGCCCTTGAAGGCCTGGCTGTGGACTGCATAACCTCAGTATGGGCGGAAGTACTCTGTTGTGGATGGGTTGCAGAGAGCAGCGGCTGTGAAGGCGGAGTGATCTTGTCCTGAGAAACTACATGATGTGCCAATTGACCCAACAGGCTGATATTCCTCCAGGGCAGAGCATCATCATCTGCAGAAATCTGGGTGAGGTCAGATTCCTGCCCTGGTTTGGCAAGGTTAGGGCCCCGTTAAACTGTTGAGGCCCCAGACCAGATGGCAGCGGTCAGTGCATCCGTTGAATCTATTTGTCTCTGCGTCAAGTGTGCCTGCGACTGCAGTACACCAGAAAGCTGACTCCGGACACCACGCATTGATGACACCTGTGTATGGAGGCCTACAATAGCATCAGCCTGGTGCTCAATGACCACAGCAACGTTAGCCATAGACCATGCCACCATGTCTAGGACCCCATGGTCACTGTTTGCATCCAGCATCCATTGGTATCTACCTAGGATAGGCTCAGTGGGCTGCTGAGAGTCATGGGCAATAGTTGAGGTGGACTCCTCCATCCTCATAGCTAGTGCATCGAGACTCTGGGGCACCCTTGCTATTGCACACAGTAGATCGCTGTGCAACTGCAGGGATTGTCTTGTGACAACCTCTAGGTCGGACTCAGCGTCAGAGTGCTGCTGAGCATCACTCAGGCGTGCACTTACCCTCCGGGGAGCTGTCTCCCGGGCTTCCCCTCCCCTGTGGCATTGCTGGAGACCACTGGGTCTCGGAGCATCACCCACCTCCGCCTCCCCCATCACCCCTTTGTCAACATCGCTGTTGGCCGCGCTATCAGGCAGCTCAGCCTCATTCGTGAGGTCGAAGGAGGTGTCGTCCTCCTGCTCCTCCTCGTCCTCTTCGTCATCGCCACCAACTGCACCAGTGGAAGGCGTCTGCGAAGGCCCCAGTGAATCTGGCTGATTGTCTGAAAGCACAAACACAGAACAGCGGTTATCTGCAGGGGAAGGCGTCAGGAGCGGGAACGGCATTTGTGAATGGCTGTCTCATGGAAAGAGCTGCACAATGATGGTGTGAGGGCCAAGTGTCCTGCAGGTCGCTGCAAAGGAACTCAGCGAAGGACCGTCACTGTCCCGAGGGGGGGGGGGGTCGGCCACACCCACCGCCATCACATCAACTTGCCGCCCATCAGGGCAGCTATGCATTCCTCCAACGAAGTGAGGGGAGGTCTGGCTTCCCTCAACCAGTCCGTATTTGCTCCTGCCAGTTGTGTGCGAGCTTCGACTTTAACATTAAAAAGACAGTCGGAGTTAGACACCTTCTATCAGTGTGTCCCAAACGCCTTACATATTTTAGTACATTTTACTCTATGACAGGCTTCACAGTTTGATGCGTGGACTTAATGTGGCAATAGTGGGATTAGAGTGCCAGCACATAACAGTAATGGGGAGGCTACTGTCTTTGAGATGCATATGAAGACTGAGGAGTCAACAACATGAGGGTGGGTCTGCAAAACTGAGCAGCAAGGTTAACAGTGCATGCAGGCCCTTGCAGTGGGTGAGGCTGCAAATGAGAACCTTGACTGTGACCTCACCCATTTAGAGCATGGATTCCAAAACACTACATTGAGCAGAGAGTGCACATTGAGGTCAGAGCATAGCATGTTCTGTCATTCACTGTCATTTCGGAAACTTTAAGAGCATTGTGTGACTGCTTTGTTTCTGGGGTGCAAAATGAAGCATTCCGAAGAAAGTTGTTGACAGCCCCTAACTTGACTTTTGATTTAACTTGTCGGACAGCTATGTCGATGGATATGGCTGACCAATATTCCCAAGAATTTCCCACCATTTCCAGTCATCAGACAACTGAGGTGAATCACTTACAGGTTAAAAGTAAAAGACAGTTGGGCCCCACAGCCTTAGCAACTGGCCAAGGTAACGGCGCATGGAAGTCGTGCTATTGCTGGCTGGAAAACACATTGCTCAAAACTGTCCATATGTGAAGGCAGAGTGTTTCTTCTGCAAGAAAACTGGGCATCTTACGAAGGTATGCTGGCTGAAGAGTAAAGTAACTTTTAATGCTAAAAGTAGAAATCACCAGAAACTAGCATTGAAGAGATGCAACAGGACAAGGAGGTTTTGGAGATACACGTCATCAGGAGCACAAGGATATCTAAGAACTATTTGCAATGTATCATCATCCAAGTAGACGTTGCAGGATACTCATGGAAATCGACACTAATGCATCCGTGAGCGTAGTACCGGAATTGCTATATCTCGACAAATTGAGTGATTTTCCGATGGAGAAATTGAAGATAGAGCTGCAAGGCTACTCAGGAGAGCAAATCCCTGTGGTAGGACATACCAGTGAACTACAAGGATCAGTTTCAGAGCTTGCCTCTCTTAGTAGTGGCAGGAGAAAAGCCTGCCTTTATGGGTAGAAATTGGTTGGGATCACTGAAGCTGGATTGCAATGAGATTTTTCGTTTTGAAACGAGATTTGCATCGAAGGATGATGTCATCAAACAGTATCCAAAGGTGTACCATGAAAAAGGCAGTCCGATCCAAGGTTTCAAGACAAATGTCAAAGTGCAGATGGATGTTAGACCAGTTTACTGCAAGCCACGTCCTGTAGCATACACACTCAAGGAGAAAGTTGAGCAAGAACTCAAAAGGCTAGAAACTGAGAACATTATCTGTAAGGTAGATCTAAGTAATTGGGTTACACCCATTGCTGTTGTACCTAAGTCAGGTGGTAATGCTGATGCTATGTCTAGGTTGCCATCCCCATCACAAATTACACCTAATAGGGAAGACGTGTTCTATTTTTCATACATTTATGAACCGCCAGTCACAGCTGAAGAGATTGGTAGAGCAACTAAATGTGGCCCAGTTATAGAAACATAGAAACATAGCAAATAGGTGCAGGAGTAGGCCATTCAGCCCTTCTAGCCTGCACCGCCATTCAATGAGTTCATGGCTGAACATTCAACTTCAGTACCCCATTCCTGCTTTCTCACCATACCCCTTGATCCCCCTAGTAGTAAGGACCTCATCTAACTCCTTTTTGAATATATTTAGTGAATTGGCCTCAACAACTTTCTGTGGTAGAGAATTCCACAGGTTCACCACTCTCTGGGTGAAGAAGTTCCTCCGCATCTCGGTCCTAAATGGCTTACCCCTTATCCTTAGACTGTGACCTCTGGTTCTGGACTTCCCCAACATTGGGAACATTCTTCCTGCATCTAACCTGTCTAACCCCGTCAGAATTTTAAATGTTTCTATGAGGTCCCCTCTCATTCTTCTGAACTCCAGTGAATACAAGCCCAGTTGATCCAGTCTTTCTTGATAGGTCAGTCCCACCATCCCGGGAATCAGTCTGGTGAACCTTTGCTGCACTCCCTCAATAGCAAGAATGTCCTTCCTCAGGTTAGGAGATCAAAACTGTACACAATACTCCAGGTGTGGCCTCACCAATGCCCTGTACAACTGTAGCAACACCTCCCTGCCCCTGTACTCAAATCCCCTTGCTATGAAGGCCAACATGCCATTTGCTTTCTTAACCGCCTGCTGCACCTGCATGCCAACCTTCAATGACTGATGTACCATGACACCCAGGTCTCTTTGCACCTCCCCTTTTCCTAATCTGTCACCATTCAGATAATAGTCTGTCTCTCTGTTTTTACCACCAAAGTGGATAACCTCACATTTATCCACATTATACTTCATCTGCCATGCATTTGCCCACTCACCTAACCTATCCAAGTCGCTCTGCAGCCTCACAGCATCCTCCTCGCAGCTCACACTGCCACCCAACTTAGTGTCATCCGCAAATTTGGTGATACTACATTTAATCCCCTTGTTTAAATCATTAATGTACAGTGTAAACAGCTGGGGCCCCAGCACAGAACCTTGCGGTACCCCACTAGTCACTGCCTGTCATTCTGAAAAGTACCCATTTACTCCTACTCTTTGCTTCCTGTCTGACAACCAGTTCTCAATCCATGTGCTCTAACTTTGCACATCAATCTCTTGTGTGGGACCTTGTCGAACGCCTTCTGTAAGTCCAAATATACCACATCAACTGGTTCTCCCTTGTCCACTCTACTGGAAACATCCTCAAAAAATTCCAGAAGATTTGTCAAGCATGATTTCCCTTTCACAAATCCATGCTGACTTGGACCTATCATGTCACCTCTTTCCAAATGTACTGCTATGACATCCTTAATAATTGATTCCATCATTTTACCCACTACCGATGTCAGGCTGACCAGCCTATAATTCCCTGTTTTCTCTCTCCCTCCTTTTTTAAAAAGTGGGGTTACATTGGCTACCCTCCACTCTATAGGAACTGATCCAGAGTCAATGGAATGTTGGAAAATGACTGTCAACGCATCCACTATTTCCAAGGCCACCTCCTTAAGTACTCTGGGATGCAGTCCATCAGGCCCTGGGGATTTATCGGCCTTCAATCCCATCAATTTCCCCAACACAATTTCCCGGCTAATAAGGATTTCCCTCAGTTCCTCCTCCTTACTAGACCACCCGACCCTTTTTATAACCGGAAGGTTGTTCGTGTCCTCCTTCGTGAATACCGAACCAAAGTACTTGTTCAATTGGTCCGCCATTTCTTTGTTCCCCATTATGACTTCCCCTGATTCTGACTGCAGGGGACCTACGTTTGTCTTTACTAACCTTTTTCTCTTTACATATCTATAGAAACTTTTGCAATCCGTCTTAATGTTCCCTGCAAGCTTCTTCTCATACTCCATTTTCCCTGCCCTAATCAAACCCTTTGTCCTCCTCTGCTGAGTTCTAAATTTCTCTCAGTCCCCAGGTTCGCTGCTATTTCTGGCCAATTTGTATGCCACTTCCTTGGCTTTAATACTATCCCTGATTTCCCTTGATAGCCACGGTTGAGCCACCTTCGCTTTTTTATTTTTATGCCAGACAGGAATGTACAATTGTTGTAGTTCATCCATGTGGTTTCTAAATGTCTGCCATTGCCCATCCACAGTCAACCCCTTAAGTATCATTCGCCAATCCATCCCAGCCAATTCACGCCTCATACCTTCAAAGTTAGCCTTCTTTAAGTTCTGGACCATGGTCTCTGAATTAACTGTTTCATTCTCCATCCCAATGCAGAATTATGTCAAAGGTGTATGATTACATAGCAAATGGCTGGCCAAGCCAGGTATCAGAGGAAGATATTCATCCATATTTCATTCGTAGCAATGAATTATCAGTAGATAAAGATTGTATCATGTGGGGTGCAAGAATAATTATCTCAAATAAGTTCAGGTCCAAATTGTTAGGAGATCTTCATGATCAGCATGTGCTTGACCAAGATTTTGCAAGGAATTACTTATGGTGGCCAGGTTTAGATAAAGATATAGAGTACATCGTTAGTTAATGTACACCATGTCAATCAGTAAGCAAGAAACCACCATCAGTACCATTACAGCCATGGAAATGGCCTCCCAGGGTGTGGTAAAGGTTACATGTAGATTTTGTTGAGCTAGAAGGACAACAATTGCTGATTATGATTGATAGCCATTCGAAATGGGTAGAGGTGTTTCCGATATGGAAAATAACAAGCAAAACACTCGACAATTTGTGAAGCTTGTTTTCTTCATATGGCTTCTCAGAAGAAATTGCGTCGGATAATGGGCCACAATTTAGTTCAGAAGAATTTGCACAGTTCATGAGCAGAAATGGTGTGAAACATACCAAGATTCCACCGTACCACCCTGCTTCAAATGGTGCAGCAGAGCACACAATACAAATTGGAAAATGTGCCCTCATCAAGCAAAAGTTGGATCAAAATCCAAAAAAATAGCATTTGCCGTTGGACCACAAAATAACAAATGTTCTAATACTCCTCATAAATTACTGGTAGAACACCAGCAGAGTTATTTCTCAAATGACAGCCGTGAACCAGGTTCTCGTTGTTAAAGCCAAACTTGGCACAGTCAGTAGAAGAGAAACAATTAAGAGAGAAAGAGAATCATGATAGTGGTAGAGTAAGAGAGAGAAGTGTGAAATAGAATCAGAAGGTTAGAGTGAAGAACCATCACCATAAATGGTTAAAGTGGTTACCAGGAAGATATGTGGCGCTCGCACATATTTGGTCAAGATGTTTGATCAGGGAAAGGTTAGGTTTGTTCACATTGATCATATTTTACCTGCAGATGTGGAAGGAGTTGAAAGTTGGAATGATTCGATTATTTCTGATGAGTCAGATAGTCTTGTTATAAGTAGAGTACCAGTAGCAAATCCTACATCAGAAGTTCTAGAAACAAGAGAATTTTCAAATTTAATTCTGAGTCCGAATCAGGCAGACAGTCTGAAGTTGTAAAGAGTCAAAATGTAGATCAAGGGTTGCCCTTGGAGAAAAACTCTCTTTAGGCTCAGCCGAGAATGAGTCTAAGTTCGATACCATGTGTGGAAGGTTCTGTTTGAGAGTGAAGGTGTCCGCTTCAAAACAAAAACACAGTGGTTAAGTTTGATTTGTAAATATGGAAAAATAAGTCCATGGGCTAGATTTTACACTTTAGTGCAGATCGCCCAAAAATGGGTGGTAAAAATGGGTTTTCGGATCGCGGCTTGTCGCCCATTCTCAAAGCCCCTAGTCTCCATTTTTGAAATTGGGCATTACCACGAGCAATATGAAATGGGCGGTAGTGTTAAATCTCTTTGACCTTCTGCTGTAAAGTGTCGCATCCTTAGCAATGGCATGGCAATGCTCGATTCCCATGATTCAGGAGGTCAAGAGTCATGATGACTTGCGCAGAAGAGGAGACAGAGAGGGAGCTGAGAGGGAGTGAAGGTGTGTGTGGGTGTGGCGTGGCTGCTTTGGGAGGAAGGGGGGAGAGTTTCAAGCTTTAAGCAAATTGTGAAAATAAAATTAGCTGTTACCAGCCAGATATTTGGCTGAGTTTGTGCCTATAATGGAGGGAGAGGAGGAGGCAACACAGCATGCTGTGGAGATTGACGCTGGCGAGAGCAGTGAGCTGGAAGAGGAGCACATTGGAGGGCACAAAAGAGCAAGGAGGTTCTCGGATGAGGCAAATGTCTCCCTCCTGCAGGAGATTGAGTTACGCTGGGGTGATTTGACACCCCAAAGGCCTACCAGAAGATATGGGCCGAGATAGCAGAGGTGGTCTCGTCAGCGACCAACAAGGTGCGTGAGGGCAACCAATACCGCAAACGATGGAACGACCTTGTGAGATCCGCAAGAGTAAGTATTACATTTATTTACATGTACTTATGTATTTATATAATTTGATTTGTAAGAGTCATGAGTGACTATCAGCAGATGTGAGGTGTTTCACTTTTACCAGGAATGTTGTAATCAAAGCCTGTGGTCACGGTGTACGTCTTTAGGTAAAGAATAATAATTATCATAATAATCATGATTATATCTGTCGGTTATATGTTGTATTAGTCTCTGTGACAGAACCTAGCAATGATATCACGCAATGATCTCATGCCATGTCGTCCTGTTACCTTTTACAGAAGAAGCTATCGACGATGAGGTCAGTGCAGAGGCAAACGGGTGGGGGGCCACCAGTCCCCAACAACATCACTGAGATGGAGGAGCGGGTGCTCGCACTCATGGGGAAGCACACCCAAACAGCCACAGAAGCATCTGCAGATCCTGAAATGATGCTGCATGAGTAAAGTATACACCATTGCATGATGTAAAGTTAATAGATGCCTCACCCATTCATATCTGAACAATAATATACGATAGACGATTTCTAAAATTGTCCTATTAATTCTGCTGGCCTAATGAAAATCATTGCAATGCAGAATGTGTTGATGGTAATGAAATGTGATGTTTGTGATGATTTCGATAGCGGTGGTGCTTTTGTCATGCATATGCTGTGTATAGCGCTGGACTCACCTTCTGACCCTAGCACTGTCTTCTCCTCTAATAACCTAATTTCTGTTTTGCAGCTCAGCCAGCAGTGCGGCCCCAGGCAAGACCACAGAGGCCAGAAGGTGGGGGCATGGGACCGGACTCGCCAAACGATCCTACATATGTTGCTGAGGAGCTCCGATTCTCGCCCGTCAATCCGCTGGGTCTGTTCTCTACGGATGAGAGCACGGACTTCAAGGAACCTGCATCGCCAGGCTCCAGAAGCCATTCCACCCCAGGCCATCTAGTGCTCCTCCCGTCATTCCCGCCTCCAGTCTGGAGGTATCAGGCCCAACCATTTGTCCCCAGGTTGGCGCCGACCCCACGGAGGTTTCGTGGACGTGGCAGGTCTGTTCCACGAGTGCCACATGAGAGCGGAGAGATGATACAGTTGTCCAGGAGGACTGTAGACATTGGTGACCAGATCCTCGATGCATTGGGGGGCATATCCCGACAGCTGGCCACCATGACGAAGTGCATTCCGCGGATAGCGGAGGTCCTGGAGGCGATAGCCAGGAACACTGCTGGCACAGGCCTCCCACTGGTCCCGGAGCGCGGCACTCCACCCCTAGGTTCCGCACCACCACTGCGAATGACAGATGAGAGGCAGGACCAAGCTCCTGCTTCTGGATCCAAGAATGTTCCCACCTTGGCACCCCCTGCTCCCGTATCCCTGCAACCACCGCCTCTGCCTTCATCCACCCCAATGAGGCACCGCTTGAGGAGCTCTTTGGCCAGGCAGCATGGAGCGAGGAGGGGATGGGGTAGAGGTGGGGAGAAGAAGGGGAAGGGGGAAGGAAAGTGAGGTGCATGTCCGCAGGTGATGGCTGTTGTTGTGGAGTATTAAAAATGTAACACTCACACAAAAGGTCTTTTATAGAGAAAAGAGTTGTTTATTAAAACCTGATTAATCAAGGGAGATCCGGCCTCATCAGTACCGTTACTGAGTGCTCTCAACGCCGACCTCACAGGACAGGCGATGCAATTACATGTTTATAGAGTCGAAATACAGAAACTAGGCAGGAAGTGTTCCATTGGTTATTTGCCACCAGTCCCCGCCCACCTACTACTAATACATTGGTTGATACAGGTTACAGGCAATTTCATTGGTTACAGTAATTTCTAATGATTCTATTGGTACATTCAGTTCTGACAGCTGTTGCTAGGGAACAGCCCCTACAGGTTATGTGTACTTTCCTGGGCATGTCTTCCCAGGCTTGTTATCTTTAGCAGAGTCTGGTTACACTGTGCTTTAAAGAGGCTTTTGTTCCTCTTATCTCCTGTGTCTGGAACATCGTGGCCTTCTCTCATTCTTTCTGTGAGCTGGCTACGTAAATCTTGTGGGTGTTCTTATCTCCTAAGAGAATTTCTCTGAGCTTAGTTTTTTGGCCTAATTCAGCTATTCTATCATGAACGCATTTTAAACCTTACTCTCAGTCTTTCTTACTTTATTTTAATTACACTGAATTACTTTACCCCTAATTAAGGTTTTTCGCCCTTACAGCTGTGTTATATCTCCATCTGGGTGTATGCAATTTGTTGTAATATATGGGAGGAGGGGACCACCCTCCTGCTTTGCATTTGTATTGTGTGTTGCTGAACATGTTGACCATTTGATTGATGTCAATGGTCAAAAAAGTGGGGTGGGGGTAGGGTGTTTTTGCCTGTGATACTTATGATTTCAGACTGTCATGTATGTAACCATCATGCAATGGTAATCTTCATGTAACTGTAACCTCAAAGGTACAGGCTCGAAGGGCCGAATGGCCTACTCCTGCACCTATTTTCTATGTTTTCGATGTTTCATGTAACTCCTGTACACTGTACTTATACCCTAGAAATGCACACCCTGACCACAGGGGGCGAACTTGTGGGAGACACTCCTCACCTGGGTTTCCAGGTATAAAAGGGGAGATCCCACCCAGGGTCAGCACTCCTTGGACCTGGAAATAAAGGTTAAGGTCACAGAGTGACTGTGTCTGCAATACATGCCTTGTGTGAATTTGCAGTAAGGTGCAGGGACACCACATTTGGCGACGAGAAACTGAAATCACCGAACCACGAGGATGGCCACCGGCAGCACAGAGGAATGTTACTGTGTGGGTGAGGAATGGGACGACTTTGTGGAAAGACTCCAGCAGAGCTTTGTCACAAAGGACTGGCTGTGAGCGGCAGTGGCTGACAAGCGGAGGGCGCATCTACTGACCAGCTGCGGACCACAGACGTGTGCGCTGATGAAAGACCTGCTCGTACCCGAAAAGCCAGCGGATAAGTCCTTCGAAGAGCTCAGCCAGCTGATCAGTGAACATCTCAAACCGGCGAGTAGCGTACACATGGTCCGGCACCGGTTCTACACACATCGGCGTCGGGAGGGACAAAACATCTCGGACTTCGTTGCGGACCTGCGGCGCTTGGCCAGTCTCTGTAAGTTCACAGACGCCTGCAGGGGGGAGATGTTAAGGGATTTCTTCACTGAGGGCATTAATCATGCCGGGACTTTCAGCAAGCTCATAATGACCAAGAACTTGACTTTAGAAGGGGCGGCATTGATAGCTCAGACCTTCATGGCAGGGGAAGAGGAGACCAAGCTAATTTATGCGCGCAGCCCTGGTCCCAACGTGGCGATGGACCAGGGAGTTAACATGGTGAATGCAGCTCAGGACCCCGCAGGCAGGCAAGGGCATTTCAAAACCACCCAGGCAGCAACAGACTCGAGGGTGGGCCCACAACTGGGACAATGGAAAGGGGATCGGCAATTCACGCCATCACGAGGAACAATGCGTCCCGCGATGGGACCATTAATACTCACCATCAGAGTGCTTAGAAACAACCAAATGAGCAATCAGAGAGGAATGCCTGGTAACAGTCCCTTTGTTAACAACATTCTCAGCTCATGCTGGAGGTGCGGGGGTAGACATACTGCGAAAAGCTGCAGATTTCAGCAATATACCTGCAGGATTTGTAACGTCAGTGGACTCTTGGCCAGGATGTGCAAAAAGGCTGTAGCGAGGCTAATCTGTGAGACAGAGGAACCAGATGAGGGGTCTGCAATGCAGGATGATGCCTGGGGAAAAGCCATGGATGCTGAAGTTCAGCGGGTTCATATGGCTGACGTCCACAGCTCATACACTAAAACGCCACCCACGATGATGAAAGTTTTATTGAATGGCATCCCGGTGCACATGGAGCTGGATACGGGAGCTAGCCAGTCACTTATGAGCACCCAACAATTTGAGAGACTATGGCCACACAGAGCTAGCAGGCCCAAACTGGAACGCATTGAGATGCAGCTACGGACGTACACCAAAGAGATCATCCCAGTGCTGGGCAGTGCAAACTTGGTGGTAACACATAATGGATCAAAGAACCAGCTGCCACTCTGGATCGTCCCGGGAAATGGCCCCGCGCTCTTGGGGAGGAGTTGGCTAGCTGAGATGAATTGGAAATGGGAGGATGTGCACGCCATTTCATCTGTGGAGCGAAGTTCATGCTCACAAGTCCTACAAAAATTCGGGTCACTGTTTCAACCCGGTGTCGGAACGTTCAAGGGCACTAAAGTAGTGATACGCATCACTCCGGACGCCAGACCAGTGCACCACAAAGCCAGAGCGGTGCCGTATGTGATGCGAGAGAAAATTGAAAGTGAATTGGACAGGCTGCTCAGAGAGGGCATACTTTCAGCCGTTGAATTCAGTGACTGGGCAAGCCCCATCGTTCCTGTTCTCAAAGCGGATGGCTCGGTCAGGATTTGTGGCGACTACAAAGTCACCATCAACCGAGTGTCACTGCAAGACCAATACCCGCTCCCGAGAGCGGAGGACTTTGCCACGCTGGTAGGTGGCAAATTGTTCACGAAGTTAGACCTCACCTCGGCCTACATGACTCAGGAACTGGCTGATGAATCCAAGCTTCTGACCACCATCACGATGCACAAGAGATTATTTGTCTACAACAGGTGTCCGTTTGGCATTCGTTCGGCGGCAACTATCTTTCAGAGAAACATGGAAAGCTTGCTCAAATCCATTCCTGGAACAATTGTATTCCAAGACGACATTCTTATAATGGGTCGAGACACCAAGGAACACCCCCACAACCTGGAGGAGGTGCTACGCCGACTGGACCGGGTAGGCTTGCGGCTGAAAAAGGCCAAGTGTGTGTTTTTGGCCCCAGAGGTCGAGTTTTTGGGCAGGAGGGTTGCCACAGATGGGATCCGGCCCACTGAATCAAAAACGGAGGCGATCCGTCGGGCGCCCAGGCCCGGCAATACGTCAGAGTTGCGATCATTCCTTGGACTTTTGAACTATTTCAGGAACTTTCTGCCGAACTTAAGCACATTGTTGGAGCCATTACACATGCTCCTGCATAAAGGTTGTGAATGGCTTTGGGAGGACTGTCAAGAACGGGCTTTTAATAAGGCGAGGAACCTTCTGTGTTCTAACAAACTGTTGACTTTGTATGACCCCTGTAAAAAACTGGTTTTAATGTGTGATGCATCATCCTACGGGGTTGGGTGTGTGTTGCAGTAGGGTAATGATGACGGCTGACTCCAACCGGTGGCTTATGCCTCCAGGTCACTCTCCCAGGCAGAGCATGGATATGGCATGGCCGAAAAGGAAGCACTCACTTGTGTTTATGGTGTGAAAAAGATGCACCAATACCTTTTCGGTAGACGGTTTGAGCTAGAGATGGACCACAAGCCGTTAACATCCCTGTTGTCCGACAGCAAGGCTGTCAATGCCAATGCGTCAGCTCGCATACAGCGATGGGCCCTCATGCTGGCTGCATATGACTACACCATACCGCATCGGCCAGGCACCAAAAATTGCGCTGACGCACTCAGCAGGCTCCCACTGGCCACCACTGAGGGGGCATCGGAGCAGAGCGCTGAGATGGTCATGGCCGTTGAGGCTTTTGACACTGCAGGCTACCCCATCACAGCTCGCCAGATCAAACTCTGGACCAACAGAAACCCCCTCCTATCCATGATAAAGAAATGTGTCCTGACTGGGGATTGGGCGCCCGCACACAGGGCGTGCCCCGAGGAGGTCAGACCATTTCAGAGACGGATGGATGAGCTCTCCATCCAAGCCAACTGCCTGGTATGGGGCAGCCGGGTAGTCATGCCCCAGAAAGGAAGGGAAGCGTTCATCAGCGAACTCCACAGCGAGCACCCTGGCATCGTGTTAATGAAGGACATTGCCCGGTCATATGTATGGTGGCCGGGGATTGACTCAGACCTGGAACACTGGGTTCGCAGGTGCACGACGTGTGCCCAGGTGGGCAATGCCCCCAGGGAGGCCCCACTCAGCCAGTGGCCCTGGCCCACCAGGCCATGGTCACGTATTCACGTGGACTATGCAGGCCCGTTCATGGGAAAAAATTTCCTGATATTTGTCGATGCATACTCGAAGTGGATCGAGTGCATCATATTGAACTCGTGCACGACATGCATCACTGTGGAGAGTCTGCGTACGGTTTTCGCGACCCACGGCTTGCCAGACATCCTGGTCAGCGACAATGGCCCGTGTTTACCAGCCATGAATTCCAGGAGTTTATGTCGGGCAATGGGATCAAGCACGTCCGGACAGCGCCATTCAAGCCAGCCTCCAATGGCCAGGTGGAACGGGCGGTCCAAGTCATAAAGCAGGGCATGCAACGTATCCAAGGACCCTCCCTTCAGTACCGCCTCTCGCGCCTCCTGCTGGCCTACAGGTCCCGGCCGCACTCGCTCACGGGAGTCCCGCCAGCGGAATTCCTTATGAAATGCACGCTCAAGACGCGGCTGTCCCTCATTCACCCAGACCTGGCAGACACTGTTGAGGGCAAGCGCCAGTCCCAAACCGAGCTCCATGATCAAGGCTCAAGGGGGGTTTATAGAAATAGATGACCATTTGTTCTTAACCATGCTTTTGGGACCCAAATGGCTTGAGGGCACCGTAATTGGCAAAGAAGGGAATAGGGTCATGGTGGTCAGACTAAACAATGGCCAGATGTGCCGCAAACACTTGGACCAAGTAAAGGAAAGATTCAGCATAGACATGGAGGAACCTGAAGAAGAGCATGAGATGTCACCCACACCACTGCCAATCGATGAGCAACAAGGACAGTCCACAGCATGCACAGTCCCCGCGGCCAGCCCGGACAGGTCGGAATCACCTCAGGTGACAGAGACGCGTGCCGAGGCTCAGCCACCAGAGCCACAACTGCGGCGTTCCACGAGAGAGTGTTGACCACCTGAAAGACTTAACCTTTGACACAAAAAGACTTAAGGGGGGAGGTGATGTCATGTATGTAATCATCATGCAACGGTAATCTTCATGTAATTGTAACCTTCATGCAACTCCTGTACACTGTACTTATACCCTAGAAATGCACACCCTGACCACAGGGGCGAACTTGTGGGAGACACTCCTCACCTGGGTTTCCAGGTATAAAAGGGGAGGTCCCACCCAGGGTCAGCACTCCTTGGCCCTGCAAATAAAGGTTAAGGTCACAGAGTGACTGTGTCTGCAATACATGCCTCGTGTGAATTTGTAGTAAGGTGCAGGGACACCACACAGACCAATGGTCGTATGAAATGTTTTTTATTCAACATAACCTGGTTGCGCATTGTCTCAGATAGCTGGACCATTACACACTGGTGATTCTTTAACATGAAAGGGTTAAATAAAACTTAACTTGAATCAACTTAAACTTTAACTGGCACCAAGGTGATGACCACCATTGATGTCTGACCTGCACACACACAGCAGTGTGTTAGCGTAGTCAAGCACAGCAATATTCTTTCAGGCAAATCGTTCAGTTATGAGCTCCTGACATAAGAGTCTTACAGCTATGTAGCCACCACGGGACCTTTCCTGCGGTCTGGAGGGGGGCACGGGCATGGTTGCATAGTCAGCCTGATTGTCTGGCCCGAGGTCAGTGTCCAGCCCCTCGTCCTCCTCTTCCTCTCTCTCCTGAGGTGGGCCATCAGTCCCTTCTGGCAATTCTTGCCCCTCCTGATAGCCAGGTTGTGCAGTATGGAGCACATGATCATGAATTTAGCTACTTGCTCAGGGTTGTATTGTAGCTCCCCTCCTGAGTGCTCCACGCATCTAAAGCGCTGCTTAAGCACAGTTATTGTTTTCTGCAACACATTGCCTGTGTCTCTGTGGCTCTGGTGGTATCGCTTCTCGGCCTCGGTGAGGGTGTCTCGCAGGAGGGTCATCAGCCAGGTGGCGAGGCCATATCGGTTGTCACCAAGCACCCAGCATGTCCTTGTGGCATGTCAGAGACAGTGCTCTCACGCAGGATGTGAGCCTCATCGAAGCTGCCCGGACATTTGGCATTCACTGGCATTATTATCTGGTTGTGGTCGACAACTAGTTGGACCTTCAGGGAGTGAAATCCTTTTCTGTTACAAGGGAAATAGAAGGGGGGCAGAAGCAAAAGATAGAAAGGAGAATAGTAAAAGTGGAGGGCAGAGAAACCCAAGACAAAAAGCAAAAAGGGCCACATTACAGCAAGATTCAAAAGGGGCAAAGTGTGTTAAAAAGACAAGCCTGAAGGCTCTGTGCCTCAATGCAAGCAGTATTCGGAATAAGGTGGATGAATTAACTGCGCAGATAGCAGTTAATGGATACAATGTGATTGGCATCACGGAGACATGGCTCCAGGGTGACTAAGGCTGGGAACTCAACATCCAAGGGTATTCAGCATTTAGGAAGGATAGACAGAAAGGAAAAGGAGGTGGGGTGGTGTTGCTGGTTAAAGAGGAAATCAATGCAATTGTAAGGAAGGACATTAGCCTGGATGATGTGGAATCGGTATGGGTGGAGCTGCGGAATTCCAAAGGGCAGAAAACGCTAGTGGGAGTTGTGTATAGACCACCAAATAGTAGTGAGGTTGGGGACAGCATCAAACAAGAAATAAGGGATGTGTGCAATAAAGGTACAGCAGTAATCATGGGCGACTTTAATCTACATATAGATTGGGCTAACCTAACTGGTAGCAATGCGGTGGAGGAGGATTTCCTGGAGTGTATTAGGGATGGTTTTCTGGACCAATATGTTGAGGAACCAACCAGGGAGCTGGCCTAGACTGGGTGATGTGTAATGAGAAGGGACTAATCAGCAATCTTTGGGGAAAAGTGACCATAATATGGTAGAATTCCTTATTAAGATGGAGAGTGACAAAGTTAATTCGGAAACTAGGGCCCTGAACTTAAGGAAAGGTAACTTAGACGGTATGAGGTGTGAATTGGCGAGAATAGACTGGCAGAGGATACTTAAAGGGTTGACGGTGAATAAGCAATGGCAAACATTTAAAGATCACATGGATGAAGTTCAGCAATTGTACATCCCTGTCTGGAGTAAAAATTAAGGGTAGTGTTAAAACCAAGGAAGAGGCATATAAATTGGCTAGAAAAAGCAACAAACCTGAGGACTGGGAGAAATTTAGAATTCAACAGAGGAGGACTAAGGGTTTAATTAAGAAGCGGAAAATAGAGTACGAGAGGAAGCTTGCAGGGAACATAAAAACTGACTGCAAAAGCTTCGATAAATATGTGAAGAAAAAAAGATTAGTAAAGACAAACGTAGGTCCCTTGCAGTCGGATTCAGGTTAATTTATAATGGTGAACAAAGAAATGGCAGACCAATTGAACCAATACTTCGGTTCTGTCTTCACAAAGGAAGATACAAATAACCTTCCGAATGTACTAGGGGACAGTGGGTCTAGTGAGAATGAGGAACTGAAATATATCCTTATTAGGCAGGAAATTGTGTTAGGGAAATTGATGGGATTAAAGGCCTATAAATCTCCAGGTCCTGAGAGTCTGCATCCCAGAGTACTTAAGGAAGTGACCCGAGAAATAGTGTATGCATTGGTGATCATTTTCCAACAATCTATCAACTCTGGATCAGTTCCTATGGACTGGAGGGTAGCTAATGTAATACCACTTTTTAAAAAAGGAGGGAGAGAGAAAACGGGTAATTATAGACTGGTTAGCCTGACATCAGTAGTGGGGAAAATGTTGGAATCAATCATTAAGGATGAAATAGCAGCCCATTTGGAAAGCAGTGACAGGATCGGACTGAGTCAACATGGATTTATGAAAGGGAAATCATGCTTGACGACTCTTCTGGAATTTTTTGAGGATGTAACTAGTAGAGTGGACAAGGGAGAACCAGTGGATGTGGTATATTTGGACTTTCAAAAGGCTTTTGACAAGGTCCCGCACAAGAGATTGGTGTACAAAATCAAAGCGCATGGTATTGGGGGTAATGTACTGACGTGGATAGAGAACTGATTGTCAGACAGGAAGCAGAGAGTCGGGATAAACAAATCTTTTTCAGAATGGCAGGCAGTTACTAGTGGGGTGCCGCAGGGCTCAGTGCTGGGACCCCAGCTCTTTACAATATACATTAACGATTTGGATGAAGGAATAGAGTGTAATATCTCCAAGTTTGCTGATGACACTAAACTGGATGGCGGTGTGAGCTGTGAGGAGGACGCTAAGAGGCTGCAGGGTGACTTGGACAGATTAGGTGAGTGGGCAAATACATGGCAGATGCAGTATAATGTGGATAAATGTGAGGTTATCCATTTTGGGGGCAAAAACACGAAGGCAGAATATTATCTGAATGGCGGCAGACTAGAAAAAGGGGAGGTGCAATGAGACCTGGGTGTCATGGTTCATCAGTCACTGAAAGTGGGCACGCAGGTACAACAGGCGGTAAAGAAGGCAACTGGTATGTTGGCCTTCAAGCTAGGGGATTTGAATATAGGAGCAGGGAGGTCTTACTGCAGTTGTACAGGGCCTTGGTGAGGCCTCACCTGGAATATTGTGTTCAGTTTTAGTCTCCTAGTCTGAGGAAGGACGTTGTTGCTATTGAGGGAGTGCAGCGAAGGTTCACCAGGCTGGTTCCAGGGATGGCTGGGCTGTCATATGAGGAGAGACTGGATCAACTGGGCCTTTATTCACTGGCGTTTAGAAGGATGAGAGGGGATCTCATAGAAAAGCCGAATGGCCTACTCCTGCACCTATTTTCTATGTTTCTATGAAAAAGCTCTGGGTCCTGAGAAGGTGCCCGCATGGCGATGTGAGTGCGCTGAATATGCTCCCTGCACCCTGGGGAATTTAACAATACAGTAGAATGCTCCAGCCCCTGTCAGTCTGAGCCTCCGTGGTCATGGCGAAGCTGATAAAATCCATCCTACGCGCGTACATAGGAACATAGAAACATAGAAAATAGGCCCTTCGAGCCTGCACCACCATTCAATAAGATCATGGATGATCTTTCACCTCAGTATCCCTTTCCTGCTTTCTCTCCATACCCGTTGACTCCTTTAGACATAAAGGCCACATCGAACTCCCTCTTGATTATATCCAACGAACTTGCAACAATTCTCTTGCGGTAGGGAATTCCACACGTTAACAACTCTCTGAGTGAAGAAGTTTCTCCTCATCTCAGTCCTAAATGGCTTACCCCTTATCATTAGACTGTGTCCCCTGGCTCTGGACTTCCCCAACATCGGGAACATTCTTCCTGCATCTAACCTGTCCAGTCCCGTCAGAATTGTATATGTTTCTATGAGATCCCCTCTAATCCTTCTAAATTCCAGTGTATAAAGGCCCAGTTGATCCAGTCTCTCCTCATATGTCAGACCAGCCATCCCGGGAATCAGTCTGGTGAACCTTCGCTGCACTCACTCAATAGCAAGAATGTCCTTCCTCAGATTAGGAGACCAAAACTGAACACAATATTCCAGGTGAGGCCTCACCAAGGCCCTGTACAACTGCAATAAGACTTCCCTGCTCCTATACCAAAAACCACTAACTATGCAGGCCAACATACCATTTGCTTTCTTCACCGCCTGCTGTACCTGCATGCCAGCTTGCAATGACTGATGTACCATGACACCCAGGTCTCGTTGCACCTCCTCCTTTTCCTAATCTGCCGCCATTCAGATAATATTCTGTCTTTGTGTTTTTGCCCCCAAAGTAGATAACCTCACACTTATCCACATTATACTGCATCTGCTATGCATTTTTCCCACTCACCTAACCTGTCCAAATCACCCTGTAGTCTCTTAGCGTCCTCCTCACAATTCACAACGCCACCCAGTTTAGTGTCATCTGCAAACTTGGAGATATTACACTCAATTCCTTCATCTAAATCATTAATGTATACTCCACTAGTGACTGCCTGCCATTCTGAAAAGGACACATTTATCTCGACTCTCTGCTTCCTGTCTACCCACCAGTTCTCTATCCACGTCAGTACATTACCCCCAATACCATATGCTTTAATTTTGCACACCAATCTCTTGTGTGGGACCTTGTCAAAAGCCTTTTGAAAGTCCAAATACACCACATCCACTGGTTCTCCCCTGTCCACTCTACTAGTTACATCCTCAAAAAATTCCAGAAGATTTGTCAAGCATGATTTCCCTTTCATAAATCCATGTTGACTTGGACCGATCCTATCACTGTTTTCCAAAAGCGCTGTTATTTCATCCTTAATAATTGATTCCAACATTTTCCCCATTACTGATGTCAGGCTAACCAGTCTATAATTACCTGTTTTCTCTCTCCCTCTTTTTAAAAAAAAAGTGGTGTTACATTGGCTACCCTCCAGTCCATAGGAACTGATCCAGAGTCGATAGACTGTTGGAAAATGATCACAAATGCATCCACTATTTCTAGTGCCACTTCCTTAAGTACTCTGGGATGCAGACTATCAGGCTCCAGGGATTTATCGGCCTTGAATCCCATCAATTTCCCGAACACAATTTCCTGCCTAATAAGGATATCCTTCAGTTCCTTCTTCTCGCTAGACCCTCAGTCCCCTAGTACTTCCGGAAGGTTATTTGTGTCTTCCTTCGTGAAGATAGAATCAAAGTATTTGTTCAACTGGTCTGCCATTTCTTTGTTCCCCATTATAAATTCACCTGAAGCTGACTGCAAGGGACTACGTTTGTCTTCACTCATCTTTTTCTCTTCACATATCTATCGAAGCTTTTGCAGTCAGTTTTTATGTTCTCGTCAAGTTTCCTCTCCTAATTAAACCCTTAGTCCTCCTCTGCTGAATTCTAAATTTCTCCCAGTCCTCAGGTTTGCTGCTTTTTCTGGCCAATTTATATGCCTCTTCCTTGGATTTAACATTATCCCTAATTTCCCTTGTTAGCCACGGTTGAGCCAACTTCCCCGTTTTATTTTTACTCCAGACAGGGATGTACAATTGTTGAAGTTCATTCATGTGATCTTTAAATGTTTGACATTGCCTATCCACCGTCAACCCTCTAAGCATCATTTGCCAGTCTATTCTAGCCAATTTACGTCTCATACCATCGAAGTTACCTTTCCTTAAGTTCAGGACCCTAGTCTCTGAATTAACTGTGTCACTCTTCATCTCAATAAGGAATTCTACCATATTATGGTCACTCTTCCCCAAGGGGCCTCGCACAACAAGTTTGCTAATTAGTCCTTTCTCATTACACATCACCCAGTCTAGGATGGCCAGCCCTCTAGTTGGTTCCTCAACATATTGGTCCAGAAAACCATCCCTAATACACTCAAGGAAATCCTCCTCCATTGTATTGCTACCAGTTTGTTTGGCCCAATCAATATGTAGATTAAAGTTGCCTATGATAACTGCCGTACCTTTATTGCACACATCCCTAATTTCTTGTTTGATGCTGTCCCCAACCTCACTACTACTGTTTGCTGGTCTGCACACAACTCCCACTAGCATTTTCTGCCCTTTGGTATTCCGCAGCTCCACCTGTACAGATTCCACATCATCCAAGCTCATGTCCTTCCTTACTATTGCGTTAATTTCCTCTTTAACCAGCAACGCTACCCCACCTCCTTTTCCTTTCTGTATATCCTTCCTGAATGTTGAATACCCCTGGATGTTGAGTTCCCAGCCTTGGTCACCCTGGAGCCATGTCTCTGTGATGCCAATGATATCATATTCATTAATTGCTGCCTGTGCAGTTAATTTGTCCAACTTATTCCGAATACTCCTCGCATTGAGGCACAGAGCCTTCAGGCTTGTCTTTTTAACACACTTTGCCCTTTTAGAATTTTGCTGCAATGTGGCCCTTTTTGATTTTTGCCTTGGGTTTCTCTGCCCTCCACTTTTACTTTTCTTCTTTCTATCTTTTGCTTCTGCACCTATTTTACTTCCCTCTGTCTCCCTGCATAGGTTCCCATCCCCCTGCCATATTCGTTTAACCCCTCCCCAACAGCACTAGCAAACACTCCCCCTAGGACATTGGTTCTGGCTCTGCCCAGGTGCAGACCGTCCGGTTTGTATTGGTCCCACCTCCCCCAGAACTGATTCCAATATCCCAGGAATTTGAATCCCTCCCTTCTGTTCCATTCCTGAAGCCACGTATTCATCTGAGCTATCCTGCGATTCCTACTCTGGCTAGCACGTGGCACTGGTAGCAATCCTGAGATTACTACCTTTGAGGTCCTACTTTTTAATTTAACTCCGAGCTCCCTAAATTGAGCTTGTAGGACTTCATCCCATTTTTTACCTATATCTTTGGTACCGATATACACCACGACAACTGACTGTTCACCCTCCCTTTTCAAAATGTCCTGCACCTGCTCTGAGGCATCCTTGACCCTTGCACCAGGGAGGCAACATACCATCCTGGCGTCTCGATTGCGGCCGCAGAAACGTCTATCTATTCCGCTTACAAGCGAATCCCCGATCATTATAGCTCTTCCACTCTTTTTCCTGCCCTCCTTTGCAGCAGAGTCACCCACGGTGCCATGAACTTGGCTGCTGCTGCTCTCCCCTGATGAGTCATCCTCCTCAACAGTACCCAAAGTGGTGTATCTGTTTTTCAGGGGGATGACCGCAGGGGATCCCTGCACTACCTTCCTTCCACTGCTCTTCCTGTTGGTCACCCATCCCCTATCTGGCTGTGTACCCTTTACCTGAGGTATGGCTAACTCACTCAACGTGCTATTCATGTCATTCTCAGCATTGCGGATGCTCCAGAGTAAATCCACCCGCAGCTCCACTGCCGTAATGCGGTCTGTTAGGTGCTGCAGGCGGATACACTTCCCGCACATGTAGTCGTCCAGCATCCCTGAGTTCCCACATAGCACAGGAGGAGCATAACACATGTCTGAGCTCTCCTGTCATGACTTAACCCCTAGATTAACTTAATTTGGCAACAACAATGATAAAGGTTACCTACTGATAGGGTAAAGAAAAAGAAAAACTACTCACCAATCACCAGCCAATCACTTACCCCCTTGGCTGTGACGTCATCTTTCAATTTCTTTCTACTTCTTTGTGTACCTTCTGCCTCTGCTGCAGCTGCACCGGCTAGCCTTCATAGGCCTCACCAACGCTGCTGCTCTGCTTCTCCGACTGCCGCCGCTCCCCGGACTCCCGCTGAGCCTTTATAGGCCTCACCAACGCTGCTGCTCCGCCTCTCCGACTGCCGCCGATCCCCGGACGCCCGCTGGACCTTTATAGACCTCACCAACGCTGCTGCTCCGCCTCTCCGACAGGGCCTCCATGAGCTGTCTAATGCAGCGATGAGTGGCATGGTGAGACACTGAGGAGATCTCGACTGCGGAAGCCCGAAAGAAACCGGATGCGTAAAAAAACAATGCCTTGGTGACTTTGATCTCAACTGACACTGATGTCCTGATAGCAGGCTACATATCTGGCCTGATGAGCTCTCATATTTCAGTGATCACCACCTTGTGGAAGCGCAGTCTCCGAAGGCAGATGTGCTCGGACACATCGAGGTAAGACCTCTTCTCCCTGTAAGTGTGGGTTGTGTATGGTCTGGACCTCCTCCTCATTCTGGCACATCTTAGATTGGGCACACAATGATGTGCATTAGATGTTGAGCCATTTGCACTCTGCAGCATCTGCGTATTAATCGATGCAGGCTGAGAAATGTTTGGCCCCAGTCCAATGAAAGTATTACAGCGATTGATCAGAAGCAATAATTTCCACACTGATATACACCTACAGTAAACCTCACCAGTTCCACTTTTTCAGAGTGGTGTTTTTGGGTGAGTGATATTGTGGGCGAGATGTGTGCGAGATGGTGAAAGTGACGCTGGGTGATCTCCTGGGCGTTGGTTTCGGCAAATGTGATCATTACGATAAAATAAAGTTGGCGTTCGGTATTATTGAATCTCGGCGTTAATTATATGCGGAAAGTAACACTGTCGATATTATGGGCGTTGGTTTCACCCATTATGATGATGCCGCCCAAAAAAAGTGGGCGGGCAGTATTATCTTTTCCCAGTGTTACATACATGGGGAAAGTAACGCTCAACGATATCTGTCCGAAAAATGGGCGTAATCTTCCATTTTGTGGCTAACTGTGCATTATCCGGGCGCTATACCTCATTTCTGCGGTAAAAAGGACGTTAAGTGGGCGTTATACATGAAAAAAAAGTGTAAAATCTAGCCCCATACCTTTTGTTGTGTATAACCATGCAAGTTATGTATAATGAGCCTGAAATTCCGGCTTTGCTGGGTCTGTTTGGAATACGTATGGACCCGGCGAGGCCCCGCAAAAGCCAGTTTTCGGAGCACGATATGCATGCGCCAAAAATCTGCTTTTCCGATCTGTCAAGTTTTAGCTTGACAGATCCAACGCACCCACCATCCAGGACATTTGCGCAGACGAGATTGCATTATTTGCCCATCTCTTGCCCAGCGAATGTCCTTAAAACTCTTTTCAACGTAAGTGTCATATATGTAACCTTCATGTAACTGTAACCTCCATGTAACAACACTGCATACTGTATACACCTAAGAAATGCACATCTTGAGCACAGGGGGTGAACTTGTGGGAGACACTTCGCACCTGGTCATCCAGGTATATAAAGGGAGGTCCCACGCAGGGTCATCACTTCTTGGTGCACAGAGTGACCTTGTCTGCAGAATGTGCCTCGCGTGAATTCATAGTAGTGTGTCAGGATACAACATTTGGCGACAAGAAACGGGAATCAACGACTCAGGAGAATGGCCACCGGTAGCACAGAGGAACGGTACTGTGTTGGCGAGGACTGGGATGATTTCATTGAGAAGCTCCAGCAGAACTTTGTCATGAAGGACTGGCTGGGAGAGGCAGCGGCTGACAAGCGAAGGTCACATTTACTGACCAGCTGTGGACCTAAGACATACGCGCTGATGAAAGACCTGCTCGCACCCAAGAAGCCGGCGGACAAAACCTTTGAGGAGTTCAGCAAACTGACCGGTAAGCACCTCAAACCGGCAAGCAGTATACACAGGGCTAGACACCGATTCTATACGCACCGACGTCGGGAAGGACAGAGCATATCGGACTTCGTTGCGGACCTTCGGCGCTTGGCCAGCCTCTGTAAGTTCACAGACACCTGCAGGGGGGAGATGTTATGGGATTTCTTCATTGAGGGCATTGGTCATGCTGGGATTTTCAGAAAGCTAATTGAGACCAAGGATGACCTTGGAAGCAGTGGTGTTGATGGCTCAAACCTTCATGGCGGGGGAGGAGGAAACCAAGATAATATACGCGCGCAACTCTGCTTCCAACGTGGTGATGGAGCAGGGAGTTAACATTGTAAACACAACTCAGAACCCTGCAGGCAGGGAAGGGCAATTCGACACCACCCAGACAGCAACAGACTCTAGGGTGGGTCCTCAACAGAGACAGTGGCAGGTTGAACGGACATTTACACCATCACAAGGGACAATACGTCCCGGGATGGGGCCACTGACACCCGCTAACAGAGTGCTCAAGAGTAGTCAAAGAGACAATCAGAGAGGAATGCCTGGTAACAGCTCTTTTGTTCACAACAATTTCAGGGGGCAGACATGCTGCAAAAACCTGCAAGTTTCAACAATTCATCTGTAGAAATTGTAACTTCAGTGGACATTTAGCCAGAATGTGCAGGAAGCGAGGCTAATTTACGAGGCAGATGAACCACAAAAGGGGTCTGCAAGGCAGGTTTATGCTTGGGACACAGCAATGGACGCTGAAGTTCAGCGGGTTCAGGTGGCAAACATCCACAGCTCATATACAAAAACGCCACCTATGATGATGAAAGTACTATTAAACGGCATCCTGGAATGCATGGAACTGGACACGGGCCAGCCAACCACTTATGAGTGTCCAACAATTCGAGAAACTATGGCCACTCAGAGCTAGCAGACCCAAACTAGAACACATTGACTCGCAATTACAGACATACACCAAAGAGATCATCCCAGTGCTAGGCAGTGCAATGTTGGTGGTAACACATAATGGATCAGAGAACCGGCTGCCACTCTGGATTGTCCCGGGAAATGGTCCCGCGCTTTTGGGGAGGAGCTGGCTAGCCGAGATGAACTGGAAATGGGGGGATGTGCACGCCATTTCATCTATGGAGCGAAGTTCATGCTCACAGGTCCTACAGAAATTTGAGTCACTATTTCAACCTGGTGTCGGGACTTTCAAAGGTACCAAAGTAGTGATACGCATCACCCCGGACGCCAGACCAGTGCACCATAAAGCCAGAGCTGTGCCGTATGTGATGCGGGAGAAAATTGAGAGAGAGTTGGACAGGTTGCTAAGAGAGGGCATAATTTTGCCCGTTGAATTCAGCGACTGGGCAAGCCCCATCGTCCCTGTCCTAAAAACGGATGGCTTGGTCAGGATCTGTGGCGACTACAAGGCCACTATCAACCGAGTGTCACTACAAGACCAATACCCGTTTCCGAGAGCAGAGGATCTTTTTGCCACGCTGGTAGGCAGCAAGCTGTTCACCAAGTTGGACCTCACTTCAGCCTACATGACCCAGGAACTGGCCGAAGAATCCAAGCCACTGACCACCATCACCACACACAAGGGGCTATTTGTCTACAACAGGTGTCCATTTGGCATTCGTTCAGCAGCCGCTATCTTTCAAAGGAACATGGAAAGCCTGCTCAAATCCATCCCTGGAACAATCGTATTTCAGGACGACATCCTTATCACGGATTGAGACACCGGGAAACACCTCCACAACCTGGAGGAGGTGCCAAGCCGACTGGACCGGGTAGGCCTGCGACTAAAGAAGTCCAAGTGTGCGTTTTTGGCCCCAGAGGTCGAGTTTTTGGGCAGGAGGGTTGCCGCAGACGGGATCCGGCCTACCAAATCCAAAACGGAGGTGATTCGTCGTCCGCCCAGGCCCGGCAACACATCAGAGTTGCGTTCATTTCTGGGACTCTTGAACTATTTCGGGAACTTTCTGCCGAACTTAAGCACATTGTTGGAGCCGCTACATGTGCTCCTGCGTAAGGGTTGCGATTGGTTTTGGGGGGACTGTCAGGAACGGGCTTTCAATCAGCTTTGTTCTAATAAGCTGTTGACCCTGTGCAACCCCTGTAAGAAATTGGTTTTGACATGTGATGCATCATCCTTTGGGGTTGGGTGCATGTTGCAGCAGAGTAATGATGAGGGCCAACTCCAACCTGTGGCTTATGCCTCCAGGTCGCTCTCCCAAGCAGAAAGGGTATATGGGGTGGTAGAAAAGGAAGCACTCGCATGTGTCTATGGGGTGAAAAAGATGCACCAGTACCTTTTTGGCAGAAGGTTCGAGTTAGAAAAGGACCACAAGCCATTAACATCCCTGTTGTCAGACAGCAAAGCTGTCAATGCCAATGCGTCAACTCGTATACAGCGATGGGCTCTCATGCTGGCTGTGTATGACTACACCATACGGCACTGACCAGGCACTGAAAATTGCGCTGACGCGCTCAGCAGGCTTCCACTGGCCACCACTGAGGGGACAGCGGAGCGAAGCGCTGAGATGGTCATGGCTGTCGATGCTTTTGACAGCGCAGGCTCCCCCATCACAGCCCGCCAGATCAAAATCTGGACCAACAGAGATCCCCTCCTATCCTTGATTAAGAAATGTGTCCTGACTGGGGATTGGGCGCCCGCACACGGAGCATGCCCTGAGGAGGTCAGACCGTTTCACAGATGGATGGATGAGCTCTCCATCCAAGCCGACTGCCTATTATGGGGCAGCCGGGTAGCCATGCCCCAGAAGGGAAGGGAAGCATTCATCAGGGAACTCCACAGCGAGCACCCAGGCATTGTGCTAATGAAGGTCATTGCCCGGTCACATGTGTGGTGGCCGGGAATTGACTCAGACCTGAAACACTGTGTTTGCAGGTGCACGACATGTGCCCAGCTGGGCAATGCCCCCAGGGAGGCCCCACTCAGCTCGTGGCCCTGGCCCACCAAGCCATGGTCACGTATTCACGTAGACTACGCGGGCCCGTTCATGGGAAAAATGTTCCACATTGTTGTTGATGCGTACGCGAAATGGATTGAGTGCATCATTTTGAATTTGTGCACTACATCCACCACCGTGGAGAGTCTGCATGCGGTCTTTGTGACCCACAGCTTGCCGGACATCCTGGTTAGCGACAACTGCCCGTGCATCACTAGCTATGAATTCCAGGAGTTCATGTCGGGCATCAAACATGTCAGGATAGCACGTTTCAAGCCAGCTTCCAATGTCCAGGCGGAATGTGCGGTCCAAATCATAAAACAAGGCATGCTCCGGATTCAAGGACCCTCCCTTCAATGCCGCCTATCGCGCCTCCTGCTGGCCTATAGGTCCCGCCCGCATTTGCTCACGGGAGTCCCGCCCGCGGAACTACTCATGAAACGTACACTTAAAATTCGGCTGTCCCTCATTCATCCAGTCCTGTCAGACATTGTTGAGGGCAAGCGCCAGTCCCAAATGAGTGCCATGACCGCAACTGAAAGGGGAGATGTATAGAAATCGATGACCCTGTATTTGTTCTGAATCACACTTTGGGGCCCAAGTGGCTTGAGGGTACTGTAATTGGCAAAGAGGGGAATAGGGTCATAGTGGTCATACTTAACAATAGACAGATATGCCGCAAGCATCTGGACCAAGTAAAAAAAAGGTTCAGCATGGACACTGAGGAACCTGAGGAAGATCATGAGATGCTGCCCACACCACCGCCAGTGAACGAGCATCAAGAACTTCCAGCAGCATGCACAGTCCCGGACGAGCCGGAATCACCAAGGTGACAGAGACACATGCCAAGGCTCAACAATCAGAGCCCCAACTGCGGCGCTCCACGAGAGAGCGTCGACCGCCTGAAAGACTTAATCTTTGACCCCATAAGACGTTGGGGGGGGAGGTGATATCATGTATGCAACCTTCATGTAACTGTAACCTCCATGTAACAACACTGCATACTGTATACACCTAAGAAATGCACACCTTGACCACAGGGGGTGAATTTGTGGGAGACACTCCTCACCAGGTCATCCAGGTATATAAAGGGAGGTCCCACGTAGGGTCATCACTTCTTGGTCCTGTGAATAAAGGTTAGGGTCACAGAGTGACCTTGTCTGCAGAATGTGTCTAGTGTGAATTCATAGTAGTGTGTAAGGACACAACCGTAAGAGTTTAAAAACACATAAAAAACATATAAAAATAAAATTTTAAAACACATTTTTATGTTTAAAAATCCTGTCCACTAAGTTTTAAACCCTAATAACAGCACTTAAAAAAATTCCAAAAAATATTTTTTTTTCTAATAGATTTCATCAACTTTTAATTTAAATAAATGTTAAATATGTGAAGTGCTTTTTTAATTTTTTATATGTGTTTTGGTGTTTGTGGGGTGTGGTTTCTCATTCATAATAATGAGAACTCCTACTTACAGATTTCCCATTATTATGAGTGAGAATACTTTACCTTGATTGGCTGTCCAGTGCCACCTGACTCCAGCTTCTCCCTCCGCATCTCCAAGACGTGGACACGTTCCGATGTGCAGGAAGAGGAGGCCTCTGGCCGGAAACGCTGGAGGATGCAGGAGCAAAAGATAGGTGTGGATCTTTTTTCTTATTTTCAGGCGAGTGCCCGCGGGAAGCCCAGAACCGGGATTTCATGCCCAATGATTATTTTGTTATGATTACTTCTTCATTAAGGAGGGAGAAGTATAATAGAGCTCTACTTAGTGGACTACTGTGGTAATGCAACTAATGCTGTAAATACAATAAAGGTTCATGTGACAAGGTCACATGATAACTGTTGGAGCCATCTTGTGTAATGTATGTGTTAGTGATGTTGTAAAGAATATATCATAGTGATCTCATTTAAACATATAAGATTGTCTTCACAGGATAGATGCTGAGAGTTTGTTTCCCCTGGCTGGAGAGTCTGGAACTAGGGGACAATGTCTCAGGATAAGGGTTCGGACATTTAAGACTGAGATGAGGAGGAATTTATTCACTCAGAGGGCTGTGAATCTTGGAATTCTCTGCCCCAACGTGCTGCGTTGTTGAGTATTTTCAAGGCTTTCTTGGATTTTTGGACTCCAGAGGAATTAAGGGATATGGGGATAGGGCAGGAAAGTGGAGTTGAGGTTGAACTTCAACCATGATCTTATTGAATGGTGGAGCAGGCTCGAGGAACCCTATGGCCTACTCCTGCTCCTAATTCTTATGTTCTTATGTAGAATGTCTTTGGATCAGAAAATTATGCAGCTTCCTCCCACATCTCCTTTTACATCAATTAACAAGGCTCCAATCTGCTTCAGATGAAATTTGTTGCACCTGCAAAATTATCTCCCCCCTCCTCCTGCCCCTCACACGCCAGAATATTCGGTGGCCCTGGGGTCGTGAATCTGTGGAGTTTTCTGCCCCAGAGAGCTGTGAATATATTCAAGGTGGAGATCGACAGATTTTTGAATGATAAGGGAGTCAAGGTTTATGGGAAGCGGGCGAGGAAGTGGAGTTGAGGCCAGGATCAGATCAGCCATGATCTTATTGAATGGCGGAACAGGCTCGAGGTGCCAAATGTCCTCCCTACTCGTGCTCCTATTTCTTATGTTCTTATGTTGTTATGTTTTGGCATGCCAGAAATATTGTGTACAATTCCTGAGAAGCCAAGCTGTGGAGGAGGGGTCAGCGAAGGGAAGATGTAATGCAAATCCTGCAAATTCAGTCATTAATGCTGTAAGAGTTGGAGATGTGGAAGTGTGCTGACCAAGTGCTAATGGTGAAAGATCAATAATGGTTCCCTCTTTTTTGAGATCAATACGTGAGCCTAACAGGAAGTGAAAGGTGGACAACTGGAAACACAGTACAGTTTTTATTCTTCCAATCTCCATAGAAGCTGGAAGTGTAAACTTCTATGGTATTAATGGTTTGACTGATGGGGCAAATCTCATTATTGGTGACTTGAAAATATCTGATGGTGTAAAAGGTTCAATGATCTGGTCACCAACACTATGATGGGCATGGTTGTTCCTATGCTAGATTTTGTCTGCAGGTCTAGATCCTGGCTCAGTGATAGCAATATTGTCTCTGACTCAAACCTCACTCCAAACACTTGAGCATATAATCAAGGCTGGCACTTCAGTACATTACTGAGGGAGTGTTGCGATCTTTCAGCACCAAGCCCACATCTGCCCTCTCAGGTTAATCTAAAAATCCTGTGACATTATTTGAAGAAGAGCAGGGGAGTTCACCTGATATTCTGGCTAACATTCATTCTTCAATGAACACCACTAAAACAGATCATCTGATCATTTATCTTATTGCTCTATAAATAGGCTGAGGCAGTTCCTACAGTACAACAGTGACTACAATTCAAAACTCCTTCATTGACTGTAAAGCACTTTTGGATGTTCTGAGGTTGTGAATTAAGTGCAAGTTCTTTCTTTCTATTTGATTTAAATGCCCTAAGAATCTATCTGGTATATACTGAATAACTCACAGGAGATCATTCTTTCCGTATAGAAAGACAATTGGGAATTTTTATTGCAAAGAGCAAATGGGTTTGGGAGTGGGTGGGTGGTTAAACGCACTGAAATTGACAGCGTGTTGGGAAGCCGGCTCCAACCTGCCGACTTCTGCAATTAACTGGAGTGCGTTCGGCTGTGTGCGAGGACACTCCACAGGGGAGGCGGATTACCAATTCAGATATGTTAAGAGGTAATTAGAAGCTTTTTCAACAGGAGTTTTCAACAGCTTTCAACAGGTATTTCCACTCATAGGGGAAACTAAAACGAGAGGGCATAGTCTCAGAATAAGGGGATGCCCATTTAAAACTGAGATGAGGAGGAATTTCTTCTCTCAGAGGATTGTAAATCTATGGAATTCTCTGCCCCAGAGAGATGTGGAGGCTGGGTCATTGAATATATTTAAGGTGGAGATAGACAGATTTTTGAGCGATAAGGGAATAAGGGGTTATGGGGAGCGGGCAGGGAAGTGGAGCCGAGTCCATGATCAGATTAGCCATGATCTTATTGAATGGTGGAGCAGACTCGAGGGGTCAAATGACCTACTTCTGCTCCTATTTCTTATGTTCTTATCTATACACATGTGGCAATCAAGGCACCTCCAGATCACCCAGGAGTGTTCATGAACTGTAAAGGTTCCACTCCAATCAATGTGCAATCACAAAAAGATCATTATATAGGTGTGTGCAAGATTCTCAGGGATCTGCCATGAAGTATTCGTCCTGTGCCAGTCCCCCCATCCTGATCACCTCGTACCTCCGAACAAGCGTACTGGCTGACTGCTTGGAGACGAGGGCTATCCCCTTGAAATGTGGCTGATGATACCTGTAGGGATTCCCAGCAATGAGGCCCAAGAACACTACAATCAAAGCCATATGACAATGTGATGCGTCATTGAGCAAACTATCGGGGTGTTGAAGATGCGCTTCAGGTGCCTCGACAGATCTGGAGACGGTCTTCACTATGCACCAGCTAGGACCTCCAGGATGACTGTGATTTGTTGCTCTCTGCACAACACAGCACAGCAGCAAGGATTGGAGCTTCAGGAGGAGCACAGCTGTTGAGTCCTTAACTCTTAAACATAATCACACGAGGCACATACTGCAGACACAGTCACTCTGCGACCTTCACCTTTATTACCGGGACCAAGGAGTGCTGGCCCTGCGAGGGACCTCCCCTTATATACCTGAATCTCCAGGTAAGGAGTGTCTCCCACAAGTACACCCCCTGTGGTCAAGGTGTGCATTTCTAGTAAGTATGTACAGTATGTAGTGGTTACATGAGGGTTACAATTATACAAGGTTTACAGTAGTATGCTGGTTACATACATGACATCACCTCCCCCCTCACATCTTTTTGACTCAAAGGTTAAGTCTATCAGGTGGTTGGCGCTGTCTCGTGGAGCGCCGCAGTTGAGGCTCTGGTGGCTGAGCCTTAGCATGCGTTTCTGTCACCTGAGGTGATTCTGGCCTGACCGGGCTGGCCTCAGGGACTGTGCATGCTGGTGATTGTCCTTGTTGCTCAGCCAATGGCAGTGGTGTGGTTGACATCTCATGCTCTTCTTCATGTTCATCGGTGTCTATGCTGAACCTTTTCTTTACTTGGTCCAAGTGTTTGCGGCATATCTGCCCATTATTAAGTCTGACCACTATGACCCTGTTTCCCTCTTTACCAATTACGGTGCCCTCCAGTCACTTGGGTCCCAATGCATGGTTAAGTACAAATACCGGATCATCCATTTCTATACACCTCTTCCTTGAGTTACGATCGTGGCTCTCGGTTTGGGACTGACGCTTGCCCTCAACAATGTCTGCCAGGGTTGGGTGGATGAGCGTACGTTTCATGAGGAGTTCCGCACTCCTGTGAGCGAGTGCGGCCAGGACCTATAGGCCAGCAGGAGGCACGATAGGCGGTACTGCAGAGAGGGTCCTTGGATGCGGAGCATGCCTTGCTTTATGACTTGGACCGCACGTTCCGCCTGGCCATTGGAAGCCGCCTTGAACGCCGTCGTCCGGACAGGTTTGATGCCATTACCCGACATAAACTCCTGGAATTCATGGCTGGTGAAACACAGACCATTGTCGCTGACCAGAATGTCCGGTAAGCCGTGGGTCATGAAAACCGTGCGCAGGCTCTCCATGGTGATGGATGTCATGCACAAGTTTAATATGATGCACTCGATCCATTTCGAGTATGCATTGACAATTATCAAGAACATTTTTCCCATGAACGGGCCCGCATAGTCCACGTGAATGCGTGACCAAGGCTTGGTGGGCCAGGGCCACGGGCTGAACGGGGCCTCCCTGGGGGCGTTGCCCAGCTGGGTACACATCGTGCACCTGCGAACCCAGTGTTCCAGGTCTGAGTCAATCCTCGGCCACCATACGTGTGACCGGGCAATGGCCTTCATTAACACGATGCCAGGGTGCTCGCTGTGGAGTTCCCTGATGAATGCTTCCCTCCCCTTCTGGGGCATGACCACTCAGCTGCCCCATAGCAGGCAGTCGGCTTGGATGGAGAGCTCATCCATCCGTCACTTGCCCCGTGCGTGGGCGCCCAATCCCCTGTCAGGACACATTACTTTATCATGGATAGGAGGGGGTCCCTGTTGGTCCAGAGTTTGATCTGATGGGCTGTGATGGGGGAGCCTGCGGTGTCAAAAGCCTCAACGGCCATGACCATCTCAGCGCTTTGCTCCACCGCCCCCTCGGTGGTGGCCAGGGGAAGCCTGCAGAGCGCGTCAGCGCAGTTTTTGGTGCCTGGCCGGTGCCGTATGGGGTAGTCATATGCAGCCAGCGTGAGAGCCCATCGCTGTATGCGAGCTGACGCATTTGCATTAACCATCTTGCTGTCGGACAACAGAGAAGTTAATGGCTTGTGGTCCGTTTCTAACTTGAACGGTCTGCCGAAAAGGTATTGGTACATTTTTTCACACCATAAATGCAAGCGAGTGCTTCCTTTTCGACCATGCTGTATCCATGCTCTGCCTGGGAGAGTGACCTGGAGGCATAAGCCACTGGTTGGAGTTATCCGTCTCCATTACCCTGCTGCAACACACACCCAACCCCGTATGATGATGCATCGCATGTTAAAACTAGTTTTTTACAGGGGTCATCCAACGTTAACAGTTTGTTAGAACAAAGCAGGTTCTGCGCCCTGTTGAAAGCTCGTTCTTGACCGTCCCCCCCAAAACTATTCGCAACCCTTATGCAGGAGCACGTGTAACGGCTCCAACAACATGCTTAAGTTCGGCAGGACGTTCCCGAAATAGTTCAAAAGTCCCAGGCTCGATGGTGGTCAGAAGCTTGGATTCTTCAGCTAGTTCCTGAGTCATGTAGGCCGAAGTGAGGTCCAATTTAGTGAACAGCTTGCCACCTGTCACTGAATTCAATGGGTGAAATTATGCCCTCTCTGAGCAGCCTGTCCAGTTCACTCTCTATTTTCTCACGCATCACGTACGGCACCGCTCTGGCTTTGTGGTGCACTGGTCTGGCGTCTGGGGTGATGCGTATAACTACTTTTGTGCCCTTGAATGTTCCGACACCGGGTTGAAACAGTGACCTGAATTTTTGTAGTACCTGTGAGCATGAGCTTCGCTCCACAGATGAAATGGCGTGCACATCCCCCCATTTCCAGTTCATCTCAGCTAGCCAGCTCCTTCCCAAAAGCGCGGGGCCATTTCCTGGAACAATCCAGAGTGGCAGCCGGTTCTGTGACCCATTGTGTATTACCACCACGTTTGCACTGCCTAGCACTAGAATGATCTCTTGGGCGTATGTCCGTAGCTGCGTATTAATTTGTTCTAGTTTGGGCCTGCTAGCTCTGTGTGGCCATACTTTCTCAAATTGTTGTGCACTCATGAGGGACTGGCTAGCTCCTGTGTCCAGCTCCATGCGCACCGGGATGCCATTCAATAAAACTTTCATCATCATGGGTGGCGTTTTGGTGGATGAGCTGTGGACGTCAGCCACATGAACTCGCTGAACTTCAGCATCCATGGCTTTACCCCAGGCATTGTCCTGCACTGCAAGCCCCTCGCCTGATTCCTCTGTTTCATAGATTAGCCTCGCTACCAGCTGTTTGCAAACCCTAGCCAAATGTCCTCTGGCATTATAATTCCTACAGACGAACTGCTGGAATTTGCAGCTTTTCGCATAATATCTGCCCCCGCATCTCCAGCATTGGCTGAGATCGTTGTTCACAAAAGGACTGTTCGCAGGCATTTATCTCTGATTGTTCCCTTGGTTGTTTCTAAACATTCTGATGGTGGGTGTTAATGGTCCCCTTGATGGCGTGAATTGCCGCTCCCCTCTCCATTATCCCTGTCGGGGGCCCACCTTAGAGTCGCTTTCAGCTTGGGCAGTTACAAAATGCCTTTGTCTGACTGCTGCAGTTTCAAAATGCCTTTGCCCGACTGCGAGATCTTGAGCCGTGTTTATCACGTTAATTCCTTGGTCCGTCGCCGTGTTGGACCCAGGACTACTCGCGTAAATTCTCTTGGTCTCTTCTTACCCCACTATGAAAGTTTGAGCTATCAATGCTGCCCCTTCTAGAGTTAAGTCGTTGGTCTCTATGAGCTTCCTGAAGATCCTGGCATGGCTAATGCCCTCAATGAAAAATCCCTTAACATCTCCCCCCTGCAGGCGTCTGAGAACTTACAGAGACTGTCCAAGCGTTGCAAGTCTGCCACGAAGTCCGAGATGTTTTGCCCTTCCCGACGTCGGTGTGTGTAGAACCGGTGCCGGGCCATGTGTATGCTGCTCGCCGGTTTTAAGTGTTCGCTGATCAGCTGGCTGAGCTCTTCAAAAGACTTGTCGGCCGGTTTGTGGGGTGCGAGCAGGTCCTTCATCAGCGCATACATTTTTGTCCCGCAGCTTGTTAGTAGATGCGCCCTCCGCTTGTCAACCGCATCCTCTCCCAGCCAGTCCTTCGTGACAAAGGTCTACTGGAGTCTCTCCACAAAATTGTCCCAGTCTTCACCCACACAGTAACGTTCCTCTGAGCTACCGGTGGCCATCCTCTGGGTTCAGTGATTCCCGTCGCCAGGTGTTGAGTCCTTAACTCTTAAACATAATCACACGAGGCACGTACTGCAGACACAGTCACTCTGTGACCTTCACCTTTATTCCCGGGACCAAGGAGTGCTGGCCCTGCGAGGGACCTCCCCTTATATACCTGAATCTCCCACAAGTACACCCCCTGTGGTCAAAGTGTGCATTTTTAGTAAGTATGTACAGTATGTAGTGGTTACATGAGGGTTACAATTGTATAAGGTTTACTGTAGTATGCTGGTTACATACATGACAACAGCCTCTTCAGAGGAGATGGAAGAGGAGGAGAAGCAACATTGTGTGGCCATGCCACCAGCAGCAGCGCACATTGCAGCCTGGAATGGCCTCATAACGGGAACATTTACTTGAGTTTGCATCACTGCAGCCATATTCTGAAACCCAATTACCACTCCCCAATAACACCCTCCCACCCTTCCGTCCCAGCACAAAGCAGTCCTGAAATCTAGAAAGCATCCCTTTCACAGATACACATGCTGGGATTTAATTCTTGTCTTACTATTCATCAAAAGTGAGAAGGTCACTTGCCAAGCAGGAGGCAAAAAGGGGCAAGATGAGAAAGTGGACAAAGAAATAATTTTTACATGGCTCAAAATTTAAACATAAACTTCAAAGTGTAACATTGTGCAACACACCCATGTGCATGCCCTTGTGTAACTACAAATCTTTCATCTTCCTTTTTCTACTACTGCTACGTTGTGCAATCCATGTGGCTTCAGCAGAGCTAGAGGCAGGCTGCTCAGATCCCTGCTCTGACTGCTGAGATGCTCTTAGCCAACGTCTTTGTTTTGGAGCCCATGAGCGCCCCGCCAAAGACTGCTGTACAGGGGCAGATGGGCCATCGGGACATAATGCAGCATGTGTGGCACTGATTGGGGCCAGGGTGGGCAATGGGTGAGAAGCGCTTTGAGCAGAGTCCCTACTTCCATGTCCCCTTTCTCCATCCTCCCTCTCATGGCCCACCCGCACTTCCCTGCTAGCAATGAGCCAGAGAGCACGTTGCTGCACATCAGTGGGACGCTGAATGGCCAAGGCTAGGTTTTGACCTTGTTGTGTATGTATATACCCTGTACACTCAATATACAGTTACACAAGACCAATGAATGTATATTTACACTGTATACAATATGCCTGTACCACCAGAGGGTGCAACTGGTGGAGACCTAGAGGTCACTGGCACACCGCAGATACCAGGTATAAAAAGGAGCCCACCTTACTGTAACCTCATTCAGGAGCTGCAATAAATGGATTAAAGTTACAGCAGTTCAATTGCAATACCTTACCTCGTGGAGTCATTACTAGAATGCTTACAGACACCACAATTGGCGATGAGATTACGAATTCCACACGAAAAATGGCTAAGCTTGGCAACTTTTAACAATTCGCTGATGGGGAAGATTGGGATGCCTTTGTGGAAAGGCTCGAACACTACTTCATCGCGAACGACCTGGCTGGAGACACATCGACCTCGCTGGCTGATAAGCGCCGAGCTATCCTGCTCAGCAGTTGTGGGCCCACTGTCCATGGCCTCGTCAGGGACTTGCTAGCCCCAAAGAAGACAAAACGAAAATGTTTGCGGAGCTCGTAACGTTGATACAGGAACATTTTAAGCCAAAAGAGAGCATCCTAACAGCCAGACACCAGTTTTACACACACCGGTGGCCCGAAGGCCAAGAAATTGCAAAATATGCTGCAGACCTGAGACGATTGGCTGCACTGTGTGATTTTGGCGACCACCTCACCAAAGCACTGAGGGACATCTTTGTTATTGGAATCGGCCACGAGGGCCTTCTCCACAGGTTGCTCTCTGTGGACACCACCGTCACCCTGCAGAAAGTAATTAACGTGAGCCAAGTGTTCATGGCCTCGGCCTGTGATTCCAGAGGATGATGACTCAACCCCGGGACTCCAACACGGCAAGTACAGTAAACTGAATGGTGCCTTTCAGAGGCAGAACTGTGACCCCGAGCCCCACAACCCTGAGTCTGCCGCAGGGGGCCAACCGGCCAGCCCCATGCTGGCGCTGTGGAGGAAATCACAGAGCCCACCAATGCAGATACAAAACTTGCAAGGGCTATAACACTAAAGGCCATCTACAGCGAATGTGTAAAATTAATTTTACTCACAGAGCCGCTGAAGAGTTGGTCGATCACCTAGGCTCCAGCGCTGATGAAGACGAAGAGAGAGTCCATGAGACAGCTCAGCCCCAGGAAGAGGTGTACAGAGTGTTTACCTGCTCCACTGAGAGTTCCCCGTTGAAGATAGAAGTTGAAATCAACGGTGCTCCAGTCTCGATGGAGGTCGACACAGGGGCGAGCCAATTGCTGATGAACCAGGCGACCTTCAAAAAACTCTGGGACAATCCCTCCCAACGACCTAAAATGCTACCAATCCAGGCGAAGCTGCTCATTTACACAAATGACACCATCCCAGTGGTTGTCAGCGTGGATGTCCAGGGGTCCTACGGCGGCGCGATGCACAAGCTACCTTTGTGGATCGTTGCTGGTGATGGTCCAATGCTGCTAGGAAGAAGTTGGATGAAGCAAATCTAAATCTGTTGGAGTTGGGAAAGCCTCCAGGCCCCGGCGATCGACGTCCTAGGCGGCCCCAAGTTTGGATCCATCACAGCACCTGAAGATTCTACCATCCAACTCGACTGCGCGGTGACGACACAAACCGCACTACCCAACGGCGAGATGATCCAACCCGAACGACCAGAACTCACCTTCCGGGCCATGGCAGGACTCTGAAGGGAGAAGATCGACGCAGAAGGTAAATCCCCAGCTTCAGTGGCAGAACCTGGGGAGAAAAGGATCACCGCAGCCTACCTCGTGGAGAGAGAAAAGATGGCGCCTGCACCACGAGGTGAAGTGCCTGAAATCGAGATGGCCGCGACCAGACCACGAGGGGCAGCATTGAGGGAGCAACATGTGATGTCGAGCAGTGAACCGGATTGGGGTAAAGATTGCAAGGCCCTCTTAAAGGAGACCGGCAACCCAGAACAATTAAAGGAACAATTCCACTTTTTGTACAGCAATGCTGGTGATACTAATGTGAGAGACGTAATTAACAAATGCAAGTATGTAAATGTACCGTTGAACAATGATGCCGGTAGGATACGTGGAAAAGATGTAATTGATGAATGCAAGTATCTAAATGTAATATTGTACAGCGATGCTTTAAATTTAGTTCACAAACGTGATGTTAATCCAGTCTATTTACATTTATAAAATGTTAAACCTTGGAACATCAACTACTTCTAGTTTTCCTGCACATTCTCCAATAACTAATGCCTTCCGCAAATAGTATTTGATCATCATCTATTCAGTGACTTGTTTCTATGATTTAGCAAGATGATGTAAAAAAAATAAGTTAATTTTTGTTTACATAATGTGCCCTATCATTTTAATAGCTAGCTTTCAGAATTGTTAGCAAATATGAGTAAATTTCCCCAATCCCATTAACCTACTAGCACGTAAAGTACGTTTTGCTATCAGATCATGTAATCCAATTAACTAACCCAAATCCCGAAACAATCAATAGTTAAGAGGGAATTAAATAGGCGCTTGAAGAAGAACAATATTAAATGCTATTGGGAAAGAGCATGGAAATGGGATTAGTGTGGAATCTCTGTCATGTAGCTAGAACTGGCACTGCACAACGGGTTAAATATTGAACCTCTTTATGCGCTGAAACTTCTATGATAATCAATGTGTTTCATTGTGATTTATACAACTACAAGCTCACAATCTTTTTTGTATTGAGATAATAGGTGAAGAACTAAGGCTCAGTTTAGATTTCCTCTGGTAAGGTAAATCGAGTTTGGCAGAGCCTTGCATAATTCCTCATGCAATTCCCACCTCCTCCAAAGGATTATTACTTTTGAAGAGTTTTGTGAAGGACACAGCTAAAAAAACAGGATTATCTTCAGTCATTATTCTTTGACTGAACATACATCCTTATTACCAACACTTTTCTGCTATCTTAGCCTTGAGTGTTCTTCTAATTCGATCTTAGTGTGTGCAATTTTATGGACACTTTATTCTGAAGGAAGAGGATTGTTGTAACATGAAATGCTTTTCTACAGGTCGGAGTTATTATTTCTGTGATGTACTTATGAATGACTCCACGAGGCAATGTGTTGTACTCAAACTATAGTGACCTTGATCTTTTATTCCAAACTCCAGAATGAGGCACAAGCATGGTGGGCAGCCTTTTATACTGGGCCCTGCCACCAGTGCAGGAAACCCCCGGTCTCCACCAGTTGCATCATCTAGTGGTGCCAGCATGTATATACACAGTGTAAACCTTATTGATAGTACATCAGGTAAACAAGTCTCCATCTTATGCAACCACAAGGTGACTACACAGAGAGTACATCCATAGTCTGCATATACAACATCACTCTCCCCCAAGTCCTTTGTGCCGATTACCTTTGCACTATATGCTCTGGCTTAGCTCTCCCCAGACTTACGTGGCAATAGCCCTTGCACCTTGGCTGTGCTTTGGCTTGGCTCTCTCCCTGTTAACCCATAAGTCCTTTTGCCACAACGTTGGGTGGTGGTTACCAGATTGGATGGTTCGATGATGCAGTGGAGGTTCCAGTGGGTTCTGGGTGTGATCCATGTGTGTGTCCATGGCTACATACATCCATTCCCCCCTGCTCCACAGCGAGATCATGCAGCTGACTCATTACATTAACATACAGGATCGGACACAGTGCAAGTACAAAGAAAGGAAGAAACATTTTTTTTACAGTTTGTATCGTGACACCTTGGTTCAGTGATTTACATTCGTTACGTTTTAAGGTCGTGTGCCACGATTGGGTAGATTGCATTCATGGTTCAGACATTGGTAAGTACTGAGGTAGCATACAGGTATGCGAGGATGCTAGTTCCAGAGCAACCGGATGGGGTCCTAGTTGTCTGATGGCAGTGCTGCGCCCCCTGCTAGCAGGTGGGATTGGTTCGTTTACCTAGCCAGGACTCAGGGCCTTTGCCATTGCCTCGTGGTGGGCTGAGCCACAGATGTGTGTGGCCTCCCTGTCCTCCTTTGAGGGCTGCAGAATCTTCTGCCTGCTCTCTAACGGTGTTGGGAACCTGGCTGTTCCAGGTCCAGTTTGGGGAACTCGTTGGTTCTGACCTTTTGCTCCCGGACATGGCCGAGGTAGCGACTGGGTCTGGGGGCTGTGCCGTCTCCACCCGGGTGGTGGATAACGGCGGCCAACTGCGCGTATTGGCGCCATTTTCTTTTCCGGGTCCGTGGCGAATAGTGCCATCGGGTGCCTGCAGCATGGGATAGACCTGGTGCAGGGTATCAGGGTCAGTGACTTCACCCTCCTGAGGTCGCTTGCTTGCTACTTTTGGGGACACTCTATTCCCGACATCTCGCAACAACATTTTGTTCACAATCTTAATCAGTTCGTTACATTGATTGCCATGGATACAATGTCTCTTTAAGTTCAATGGAACCTTGATGCTTTACTCAATCAAATCCTTTGCTAGACACCACATGTTGGTCCCTCAGCGTTGCACCTCGTGATATTGCCGCAACCATCTTTTTTTTCAGCCACGCTGCCCCTCACTGCAGCAGGGACGCCATCTTGCCTCTGTCCTCGAGGTCGACTGCCTTGATCCTTCTCTCCTGCGATTCTGCCACAAAAGCTGGAAGAGTGCCTGTGAATTCGATCTTCTTCCCCAGGAGTCCTGCCACTGGAGCCGGGAAGGTACTTTTAGGTCGTTCCGGTCAGATCATTGCCACGCAGTCGTGATGGATGGTCTGTGCCTCAGGTGCTGCGCTGGTCTGTTCTCTGGTGCCTGGCCCAAGCGAAGGTGAGATTTTGCTCTGCCTCTGAGCATGGGGGACATCGATTGCTGGAGTGAAGAGGTCTTCCCATTTCCACTGGATCTTCCCCATCCACCTTCTTCTGAGTAGCGTTGGATCATCACCTACAGAGGTAGCTTGTGCACCACGCCATTATGGATTACACGACCAAGGACTGGGATCAGCTCCTTGGTGTAGGTGCGCAACTTTTCCTGTACTGGAACCAGCTCAGGTCGCTTTTTGTTCCCTGGCCTCTCGAAGGAATCCTGGCTCATCACTGACTGGCTCGCTCCTGTGTCCACTTCCATGAAGACTGGAACGCCGTTTATCTTGACGTCCGTATTCACTGGAGAACAATCGGTGGTGCAGGTATAAACTCCATACACTTCTTCTTGGGGCTGAGCTGCCTCTCTGGCCAAATCATCATACTCCCCGCTGGATTCAAAGTCATCTACCGACTCTTCTGCTAGACGGTGAGTCGTATTTCTTTTACACATATGCTGGAGGTGGCCCTTCATGTTACAGGCTTTGCATTCATACTCAGCAAACCGACACTGGTGAGCCCTATGGTTTCCTCCACAACGCCAGCAGGGTGCTACTCGATTAGCACCCCTCGGCAGACTCAGAGTTCTGGAACCCTGAGGTCAGAGCTCTCTACCCTGGGCAGAGCCACGTTCTACAGTCTTGCCTGTGAAAGGCACCATCTGTGCACAGTACTTGCCAGGTTTGAGTCCACAGGATGAATGATTTGCTTGGTGCTGCAGGTCGAGGTCAAGAACGTCTGACTGATGCTGATGGCCTTCTGCAGGTTGACTGTGGTGTCGGCAGAAACTAGCTTGTGAAGGAGGCCCTCGTGGCCGATTCCCATAACGAAGATGTCTCGCAATGCTTCGTTGAGGTGCGTGCCAAAATCATATGGTGCTGCAAGTCTCCTGAGGTCGGCAGCATATTTTGCAATCTCCTGGCCCTCAGGTCTGCGGTGGGTGTAGAATCTGTATCTGGGCATGAGGATGCTCTCTTTTGGTTTTAGTTGGTCACAAATTAGTTCAGTCAGCTCATCGTATGTCTAGTCAGAGTAGGAATTGCAGGATAGCTCAGATGAATACGTAGCTTGAGGAATGGTGCAAGGGGGAGGGATTCAAATTCTTGGGACATTGGAACCGGTTCTGGGGGAGATGGGACCAGTCTGCACCTGGGCAGGACCGGAACCGATGTCCTAGGTGGAGTGTTTGCTGGTGCTGTTGGGGAAGGTTTAAACTAAAAAGGCAGGGGGATCGGAATTTATGCAGGGAGGCAGAGGGAAGTAAAAAGGGGACAAAAGCAAAAGTTAGTAGGGAGAAAAACAAGAGGGGAGGGCAGAGAAATCAACGGCAAAAATTAAAAATGGCCACATTACAACATAATTCTAAAAGGACAGAGTGTTAAAAAAACAAGCCTGAAGGCTCTGAGTCTCAATACGAGGAGCATTCATAATGAAGATGGATGAATTGACTGCGCAGATAGCTGTTAACGGATATGATGTAATTGGGATTACGGAGACATGGCTCCAAGGTAACCAAGGCTGGGAACTCAACATCCAGGGGTATTCAATATTCAGGAAGGACAGACAGGAAGGAAAAGGAGGTGGGGTAGCGTTACTGGTTAAAGAGGAGATTAACGCAATAGTAAGGAAGGATATTAGCGTGGATGATGTGGAATCTATATGGGAAGAGCTGCGAAACACCAAAGGGCAGAAAACATTAGTGGGCATTGTGTACAGACCACCAAACAGTAGTCGTGAAGTTGGGGATGGCACCAAACAGGAAATTAGGGATGCGGGAAATAAGGGTACAGCAGTTATCATGGGTGACTTTAATCTGCATACTGATTGGGTTAACCAAACTGGTAGCAATGCTGTGGAGGAGGATTTTCTGGAGTATATAAGGGATGGTTTTCTGGACCAATATGTCGAGGAACCAACTAGAGAGCAGGCCATCCTAGACTGGGTCTTGTGTAACAAGAGAGGATTAATTAGCAATCTGGTCGTGCGGGGCCCCTTGGGGAAGAGTGACCATAATATGGTAGAATTCTTCATTAAGATGGAGAGTGACACAATTAATTCAGAGACTAGGGTCCTGAACTTAAAGAAAGGAAACTTTGACGGTATGAGACGTGAATTGGCTAGGATAGACGGGAGAAAGGGTTGACAGTGGATAGGCAATGGCAGACATTTAAATATCACATGGATGAACTACAACAATTGTACATCCCTGAGTGGCATAAAAATAAAAAAGGGAAGGTGGCTCAACCGTGGCTAACAAGGGAAATTAGGAAAGAGGCATATAAATTGGCCAGAAAAAGCAGCAAACCTGAGGACTGGGAGAAATTTAGAATTCAGCATAGGAGGATTAAGGGTTTAATTAGGAGGGAGAAAATAGAGTATGAGAGTAAGCTTGCAGGGAACATAAAAACTGACTGCAAAAGCTTCTATAGATATGTGAAGAGAAAAAGATTAGTGAAGACTAATCCCTTGGTCCCTTGCAGTCAGAATCAGGGAAATTCATAATGGGAAACAAGGAAATGGCAGATCAATTGAACAAATACTTTGGTTCTGTCTTCACGAAGGAAGACACAAATAACCTTCCGAAAATACTAGTGGACCGAGGGTCTAGCGAGAAGGGGGATCTGAGGAAAATCCTTATTAGTCAGGAAATGGTGTTAGGGAAATTGAAGGGAATGAAGGTCGATAAATCCCCAGGATCTGATAGTCTGCATCCCAGAGTATTTAAGGAAGTAGTAGATGCATTGGTGGTCATTTTCCAACATTCCATGGACTCTGGATCAGTTCCTATGGATTGGAGAGTAGCTAATGTAACCCCACTTTTAAAAAAAGGAGGGAGAGAGAAACCAGGGAATTATAGACCAGTTAGCCTGATGTCGGTGGTGGGGAAATGCTGGAATCAATTATTAAAGATGAAATAGCAGCGCATTTGGAAAGCAGTGACAGGGTCGGTCCAAGTCAGCATGGATTTATGAAGGGGAAATCATGCTTGACAAATCTTCTAGAGTTTTTTGAGGATGTAACTAGTAGAGTGGATAAGGGAGAACCAGTGTATGTGATGTATTTGGACTTTCAAAAAGCTTTTGACAAGGTCCCATACAAGAGATTAGTGTGCAAAATTAAGGCACATGGGATTGGGGGTAATGTATTGACGTGGATAGAGGACTGGTTGGCAGACAGAAAGCAAAGAGTGGGAATAAACAGGTCCTTTTCAAGAATGGCAGGCAATGACTAGTGGGGTGCCGCAGGGTTCAGTGCTGGGACCCCAGCTATTTACAATATACATTAATGATTTAGACGAAGAAATTCAATGTAATATCTCCAAGTTTGCAGATGACACTAAGCTGGGTAGCGGTGCAAGCTATGAGGAAGATGCTAGGAGGCTGCAGGGGGACTTGGACAGGTTAGGTGAATGGGCAAATGCATGGCAGATGCAGTATAATGTGGATAAATGTGAGGTTATCCACTTTGGTGGCAAAAACAGGAAGGCAGATTATTATCTGAATGGTGACAGTAAAAGGGGAGGTGCAACGAGAACTGGGTGTCCTGGTACATCAGTCATTGAAGGTAGGCATGCAGGTAGAGCAGGCAGTAAAGAGAGCAAATCACTAGGTTGATTCCGGAGATGAGGGGGTTACCTTATGATGATAGATTGAGTAGACTGGGTCTTTATTTGTTGGAGTTCAGAAGGATGAGGGGTAATCTTATAGAAACATTTAAAATAATGAAAGGGATAGACAAGATAGAGGCAGAGAGGTTGTTTCCACTGGTCGGGGAGACTAGAACTAGGGGGCACAGCCTCAAAATACGAGGGAGCCAATTTAGAACCGAGTTGAGAAGGAATTTCTTCTCACAGAGGGTTGTGAATCTATGGAATTCTCTGCCCAAGGAAGCAGTTGAGGCTAGCTCATTGAATGTATTCAAGTCACAGATAGATAGATTTTTAACTAATAAGGGAATTAAGGGTTATGGGGAGCGGGCAGGTAAGTGGAGCTGAGTCCACGGCCAGATCAGCCATGATCTTGATGAATGGCGGAGCAGGCTCGAGGGGCTAGATGGCCTACTCCTGTTCCTAATTCTTATGTTCTTATGTTATGTTCAAATGGCATGCTGGCCTTCATAGCGAGGGGATTTGAGTATAGGAGCAGGGAGGTCTTACTGCAGTTGTACAGGGCCTTGGTGAGACCACACTTTGAGTATTGTGTGCAGTTTTGGTCTCCTAATCTGAGGAAGGACATTCTTGCTATTGAGGGAGTGCAGCGGAGATTCACCAGACTGATTCCCGGGATGGCAGGACTGACATATGAAGAAAGACTGGATCGACCAGGCTTATATTCACTGGAATTTAGAAGAATGAGAGGGGATTCATAGAAACATATCAAATTCTGACGGGATTGGACAGGTTAGATGCAGGAAGAATGTTCCCGATGTTGGGGAAGTCCAGAACCAGGGGTCACAGTCTAAGGATAAGAGGTAAGCCATTTAGGACCGAGATGAGGAGAAACTTCTTCACTCAGAGAATTGTGAACCTGTGGAATTCTCTACCACAGAAAGTTGTTGAGGCCAGTTCGTTAGATATATTCAAAAGGGACTTAGATGTGGCCCTTACGGCTGAAGGGATCAAGGGATATGGAGAGAAAGCAGGAATGGGGTACTGAAGTTGCATGATCAGCCATGATTATATTGACTGGTGGTGCAGGTTCAAAGGGCCGAATGGCCTACTCTTGCACCTACTTTCTATGTCTTATCTATGGCCTTCATGGGTGCCAGCAAGTCCCTGACAAGGCGGTAGGCCTCGGGCCACAACTGGTCAGCAGTATAGCCTTGCGCTTCTCCGCCAATGTGCCCGTATGCCCTGCCAGGTCGTTTGCAACGAAATATTGCTCGAGCCTTTCCGTGAAGGCATCCCAATCATCACCCTCTGCAAAGTCTTTTAGTGTGCCAAAGGTAGCCATGATCGCGTGAAAGTCTTATTCTCGTCACCAGTTATTATGTCTGTGATGTACTTATGAATGACTCTACGAGGCAATGTGTTGTACTCAAACTGTAGTGACCTTGGTCCTTTATTACAAGCTCCAGAGTGAGGCACAAGCATGGTGTGCAGCCTTTTATACTGGGCCCTGCCACCAGGGCAGGAAACCCCCCCCCCCGGTCTCCACCAGTTGCACCATCTAGTGGTGCCAGCAAGTATATACACAGTGTAAACCTTATTGATAGTACATCAGGTAAACAAGTCTACATCTTATGCAACCACACAGTGACTACACAGAGAGTACATCCATAGTCTGCATATACAACAGTAGTTACAGCAGAAAGCATTGAATTTTTTAAGGGACAAGTGGATAAAATATTTGGAATGGTGGAAGATCAGGGGATTTAGGGAGAGAGTGTTGCAGTGAATTGTAGTTTAGAATTGCGTCAGCAGATAGCTGCTGCAGACACGATGAACTAAATTGCGTCCTTCTGTGCCGTAAACCTCAATGGTTCTATCATTTTACTTTACTTTTTATTCATATTAGAAGTTTGATTTATTATTCTGTCCGGGAAATTAATTTTATTTTGCTCTCTGAATTTTCTTCTAAAGAAATTGGAGCAGATTTTTTTTATTACTGACCCCAATATTAACATGAAGGTTGGCTTCCTTGCATGGGGGTGGGGGAGGGGTGGTGGAATTGCGTGGTGGAAACTCGGAAATCAACTGAGCGCATCGGAATCTGCGATCTCAATGCAATTGTACCAATTAATTTTGACTTCCGGGTGTCACGTCTCCAAGTGATGCACACTCGCATGACGTGATCTCAGCGGTATTTAAAGGGGCAGTCCACAAATGGAAATTGGAGATGTTCAGTATGGATGGTGGACATAGAGCAAGAGCAGCACCCAGATTTAATGATGCTTCACTGGAATTACTGCTGGGTGTAGTCAGGAGGAGGGGGGACATATTTTTCCCTAGCAATAGGAGGAAGAAACCTATTGATCTCACCAAGAAGGCATGGTTGGAGGTAGCTGAGGAAGTGAGCAGCAGGAATGTTGTGCCCAGGTCATGGGAGCAATGTAGAAAGTGGTTTAATGACCTAACCAGGTCAGGGGAAGTGAGTGCATTTGCTGATTCAACTACATCCTGTGCTTTAAGCACCCCCACCTTTCACTCTGTCTTGCTAAGTGTTCTCCATCACATCACTCTTCACACCAATTCAACTTTCAGCAGCATCCAGCTCTCATTTTCTATGCACTTCATTACCACCCCATTTAATCATCCACCCCAATCCTCACGCAGTGACCCTCACTGAATGTACTGCATCCATCGGGTGAATACCTCACCTTCACTCACTCACAGGTCTGTTTTTTCACACCTTGTAGAAGAAAGAGAGTGCAAAATGCAAGGGAGAGAGCAAGGATTGGGGTGGGCCACCACAATTAGTCCAGCTAACAGATGCAGAGGATGCCATGGAGATAACTGGCACATTTGTGTCCCTCTCATTAAGAGATGGAGAGACAGGGAGCTCACAAATAGCTGGTGACAGAATTACAAATATCTCTGACACATATATGCAGACTTCATTTCATCAATGACTGAACTATGAGAAGACTGAGTACAGTGACTGTCAAGATTGTATATTTGCCATGACTAAATCATATCCCTTTCTTTGCACAGCAAGTGTCACAGGACATCCATGAGGACGATTCCTCTGAGGACCTCACTCCTTCTGAGGGTGCACCATCATAGGACCTACAGCTGACACGTTTAACTCTGCTTCCTCTCCACAGATGCTGCCTGACCTGCTGAGATTTCCAGCATTTTCTGTTTTTATTCCAGATTCCAGCATCCGCAGTATTTTGCTTTTGTATATAAGACCTACAGCCATGCACCACTGCAGATACTTGCACTTCAGTGGATCCAGTTAGAGAGTTAGTTGGGTTTTCACCTGGTAATTCACACCTCATAAGCATGCACAAGTGGACACTGGTGGCAGGGACAGCTGTGGAGAGGGGGATGCAATCCTCTGCAAGCTCTGCTCAGCTGGACACAGATGCTGAACCCTGGGGGCTATTGTTGAGAAGGAGAATGCTAGAGATACCAGCAACGTACTGACACACTCCACAATAGTGCAGAGGATGGAGGAATCCAACTCGATCACTGGTGGATTGGTGGCCCAGGAAATTGTATGAATGCTTGCCATGGAGAGAGAGTCCATCTTCATGGAGCTTCAAACAAGGCTCTCAAATCAATGCATGCAGGCCATGACCACAGCCTTGCAGACTTTGGATGCCAACTTGTGTGCTGCCTTAAACAGAATGATAGATACCATATCCATGGCCATATATTGCGTCACTGATCTGCACTAAGCTGCTCTCCAGCAGAGTGGAAAGAGTGATGTGGTGCTGGCCTAGAAGAGGGATGATGGCGAAAGGGGACTTGGGAATTTCACTCAAAGTGCTCCCACTTATCATCCATTGCGCAGCCCCCACCCCATCCCACTCCAACCAGTGCCGACATGCTGCCTCGTCATGATAAATGTCAACACATGCCGGTATCCATTGGGCGGATGTGAAATGGGTGGATGAGAGGTTGAATCACTGTTGGTGCAAAGGGAGGGCGGTGAGGGAGGTTGGTGCTGGTGGTGGGAGTGGACTGCAGGATTTAATTTGTTATGTTTCACACTAGGTGAACCTTCGTGATATTTGGGCATCCCAGGCAGCAATGTAAGCGGCTGGATGGCAATAGGTGGTTCGTCCTCATTCTCCTCTCCCTCCTCTTCTGCTCCTCCTCCTTTATGTTCTCCTGATTCATAGATGAGTGATGAGCCTCTTCATCCTCCTCCAGCTGCAAACCTCTCTCCTGTGGACCTGCTGATCACAACACAGCATGTTGTTGCTGCCATGGATGGTGATGGTCTTCCTCTTCTGATGTGCTGTTAAACACATTCAAGGCACCTCCTATCCTGATCTTGTCTCAAATTCTCAAAGGTTGAAAAAGGCTGTATCCACACAACTACTCTCTGCCAAACATTTTCCAGAGGGAACTGAGACAACAACTGCAATAAGTGAGCTTTTATTTGGATAGGACAATGAGAAGTTTAAATACCCCCCTGAACTGCTGCTTAAACTCGCCTTCATTTCCCTGGTCAGTTTCCCAAGCCTCAGGAAACTTGGGCTTCTCAAGTAAAAATTGGGAGCCAATCTAAAACATACCTCATTAATCTCTCCTAAGGACTTTAATTGTGCCAATAAGTAGTCGCCTGCATCCAGTTAGGAATTCCCTGACTTCAGCATGTAGGTTTCTCATTTAAAGGGGCTGCTCCTCAATTTCTGACTGCACTTCAGTCCCACACTCCTGATCTTTGGGCACCCTGTGCGGAGGGGAGCGGGTAGGTCCGAGGGCCTCCTCGTAGGACTGCTCCTGGGCACGGCCAAGGGTGCCATCAGCCGGTCCAGGCAGCGGGCGGTCGAGGGGGTTGTTCAGCCTGACTGCCTGCCTCTCTGCCGCGCCTACATCCGGGCCAGGGTGTCCTTGGAGATGGAGCACGCGGTGTCCACCGGTACGCTCACGGCCTTCCGCTGGAGGTGGGCGCCGGAGGGACTGGAGTGCATTGTCACCCCCGGCAACCAAATTTTTATTTGATTTTATGTGTTTTAAAGTTTAATTTGTTTTAATTTCGTGGGTTTTAGTGTCCCCCTCCCCTTTTATAGGGGGCACTTGTATATATATCTCTTGTTTTCCTGCCCAAAACAAAAAACAAAAAAACCCCCACAAAAATCACAAAAAACCCCCAAAAAAAGGCATGTGAAAAGTGTTTAGAGTGTCCCCCAGATCGGGGGGCACTTGATTTAATGTTTATTTTGTGTCCCCAAAAAGAGTTGTAGGTTTCTCGCTGGCATCCAAACATGCCTGCATTCAACCCAGAAGTTGGAGCCAGGTTGCACTCCTGCGCTAAAATTCACCCACTTCCAACCCACCCGTTCCTGGGGGGTTAAAATTCCCCTCACTGTGTCTGAGTGCATTGGATCGCCTGGTAAATGTGCATAGGGAAAAATTGGGCAGCGAAGATCACGTGATATAGAGGAGCTACCGCAATTTTCTGTCTAATTGTAAATTAAGAAGTAATTGCTAACCTGGAAGGTGAGGTATGAATGGGGAAGCTTTACACACCGGACGATGGGGAGTAGGATGTGGAAGATTTCTTTCATCAATTGGAATCAGTATTTGTGTGTAGTGCAGATCTGGGAGTGCAGCCTAAGGAGAGAAGTGTTTCATGAAACAGGCACCAGACAATGGGCCCAGGGCGCAAAGGCGTAGAATTGCTTCACTGATCCAAGCTGAAAGTAGTTTAAAAAAAAATTTGTTCCGGGATGTGGCCGTTCATGGCAAGTCCAGCATTTATTATCCATCTCTAGCTGCCTGCGAGACGGTGGTGGCACTGACCATGCATAACCATATAAACATTCAGTGGGAATGAGGGAGAGGAAGCATGAATAGATTCTCCTCCAGTGGTAGAAATATTTAAACCCTTTCTTGCAATTGGTGCGACCCCTGACAACAATGAGACAAGGGAATAGAACAACTCTTCCCCTAGATTTTTTAGATCAGAATTGACTCATCCTCTTCACAGAATTAAGCTTTAAGAGACAGATGAATAACGAAGGCTTTTGTAGGACGAAGCCTACTCCCTGCCTTTACCTGTTAAAGTTTTTACATACATGCCAACCGAGCAAATGAGCAAAATTGGACCAGCAGCTTTAAAACAGCTCTGAATATAGACCTGTGACACAAGGGAGTGGGGATGATTTTTGCAACAGCCTGCCACCCGTTACCCTCCTCACAAGCTTCTCTCACTATTTCTAAATATTGGTTGACACTGACAGCCTCCAATATCAGCAAAAGAAGCTGATTTTTCTTGATAGATGCTGGCAAACTGACACGGGGGTTCAAAAGCTAACTATCGGTTTAAAAAGGAGATCCTGTTTTAGATCTCAATCTCTACATTATTTTCCATATCTCTTTTTTTCTGGGATAACTGACCTTGTTTTTCTGTATGGGGGAAGGTGCGAAATATATAAAAAGTGTGTAGTATATACGTAGCCATTTCAAGGGACGTTGTCTGCCATCTATTTAAGTAAATACTTAATAAATGCTGGGAGAAAGAAATCTGAATTTTCTTCCTGGGTGGTTTTGTCGCTGGAGGAATGTCAGGGCAAGACTTGTGCCGAATGCTCTGGCTCTGCTGAGGCCCGCACCCTTTCTCTGGGTCAGAGCTGATAATCTACTCAGGGTGAACTGCTGGCACAATCTTCACTGCCAAGAGGGAGCCTGCTGCAGCCAAGAGGCACAATTTAGCCATGCTGCAGTGGGACCAACGCAATACCAGAATCATAGGACCCAAGTTTCTGCCCTCGAGAAAAACCGCGCATCTCCATAAGGTGCGCCAACTTTCTGGAAGAAAAAGGGCGCCGAAAACTTAGCTTGTGATTCTCCGGTCTCCTTGGGACGTCTTTGTGCTCAGCGTGGCGCAGCACAAGGGGTCGGGTGCGGAGCCCGGTCCCGGCGCTGAAAACAGTGCCGGGACCTCTGCACATGCGCGCTAGAGTGTGCGCGCATGTGCAGTAGCTCCAGGCCGCCAAGGCTGCGTGGAAGGGACCTGACCCTAGCCCTGGCCGAATGGGCTCACCGGGCAAAGATCGGACTGGACCTCCCTCCCGTTCAGCTCCCTCCCATTCAGCCTTCCCATCCCCTCTCTCCCTCCCTCCCTCCTGTTCAGCTCCCTCCCCACTCCCGTTCAGCCTTCCCGCCCTCCCTCCACCTTCTTCTCCCCCCCTTCTCACCCACCCCCTCTTCTTCCCCCCCCCACCCCCTCCCTCCCCGTCGTCGGCGGGGCCCGCCCACCCGGCAACTCGCTGGGGGCGGGTCCCGCCAAAAGTGTCGGCGGCGGCAGTGGCCCGACCCGGCCCGTTCAGTCTCTCCCCCCTCCTCTCTCCCACTCCCTCCCCCCACCTCCTCTCCCTCACTAACCCCCCACCCCCCGCAATATTTCATTCCCTATGCCTGATTTATAAGTGTATGCAAGGTTTTTCTGAGCGTACAAAAATCTACACTTACTCCATTCTAAGTTAATTTGGGGTAAGTTTTCGCTGCCTAAACTTTCAAAACAGGCGTAAGTGGCTGGATACGCCCCCTTTTAAAAAAAAAATCTGTTCTAAAATGAAACTATTCTAACTGACTAGAACTGGAGCAAACTAAATGCCAAGAATTGCAATTTCTAAGATGCTCCATTCTAAACTAATTGCTCCAAAAAAAATAGGAGCAACTCAGGCCGAAACGAGCCCATTGAATCATAGAATAGTACAGCACGAAGGAGATCATTCGGCTCATTGAGTCTGAACCGGCTCTTTTGAAGGGCAATGCAGTTAGTCCAACTCCTTGGCCCTTTTCCTACGAGACGAATTTAGGGAGCTAGGAGTTAAATTAAAAAGTAGGACCTCAATAGTAGTAATCTCAGGATTGCTACCAGTGCCACGTGCTAGTCAGAGTAGGAATCGCAGGATAGCTCAGATGAATACGTGCCTTGAGCAGTGGTGCAGCAGGGAGGGATTCAAATTCCTGGGACATTGGAACCGGTTCTGGGGGAGGTGGGACCAGTACAAACCGGACGGTCTGCACCTGGGCAGGACTGGAACCGATGTCCTAGAGGGAGTGTTTGCTAGTGCTGTTTGGGAGGAATTAAACTATTATGCAGGGGGATGGGAATCTATGCAGGGAGACAGAGGGGAATAAAATAGAGACAGAAGCAAAAGATAGAAAGGAGAATAGTAAAAGTGGAGGGCAGAGAAACCCAAGGCAAAAAACAAAAAGGGCCACTTTACAGCGGAATTCTAAAGGGTCAAAGTGTGTTAAAAAGTTAAGCCTAAAGGCTCTGTGCCTCAATGTGAGGAGTATTCGGAATAAGGTGGACGAATTAACTGCGCAGATAGCAGTTAACGGGTACGATGTAATTGGCATCACGGCGACATGGCTCCAGGGTGACCAAGGCTGGGAACTCAACATCCAGGGGTATTCAACATTTAGGAAGGATAGACAGAAAGGAAAAGGAGGCGGGGTGGCGTTGCTGGTTAAAGAGGAAATTAATGCAATTGTAAGGAAGGACATTAGCTTGGATGATGTGGAATCGGTATGGGTGGAGCTACGGAATACCAAAGGGCAGAAAATGCCAGTGGGAGTTGTGTACAGGCTACCAAACAGTAGTAGTGAGGTTGGGGACAGCATCAAACAAAAAATAAGGGATGTGTGCAATAAAGGTACAGCAGTAATCATGGGCGACTTTAATCTACATATTAATTGGGCTAACCTAACTGGTAGCAATGCGGTGGAGGAGGATTTCTTGGAGTGCATTAGGGATGGATTTCTAGACCAATATGTCGAGGAACCAACCAGAGAGCTGGCCATCCTAGACTGGGTGATGTGTAATGAGAAGGGACTAATTAGCAATCTTGTTGTGCGAGGCCCCTTGGGGAAGAGTGACCATAATATGGTAGAATTCTTTATTAAGATGGAGAGTGACACAGTTAATTCAGAAGCTAGTGTCCTGAACTTAAGGAAAGGTAACTTTGATGGTATGAGGCGTGAATTGGCGAGATTAGACTGGCAAATGATACTTAAAGGTTTGACGGTGGATAGGCAATGGCAAACCTTTAAAGATCATATGGACGAACTTCAACAATTATACATCCCGGTCTGGAGTAAAAATAAAACGGGGAAGGTGGCTCAACCGTGGCTAACAAGGGAAATTAAGGATAGTGTTAAATCCAAGGAAGAGGCATACAAATTAGCCAGAAAAAGTAGCAAGCTGGAAGACTGGGAGAAATTTAGAATACAGCAGAGAAGGACAAAGGGTTTAATTAAGAGGGGGAAAATAGAGTACGAGAGGAAGCTGACCGGAAACATAAAAAATGACTGCAAGACAAACATTGGTCCCTAGCAGTCGGATTTGGGTGAATTTATAATGGGGAACAAAGAAATGGCAGACCAATTGAACAAGTACTTTGATTCTGTCTTCACAAAGGAAGACACAAATAACCTTCCCGATGTACTAGGGGTCCAAAGGTCTAGTGAGATGGAGGAACTGAAGGATATCCTTATTAGGCGGGAAATTGTGTTAGGGAAATTGATGGGATTGAAGGCGGATAAATTCCCAGGGCCTGATAGTCTACATCCCAGAGTACTTAAGGAAGTGGCCCTAGAAATAGTGGATGCGTTGGTGATAATTTTTCAATAGTCTATCGACTCTGGATCAGTTCCTGTGGACTGGAGGGTTGCTAATGTAACACCACTTTTTAAGAAAGGAGGGAGAGAGAAAACGGGTAATTATAGACCAGTTAGCCTGACATCAGCAGTGGGGAAAATGTTGGAATCAATCATTAAGGATGAAATAGCAGCACATTTGGAAAGCAGTGATGGAATTGGTTCAAGTCAGCATGGATTTATGAAGGGAAAATAATGCTTGACAAATCTTCTGGAATTTTTTGAGGATGTAACTAGTAGAGTGGACAGAGGAGAACCAGTGGATGTGGTGTATTTGGACTTTCAAAAGGCTTTTGACAAGGTCCCACACAAGAGATTGTTGTGCAAAATCAAAGCACAAGGTATTGGGGGTAATGTACTGACGTGGATAAAGAACTGGTTGGCAGACAGGAAGCAGAGAGTCGAGATTAACGGGTCCTTTTCAGAATGGCAGGCAGTGACTAGTGGAGTGCCGCAGGGCTCAGTGCTGGGACCCCAGCTCTTTACAATATATATTAATGAATTAGATGATGGAATTGAGTGTAATATCTCCAAGTTTGCTGATGACACTAAACTGGGTGATGGCGTGAGCTGTGAGAAGGACGCTAAGAGGCTGCAGGGTGATTTGGACAGGTTAGGCGAGTGGGCAAATACATGGCAGATGCAGTATAATGTGGATAAATGTGAGGTTATCCACTTTGAGGGCAAAAACACGAAGGCAGAATATTATCTGAATGGCGGCAGATTAGGAAAAGGGGAGGTGCAGCGAGACCTGGGTGTCATGATTCATCAGTCATTGAAGGTTGGCATGCAGGTACAGCAGGCGGTGAAGAAGGCAAATGGTATGTTGGCCTTCATAGCAAAGGGATTTGAGTATAGGAGCAGGGAAGTCTTACTGCAATTGTGCAGGGCGTTGGTGAGGCCCCACCTGGAATATTGTGTTCCGTTTTGGTCTCCTAATCTGAGGAAGGACGTTCTTGCTATTGAGTGAGTGCAGCGAAGGTTCACCAGATTGATTCCTGGGATGGCAGGACTGACATATGAAGAGAGACTGGATCGACTGGGCCTGTATTCACTGAAGTTTAGAAGGATGAGAGGGGATCTCATAGAAACATATAAAATTCTGACAGGACGGGACAGGTTAGATGCAGGAAGAATGTTTCCGATGTTGGGGAAGTGCAGGACCAGGGGACATAGTCTTAGAATAAGGGGTAAGCCATTTAGGACTGAGATGAGGACAAACTTCTTCACTCAGAGAGTTGTTAACGTATGGAATTCTCTACTGCAGAGAGTTGTTGATGCCAGTTCATTGGATATATTCAAGAGCGAGTTAGATATGGCCCCTACGGCTAAAGGGATCAAGGGGTATAGAGAGAACGCAGGAACGGGGTACTGAAGGAATGATCAGCCATGATCTTATTGAATGGTGGTGCAGGCTCGAAGGGCCGGATGGCCTACTCCTGCACCTATTTTCTATGTTTCTATGTTTCCCATATCCCTGCAGTTTTTACTCCTTCAAGTATTTATCCAATTCTCTTTTGAAAGCTACTACTGAATCTGTTTCCACGATCATATCAAGCATTGCATTCAAAATCCTAACCACTCATTGTGTAAAAAAGGTTTCCCTCATGTTGTCTCTGGTTTGTTTGGCAATCACCTTAAATCTATGCTCTCTGGTTATCGACCCTTCAGCCATTTGAAAGAGTTTCTCGTTATTTTCTCTATCTAATTCCTTCATAATTTTAAACACCTCTATTAAATCTCCTCTTTGCCCCTTAGAAGGGAAGTGAGGCACGTTTGAAGGGACATAAGTGGCCAAAAGATTTCTTATAAATTTCAATAAAGCCTCATCAGGAGCTGATTGGCTTGGAAAAAATGGTAAGGGGTCTTAATGGAAGTGAAAAAGACATTACCAGAATACCAGGCCCTCTTCCTCCAAAAGAGGACTCAGTGGGCCTTTAGTCATTGCTCCAGAGTATACTGACAGTCCCTGGGGTTGGCTTGGTCCCAGGCTCCACCTCTACCCTGTCATTAACATGCTGCAGGGCAATTCAGCTTCATCGGCCTACTTCCTTGCGGTGGCAGGAGAGAAATCCAAGTTGGCAGTGGCAAGGGTGCAAATGTGACGATGTTCCTCCCTGCCCTATTTTATTATCCTTCATTTTCTTTCACTATACTGCCAGATAATCAACGCCAAACATCCACCCAGGAAATATTTATTATTGATCACCGAACTATCAATTGCTTATAATTCCATCTATAGCCTTTGTGATGGTCCTGTAAGCAAGATGCTTGTGGTTTGCCAGTGTCTTGAAGGGCTGTGAGATGTTTGTCTGGTATCTGAGAGATTGTGTCTTGTCAACTGTGAAAACCTAACTTAACTGTCCTGTATTTTACTGTAAGAAATGTTTCACAATGGATTAGCTTTGATTGATTGTGAATGATCTGTCTATATTCTTTTATATTACCCTGGATCAAGGTATCTCTGAGAATGCAGCACACCCTCCCAGAAGTGACACTTTAGCCCAGATTGTCGGCTAAATTCCTGAAGTGTGGCTTGAACCCTCAACCCTTTAACTCAGAGACCAAAACTTAGAGCTCACTCTTACCTCCCATAATTATGTGATTTAATGGTGGAAAATTAAGAGAAAAGTAACTACCATAATAAAGGACAGCTACAAGACTATACAAAAGTCCAGTTCTGGAACTTAGTTCTGATTAGAATTGTGGAATATCAGGAGCTCAGCAATAAGAAGATATTCAAGGGTTGCTGCTACAAACTTATGGGGTGATAGCATTCCACTAAGTGACACTTGCATACCATCAATGACCCAGTTCAATTCTTTACATACTATTTTCTAAGTTATAATTCAATATTAGCCCATAGACTCCATCTAGTGGTTATATGAGTATCATTTCACTCTGCAGCTTTATAAAGTCAATGTTCAGTTCCATAAGATACACCAGTACTTCAATTATTTGTAATATTTGCTGAATTATAGCAATAGGTACATGGATGTGTTGCTATGTACAAACATTTTCAAATGTTATGATTTGTATAACATGTATGTATGTTAATGTATGTAATGTAAGTAATGAATATCATAGAATCTTCAAATGAGTATCTGGCACTATCTCATAGATAAGAATACAGGATCAGAAAAAAAACATTTTGGTCTATTGGGCCATCCCAGAATTCAAAAATAGAACTTACAGTTCACTATCTATATCACTCAATTGATTTTCATAACCTGTCTAATTCCCTCTTAAAATGACTGATATTATCACCCTCAATCAACTCTGTGGGCAATTCATTTCAAACATTTATCATCATGGGTCAAATAACTATATCTGATCTTCACCCCATACCCTCTCCTTGTGGTCATAGTAAACCGCTCCTCAGGATTCAACATGTAAATTCCCTTAAGTATCTTGAATATCCCAATAAAACTCCTCTCAATCTTTTCTACATACTTGTACATCTTTCTTAGTTAGGTTATCTAGTGCACTCGTGATAGAATTTTCTTCACTGTAATGACCTTTTGATTGCTTCAGGGACATAAGCAATTTGGATGTCTACAGTTCTTTCAGCATCAAAAGTCATGCAAAAATAGCCAGGTTCTCAATCCATTCATCTCCAAAGAGAGTTACTATTCATCCTGTGTCTGAACTTCCTATCCAGAGAGATCTGTTCTGATGATGCAGAGTAAGGGCATCGATGGTAGTGGAGATAGTGCAGAGGACTGCAAAGTTATTCAGCATGCAGCAGATAATGATATTCTTAGAGACCTTAGTGAGGCTGTACTGCAAAGCATTCCCTGATCTGCTGAGACATCTGAGGCACTGTTTCAATCAGCAAATGGTATGGCCTATAATCCTGATAGCTATATGAATATGGTTATATCTGCTCTCTGATTCTGTCAGTAGTCGGCTTAAGAGTGTAATTAATCAAGACTAAAGTGATCAATAAGGAGTACTTATCCTCTGCTTTCAACTAAGCCTAGCACATATGCTAGACTTAAATTAAAGCATCTGTGACTGCTGGCTGGGAGTTGGCATTGACTTGCGTGAATCGATGTTCCTAGTCACTAACTAGATACACATTGATGGAATGGAATTCCTTTCTGTTCATGGATAACATAGTTTTCTCCAAGGGGCCTGGATGGCCACTTGGATGCCAGCATTGGACCCTTGATCTTTGGGAAATACAACCATGTAGTGAAATTGGGCAGCCCTGTCTTACTGTTGTTGCTGGTCAGTAAGAAAAGTTGTGTTCCTTGGAAAAGTAATGAAAGTGCTGAACTATACCTCAATCCGATATATGCGTAAACAGCAAATTGGCTGATCTTGCTGATGTCCCTCGCCCTAATCTGAAAGGAGCTGGAGGCATAAGATTTGAGGACAGCGGTCACAGTGGCTGCCACTGGCAGTGCCATCTCTATGGTGGAGGTTGGCTGTACATTGACTAGCTCTGAAGCTTCCTCCTTGCTGAAATGTAAAGGAAGTTATCCTCTGTTGTTTGCAGGTTGCTAGATCTATAGCTTTGGTTGGTGGTATTTTGTAGATAGTTTGCCTTCGGTATCATATGATCTCCCTAGCATCACTTTTTTGTTCTTCTTTGTCCTTTTCAATCAAATCTAGTATGAGGAGAGGACTGAGAACATTCGCTATAGCTGTTAATTGCTTTAAATGGTAAAAAGAGAGAAAGCTGCTTCCCGACAGATAAGATTGGCCTTCAATGGCCATTTTTAAATGAGTGAGAGTATAGCTAGATAGGAATGAAGCAGAGAAGCAGGAACATGAACAGCCTCTTTGTGACCTTATTAAATGCCACATGTCTATCTAATGAAACTGTCATACAGTCTGTTTGACAGAAAAAAATGGTAACAGATAGCAAGGTCAGAAATTTGTGTAAAATAAGCTGGTGAGTTCCATTAACTTTTTTGGTCCCTGCTTGCTTATGTTATGCTGGGAAAAGTGCTTTCATTGGCAGGAGCTTCCATGTTATAGTTTGACTCAGTTGGTAGCATTCTTGACTTTGAGGGAGAAAGTTGTGGGTTCAAGCCCCACTCCATGACTTCAGCATATAATTTAGGCTAACTTCAGTGCAGAACTGAGACTGCACTGCATTGTTCAAGGTGCTATCATTTAAAGGAGATTGAATGAAATAATAACACAAGGCCTGAATCATCTCTTCAGGTGCAGTAGAAGAAAATCAGGGCACTTTCCTGATGTCCTGGTAAATAAATATTCATCCCTCAATCAAAACAGTTTAACTGGTCAATCATCAAATTTTCTGTTTGTGGGATCTTACTGTGAGTACATGATCGCTGCATTTGCATTTTTGTCTACATGACAAAGAACAATGCAAAAGTGCTGTATGAATTAAAGTTATTCTTTCTTTATGCCTTGCAACGCACTATTCATTCATATTATGTACCAGCAAACCAATGAAACTGTATGAGAAATGAAACCACTTTACTGATAGTTCGAATATTTAAAGGTATAGGGCTGTAACACAAAAATATTTTCTGAAGAAATAATTATTGACTTTATATTTAATCATTCAGAGCCTGTGAGAAATTTAAACAACTGGTTCCAGAACATATTACAGATTTTACCAGAGGTAATGTGCGATCTCCCATGCAACAAATGCTACAAATCAATGAGTTAAAGGTAAGGATCAAATTGATCAAGTGCTGATTTGATTAAATTGGATTATTTTGTGAATTTCTTTTGGATGTTCTTGCTTGACACATTTAGTTAAATGCCTGAGATATTAAAGGCACAACAGTCATCTGCACATGTGCCTGACAGGCTTGTCAAATACAGCATTGACTCCAATGGTCCCAGCCTTATGAATAACAAAAATGCAACAACATTTCTCCCAGTGATTTGGCTGTGCCAGTAGGGATTTTGCTCACTATCAGTACAATTTGGACATTTGGGGCAGGCTGCGCATGATTTTCTGATATGCACTCTCGATGGGCGAGGCTGGCCGCTTACCTTTATGATCATCTGGGCTTTTATTAACCTTTACAGTGTGTAGTGTCACTCTGCTCTATGTATCTTCCCTCAGTGCTTCTTCTTAGTGAAAGTGTATAGTGTGTGTCTTCTACTTCTTAACCATGTGCTCCTTCAGATGCAGGTTGTGACTTTCTTCATAGATGCCTCAATTGCACAGTTTGCTTGACTTAAAAGAAAAGAAAAGACTTGCATTTACATATCGACTTTCATGATTTCAGGATGTGCAAAAGCGTATTGTAATGAACGGAATGTGGCAGCCAATTTGCACCCAGCAAAGTTCCACAAACAGCAATGTTTGTCAGGACACCGAGGAGAACATGGCATACTCTGAAATGCCTGTATAAACTGCCATTACCAAACTGTGTTTGTAGACAAGCTGTACGAGGTCTGAAACTGCGCTCAGCAGTGGCGGGAGCATTCAAGCAGAGCCTCTGACCAGCAAGTTGCTCTTTCTGCAATTCCACCTGCACTTGGTTCCACCTAGCATGCCCTCTGTGCTTTACCAAGTGGTCCGTCCTGCAACTCATTAACTGAAGTGGATGGACTTGTGATTGCAGTTGTCAACATTTTATAATCTGTTCTTCTTCTGTCCCTGTAGATTCCCGGGAGGCACCTTTTTCTCTTGGAGACATACAAGGGCAGAAAAAGAACAGATTTTAGAATGCTGCTAGTGAAACATTCCAGTGCTGTGGTCAATGCTTGTGTCTGAGGGTATTAGAGTGTCTGAGTGAGTAAGGAAAAAAAGAATGAACACAAAAGATGATACCTGCCACGAGCTTGAAAAAATGTTTCCTAAATGTCTTACTTTCTTTGATATGTGAGACAGTGTCGAATGTCTTTCTGAATTCCAGGTAAATAACATCCATTGCATGCCCTAGCCGCTAGATCCAAAACTCCTCAAAGAACTCCAGTAAACTGATCAAGTAGGACTTGAACCCATACTCAGTCCCTATCCTTTCACACGACCCTTTATGCTATTCCTGAATCGATATAAGGCTCACAAGGTTTGTAATTTGAAGGTTCATCCCTTGCCCCCTTTTTAAAAATAGGGGTCACTTCGCTACTTTCTAATTCATTGGAATGTTACCTGATTTCATTGTACTTTGCAGAATATCAGCAAGGAGATTCGCAATCTTCTCAGGCAATTCCATTCTTATGAAATTGTCACAGCCATGCTTTTTGTTTATGTTAAGCTTTCTTTGTGATACTAAGGATTTCCAGCCTGCTCTCTCCGAATACTGTTCCTCGGTTTAAGCATCTCTCCCCTTTTTCAAAGCTAAAAATAATTTGAAAACTCTATCACTTCCCTGTAAATGGTCCAAAGTCCCTCTGTACACTTTTCTTACTCCTGAATATATTTAAAAACGTTTTCTTATTGCCCTTAATATTTTCTGCTTTATTCCATCCATGCTTCCTTTTTGAGCCTCTTATTGATTTCTTGGCATTCTCCGTTTGATTCTATAGTTCTCCTATTTCTGTTTTGTATATAAGATATTTTAGAATATTTTTACATATATAAAACATTTCTAATTTCAGGCAAATCCATTTAAGAAAAGGATCTGTTGGATATTCTCTACATCCAAAATGAATAATGGCAGCATTTCTTTTGAAGATTTCCTTGATATGTTTTCTGCTTTTAGTGAGGCTGCCCCAGTCAGTGTAAAAGCTGAATATGCATTCAGAATCTTGGGTAAGAATGGGTCTAAGCTATGTATTGATCAGAACTTTTGTGGTTAGCAAAGGTAATTAAATGCAAAAAGTCTTTAAAAAGTAATGAGTTGATCTCTAGTGATGTTGCTAGCTGACAAAAATAAAAAAGGCACCTCTTTCTTTCTATAACTTGCTTTCTGCATATCTCCAACGTGGTCATTCTTTTTATTTTCTCTTTGACATTCTGATTGTCTTCAACTCAGTTTGTCCATCTATCTCACTCTCTCTCTCTCTCTATCTATATGTATATATATATGTATATATATATATATATATATATACACACACATATATGTATATACAGTCCCCACCAAGTGAAGGCTGGTATAGTGGTAGCGTTAATAATATTAAAAATTAAACCAAAACGTGCTGCTGATCTCATTGATGACCCAGTCATCCCAATGACAGCTAGGTGAGATAGTTCGTCTGCAAAACAATAAATGTTTTTTCAAATACCTGCGAATGGCCTGGACTTTGCTGTATTAATAGCGGCGAGGCTGTCAGCACTCACTGTTATTACTGGGTAAAACTAATAGCAACTTCTGGCGTCTGCATATGCCCAGTTAAATGTGGAAATCCAGAAGTTGCTGTCAGTGATAACCTGCTCTTCCACAGGCTGTCCTGTTGCTATCATCGGAAGATGAAATCTGCACATAAATCACTGTAATGGCGTGAACTTAGGCTAATTATCCAATAGTCTCATACTAAAGACAGATGAAAATGTTATGGCTAGTGCATTCAGGAATAACTGAATTTTTAATGGCGTAATAAGTGATAACTACTATAGAATATCCTCAGTGGCCCTGAAAAATTAATTTTAGAAGTGTCGAGCCTCATTACCTTTGAAGATAATGAATATTGCAGATTTTTTAAAAGAAAATCTTTTTTTAGTTTTTCTGTTTTTCTTTGCACATCTCTCCCTTAATTCCATGTGTATGTCCAAATCTTTATTTTGCTTCCTGTACAATGACTTAAATGTAACTTATATTTCCTGTTTTTTACTTCCTGCTTTGCAGTCTGCCTGTCTCAGTGACAATTCTTCAATTTGATTGTTTGACGAGCTTCCCTGCTGCTTTAACTGCTCACAGATGCTACAGATCCCCTGTAGAAGACATTTCACTGGATCAGCTATCTGAGTACTCTGCTAACAAGCCCACAAAATGTCCCTGGGCAACTGTACGCGAGGTGAACGACGTTTTTCACCATTTACAGCAAAATCCAGGCCAATATACAAATAAACATTTCCCTTTAAACACTCAACTTAAATGGCAAATTTGCTGAAGTATCTGGTCTAATGCATTAATTTCTACTGATGTTAATTTGACTTCCTCACTGAACTCAGTGGGACCGAAATTCAGTGCCACCAGAAAGCTGGCGGTGTTAAGGTCTTTTTCCCCCGATTCGCGCCGCAATGGTTACAGTGGCCATTGAATCCAAATTCAGCTTTTTGACACCAAAAAAGTCCTCCAGTGCTAATTGCCCTCCAAACCTGATAGTTTGCAGCAGTGTGGGTGGCTTAATTGGGGCATTATTCCCATGGGGAAATTCACCCTTAAAGGTCAGGGTAGGAGTGGTGTGGAATGATAACATAAGAACATAAGAAATAGGAGCAGGAGTAGGCCATTTGGCCCCTTGAGCCTGTTCTGCCATTCATTAAGATCATGGACTCAGCTCCACTTCCCTGCCCGCTCCCCATAAGCCTTTACTCCCTTATTGCTCAAAAATCTGTTGATTTCCTCCTTTAATATATTTAGTGACCCAGCCTCCACAGCTCTCTGGAGCAGGGAGTTCCATAGATTTACAACCCTCTGAGAAGAAATTTCTCCTCATCTTAGTTTTAAATGGGTGGCCCCTTATTCTGAGACTATGTCCCCTAGTTTTAGTTTTCCCTATGAGTGGAAATATTCTCTCTGCATCCACCTTGTCGGGCCCCCTCATTATCTTATTTGTTTCAAGAAGATCACCTCTCATTCTTCCGAACTCCAATGTGTATAGGCCCAACCTACTCAACCTTTCCTCATAAGTCAACCCCCTCATCTCCAGAATCAACCTAGTGAACCTTCTCTGAACAGCCTCCAATGCAAGTATGTCCTTCCTTAAATATTGTTATGTATGCAATAAAGGTTCAAATTGAGTACTGTTTAACTAAGCAAGGTACAACCTTGCTCTGCTTTATTTAGGCCCAAAGTGCCTGACTCTCAAAATGGCTGGCCTTTTATACCTGAGCAGCATCATCTTATCACAGTCTTTCACAGGTTGAGACAGTCCGGTGCTTTGTGCTCCCGGGTTGACCGTCTCAGTTCGATTCCAGCCTTGGGTGAAAATATGGGATCTGTTGTGGCTGGTGGCTGGTGACTGACTTGTTGGGGGTGGCGGTGGCCATGTCAGGAATTGCAAGTCCATTGTTATTGAACAGGTCCGTGATAGAAATTCTGGGTTCACTGATGACACTTGAATCCTCTGAAGACTGCTGGTAGGTTGGTTGGTCGTCGATGGTTTCTTCGCCCGACTGTTCTGGCTCGTCTGTGTGCCTCAGCTTTGTCTGATCCATGTGTTTCCTGCAAGTTTGCCCATTCTTGAGCTTAATAATGAATACTTTGTTGCCCTCCTTGGCCATGACCGTACCAGTGATCCATTTGCAACCCTGACTATAGTTCAACACATATACAGGATCATTAACAGAAATCTCGTGTGACACAGTTGCGCGATCATGGTACCCTTGTTGACTTTGTCTTCTGTATTCAACATGATTATTTAAATCCGGGTGTACCAAAGATAGCTTGGTCTTAATACCTCTTTTCATCATGAGTTCAGCAGGCGAGACCCCTGTGAGTGTGTGGGGTTTGGTCCTGTAACTCAGCAGTATGCAGGACAAGCGGGTCTGCAGTGACCCTTGGGTTACTCTCCTCATGCTTTGCTTGATAATTTGTACTGCACGTTCTGCTTGCCCATTGGATGCAGGCTTGAACGGTGCTGACCTTACATGTTTTATGCCATTGAGTTTCACAAACTCCTGAAACTCCTGACTGGTGAAGCACGACCCATTGTCGCTCACTACTATGTCAGGCAGACCATGTGTCGCGAACACGACATTGAGATTTTCTATGGTTGCCGTGGACGTGCTGGATGACATGATTATGCATTCTATCCACTTCGAATAAGCGTCCACCAGCACTAAAAACATCTTGCCCAGGAAGGGACCTGCAAAATCTACATGGATCCTGGACCAAGGTTTGGATGGCCATGACCACAGACTCAGTGGCAATTCCGCTGGTGCTTTGCTGAGCTGCATGCAAGTGTTGCACTGATGCACGCATGCTTCCAGCTCAGAATTAATTCCTGGTCACCATACATGGGAGCTGGCCATGGCCTTCATCATCACTATACCAGGATGTGTGCTGTGTAACTCACGCACAAACTTCACTCTCCCTTTCTTAGGCATTACAACGCGATTGTCCCACAATATGCAATCTGCTTGAATAGACAGTTTGTCCTTGCGACGAATCTACGGTTTGGCCTCCTCGCACTTTTGCTTAGGTATGGCAGACCAATCCCCTTTGAGGATGCAATCCTTTACCACCGATAAAATCGGGTCCTGGCTGGTCCAGGTCTTAACTTGTTGAGCCGGGACAGGGGTTCCTTCACTCTCAAAAGCATCCTTGATTAACATTCGATCCGCCGGTTGTGGCGTCTCCATCTCCGGTCTGAGCAACGGCAACCGGTTCAAAGCATCGGCACAATTCTCTGTGCCAGGTCTGTGGCGAATGACATAGTCACAGGCAGATAATGTCAGTGCCCACCTTTGGATACGGGATGAAGCGCTGGTATTGATACCTTTACTCTCGAAAAACAAGGAAATGAGCGGCTTGTAATCAGTCTCTAATTTGAACCTCAGATCGAACAGGTATTGATGCATCTTTTTAACACCGTATACACACGCTAAAACTTCTTTTTCTACCATGCTGTAGGCTCTTTCTGCTTTAGACAAACTTTTGGATGCATACGCAACCAATTCCATATGATGATGCGTCACAGGTCAAAACTAAATGTTTACGAGTCATAATGTACCAGCAGCTTGTTCGAGCATAGCAATTGGTGGCTTTCTCGAAAGCTCTGTCTTGCGATGTGCCCCACACCCAATTGTCGCCTTTTCTCAATAGCATGTGCAGTGGTTCTAGTAAGGTGCTCAATTTAGGTAGGAAGTTACCAAAGCAGTTGAGTAGAACCAGGAACGAATGCAGCTCCATCGCATTCTGCGGCTTGGTGGCCTTGGTTTTCACGTCAGTAGGTCTGATGCCATCAGCGGCGATTTTCCTCCCGAGGAATTCGACCTCCGGTGCCATGAAGACGCACTTCGAGCGTTTCAGTCTGAGTCCCACTCTATCCAAACGCAGTAGAACCTCTTCCAGGTTGTTCAGATGTTCCTTGGAGTCATGACTGGTGATCAGAATGTCATCTTGGAACATGACGGTTCTGGGAACGGACTTCAGTAGACTTTCCATATTCCTCTGGAATATTGCTGCAGCCGAGCGAATTCCAAAAGGGCACCCGTGGTAAATAAACAGTCCTTTGTGCGTGTTAATGCACATAAGTCTCTTTGATGCCTCGACCAACTCCTGTGTCATATAGACCGACGTCAAGCCCAGTTTTGTGAATGACTTTCCTCCGGCTAGCGTCGCAAACAAGTCATCAGCTTTCGGTAACGGGTACTGATCTTGTTTCGAAATCCTGTTGATCGTAGTCTTGTAGTCTCCACAGATTCTGACTGTGCCATCACTTTTCAGCACAGGAACAATGGGGCTGGTCTATTCATTAAATTCGACCGGTGATATGATCCCTTCACGCTGGAGTCTGTCCAGTTCAATTTCGATCTTCTCCCTCATCATATATAGCACTGCCCGAGCTTTATGATGGACAGGTCTTGCATCTGAGTCCATGTGGATCTGCACCTTGGCTCCCGTGAAGTTGCCGATACCCGGTTCAAACAGCGAGAGGGACTTGCTCAATACTTGGGCACATGTATCTTGCTCCTATGACAACGCCTTTATGTCATTTCAGTCGCATCTGATTTTCTCCAACCAGCTCCTGCGGGCAGCGTTGGGCCATTGCCTAGAATACTCCACAGCGGTAACTCGTGAGCCGCACCATTATATGACACGTTAATTTGTGCACTGCCAATCACCTTTATCAGTACTTTGGTGTACGTGTGCAGCTTGGCATTAACAGGGCTCAGCCTGGGCCTCACAGTCTTAGTATCCCACAGCTTATAAAATGCCCTTTTGTTCATGATTGATTGACTCGCCCCCATGTCCTGTTTCATCGATACTGGTATCCCGTTAAACTTCACATTAATCAAAATTGGTTTACTCTTGGTTTTGAAGGAGTTCAGTCCATACACTTCCTCCTCTAGCATCTCGGATTGCGTATCCGGATCCGCGCTAGTCTGACTCTCATCCTCCACATGGTCTGTCGCAGCTCGCTTGCTCATCTGCGGACACTTGCGCTGGAAATGCCCCATTCTCAGACAGCCTTTGCAACTATATTGCTTAAATCAGCACTGCTGGTGCTGATGATTTCCCCCACAACGGCAACACGGAGAAGTCGGATACATTCCCGCTGGCGGACTTTGGGCAGCCACAGGTTTCGCGAATGCAGCCGGATAGGCCCTGCCATGTGCCGTTCTGCCGAACGCCGAATCAATCGCATTTACAGTACTTGCCGAGGTTCGGTTCTTCACCGATATTTGCTTTAGACTCCTATCCATCGTCATACATGATTGAGCGATCTGGATGGCCCTTTTTAAATCCAACTCCTCCACCGCCAGAGGTTTGCGCAGGATCACCTCGTGGTTGATACCGATAACAAAGAAGTCCCGCAGCATGTCTGCCAACACCGTCCTGAACTTGCACGGTCCCACTAGACGTCTCAGGTCGGCAACGAATTCCGCTGCGCTCTGGCTCCCTGATCGAACGTGTGTATAAAACCTGTATCTCAAGATGATGATGCCATCGTCTGGCTTGAGGTGCTCCCGTACCAATGTACACAACTCCTCGTACGTTTTCTCTGTTGGATCACCAGGCATGAATAGATTCTTTATCAGAGCGGAGATCTTTGAACCGCACACAGTGAGGAACACGGCCCGGCGCCGATCTGCATCATCGGCCCCCTTCATTTTGTTGGCCACGAAGTACTGGTTCAAAGAGCTCACAAAGTCTGCCCAATCTTCGCCCTCCACGAATCGCTCTAAAAATCCAATCGTGCTCATATTGAAAACAAAGGTTCTTGTATTCTCATCGCCAAATGTTATGTATGCAATAAAGGTTCAAACTGAGTATTGTTTAACTAAGCAAGGTATAACTTTGGCTCTGCTTTACTTAGGCCCAAAGTGCCTGACTCTCAAAATCCTAGCCTTTTATACCTGAGCAGCACCATGTATGTGCTGCTCAGTGGCCTCCAACAATGACGCCACTTGGTGGCTACAAACAGAATGTACATACATGACAAATACGGAGACCAAAATTGTACGCAGTTCTCAAGGTATGGCCTCACCAATACCTTGTACGGTTGTAGCAGGACTTTTCTGTAATAAAGGCCAACATTCCATTTGCCTTCCTGATTACTTGCTGTACCTGCATACTAACCTTTTGAGTTTCATGCACAAGGACCCCCAGGTCCCTCTGTGCTGCAGCACTTTGCAATTTTTCTCCATTTAAATTATAATTGATTTTTTAATTATTTCTGCCAAAGTGGATAACCTCACATTTTCCCACATTATACTCCATCTGCCAAATGTTTTCCCATTCACTTAGCCTGTCTATATCCCTTCGTAGATTATTTGTGTCCTCCTCACAATTTGCTTTCCCACCCAACTATGTTTCATCAGCAAACTTGGCTACATTACACTCGGTCCCTTCATCCAAGTCATTAATATAGATTGTAAATATTTGAGGACCCAGCACCGATCCCTGTGGCACCTCACCAGTCACGGTTTGCCAACCATAAAATTGCCCATTTATTCCGATTCTGTTTTCTGTTACGATGGCTGGTGCTGCAGTGTTAAGAAGGGCTAATAGGTTTTTGGATGCTGAGCTGGAGATCCTAATGCAGGGAGTGGAGGGAAGCAGGAATCTCCTCTACCCTGATGTGGGGAGACCGACCCGCCAGCAATTTAGCAATGCCTGGAGGGAGATAGCAGAAGAGGTGTCGGGGACCTCCATCCATAATAGGACAGCGGCCCAATGTCAATAAAGAATGAACGACATCATTCGTTTGATGAAAGTGAGTACCTGTTCCACCAAATGCTAACCTTCCATCTGCGAGCTTCTCCTTCAGCCTTCCCTTATTTCCCACTTTCACTCTTTAGTCATTGATGCAGCATTTCACTGCCCAGGCCTCTCTCTCTCTCTCTCTCTCTCTATATATATATATATATATATGTGTGTGTGTGTGTTTGCAATGGAGGCCCTCTCATCTCACATTGACAGCTTCATGTCACGGACACACACACGGTGCTATAAACCAACCATTCTTTGTTTTGCAAGCCAAACTTGTTCATAATTGGTTTGAACATAGGAGGACTGGTGGTGGCTGTTGTGTATGGAGAAAGAGTCAGCCTGAACAATGTGAGCTCAAAGTAAAGTGTGACCTTAGTCTTTTATTGCAGGTCTCCAGAGTGCCTTTCCAACATGTGAGGCCTCCTTAAATACCTGTGCTTCCAAAGGGTTATGGGATCCCTTGGGACTCCAGGGGATGAGCTCTCTGGTGTCTGTACAGAGTAAATACAAGTTTACATATATAACAGTGGCAAGGCCGAGCTACAATTCTTCATACCCTGGGAGGCGAGGGTCGAGGCGATCGTGGGCGGACATGGTGCCTTCCCTGTGGGCCAGGACACTGGCGATGTAGATCAGGGCAAGTAAAGGCCCTTCTTTAATGCTATCTCTCCTTGAATGCTGCAGCATCTACTGTGCCTTTGTCTCTGAAAGTGTGCTATTTGTGGACTCCATGCATAAATTCCCCACCTCCCCTCACGGCAGGCCTTCGCCCATTTATGTTTGCAGATGAGACTCCCTCTGTGGGATCTGGTACTGGCGATGCTGATCTGGGTAGCATGGGTAAGTGAAGGCCTTCCTTTTCTCCCTGAATGCTGCAGCACCTACTGTGCCTTTGCCTCTGAAAGTCTGCTACTTGTAGGCTCCATGCGTAAATTCCCCACCTCTTTGTCACGGCAGCCCTTCCCCCATTGATGCTTGCAGATGAGAGGCCGAGTGGCAGCCGAGATGAGGGAGCAACTCCTCCTGACACATCTGCTGAGACACTGTCGCCAGGCCTGCAGGAGACCCTTGATGAGACCCAGCCAGATGTGCTTAATGACAGCATTGAGGAGACTGAGGGGTCGAGCATTGCTGAGACCCAAGATATAACACCATCTTTTGGCAATCTCAATGATGAGGAAGAGGAAGACAGTGCTGAGAGCATCGTGTCACAGCTTCCACTCTCATGTGCCAGCTCAGATACTAGGAGTGCGCGGTCCGATGTATTTAGTAGAGTAGAGGGGTCTGCACTGGGTGTTGCACCGGGGAATAGCGGGCTGCAGCATGGTGATGGGGCCAGGCAACCTCAGGTGCCACCTCTCCGGGGGACGAGTTCACACTCGAGTTCTGCTGGGGAGGACTCAGATGAGCCCAACAATGTTGCGGCTAACGAGACAAGGATGGAGGCCATGCATTCCTGGATGTTGGGGGCACTGGCAAGGGTGCCGGAGAGGCTCTCGGAAGTGGTGAGGAGCGTGGAGTAGTCCACCTCCCGCATAGTCGACAGCTCTGCACACTCCATGGAACCCATCATTGGCAGTGTGCAGGCGATGGTGGACTCCCAGAGAGACCGTGCGGATCCTGCTGTGATGCCACAACCTGTAGGTGATGTGGCAGCTGCCATTTCAGCACAGGTCCGAGGGAACAAGCGTATCGGTGCTGCTTTGGAGAGGATGGCCGCGGCTCTGCAAGAGTCGACGGAGCGTCCAAGTGCTGTCATATCTGGTGGCTTTGACACTCTGGCTGCTCTCATGCAGTCTCAGCTCGATGCCACCAGAGACGTAATTGCTGCTTCCACGGCTGGGTCTACCACGGGCCACAGGGGACCTTCCGGTGTGGTGCCACAGCACTGACCTGAGTTCCCTCAGATTGGTGGTGGTGGTATTGTACTGCCCCGGTGAGTGCCTCAGGCTCCTCGGATCAGGATACAGATGATGTGCTTCCTCAGGATCGCAGCATTCCTGGTCCCAGACCTGTCACTCTGTCAGTGCCTCCATGCATAGCCTCATCCAAGCCAAGTCAGGCTGAACCCTCCCAGGAAGGTGATGACCAGTCTCCAGCCGGTCCTTCCAGGCCCACAGCTGGTGAAGGGTGTAGCTTCACTGTAGCTTCCACACAGGAAACATAGCAGCCTTCCCAGACCCATGAGGCAGCCACAGGGGAGACACTGAGGCGAAGTCACAGGTTAGGCACACGTAAGAGAGGTTATAAGGAAATGCACAAGGGTGGCAAATTATTTTAATGTTATTTTTCTGCACTGTTTATTCTTCTGTTAGTTGTTTGACGTTATATTGAGTATGTATTAAATTTTTATTTTTTGCACCTATATCTGGGCTGCTGTATAATGTGACAGTGGGCAATGATGTATCAAGGCACTCAGTGGGATGGCCATGGAAAGTAGAATTTGAAGATTCATGTGGAGATGAAATTATCGGAATCGAGCAGCAATCAGACATGTCTGGACTTCCCTTGCAGGGTTGGGTTGGCGACGACGCCTCCTGGGTGGCTCAGGATGCTCCTCCTCCTCCTGCTGCTGCACCTCCTCCTGAAGTGATGCTGCTGGATCGACCACCAGCGGCTGGGCCCTCATGACAGCCAGGTTATGCGGCATACAGCAGACGACCACAAAGATGGAGATCTGTTCAGGCGAGTACTGTAATGCGCCACCAAAGCGGTCCAGGCAACGGAACCTCTGTTTGAGGATCCCAATGCAGTGCTCGATGATGCACCTGGTGCCAGAATGAGCGTCCTTATAGGCATGCTCAGCCGCAGTCCTGGGGTTCCAAAGTGGAGTGAGCAACCAAGTGGACAGGGGATATCCCTTATCCACAAGCAGCCACCCGCAGTCCTGGTTTGGGCTGGTGAAGAGGGAGGCCACACTGATCTGGCATAGGATGAAGGCATCATGGAAGCTGCCTGGATACCTGGCATAAACTGCCAGGATCCTTTGCTGGTGGTTGCACACCAACTGAACATTTAGGGAGTGGTACCCCTTTCTGTTGATAAACAGTTCGGAATGGTGTTGTGGTGCCCTCAGGCCAATGCGTGTGCAGTCAATGGCCCCCTGCACGCTGGGGAACCCTGCAATCCGCAGAAATCTGCCTGGCGCTCCACCTGTTTCTCCCTGGTCATGGGGAAGGAGATATATTGCACTCTTCGCTTGTACAGTGTATTGGTGACCTGCCGGATGAAGCGATGGGTGGAGAGTTGTGAGATGTTCGAGATGTCCGCACTTGCAAACTGGAACGAGCCAGTTGCGTAAAAGATCAACGCTATGGTTACTTTGGTCTCCACGCTGAGCGCTGTCCTCAGCCTTGTGTGAGGCTCCAAATCTGGCCGCAGGACATTGCAGAGCTCGGTCAAGAAGTCCTTCGTAAATCTAAGCCTCTGCACACATAGCTTGTTGCTGAGCTGAAGGAACAAGAACTGACGCTGGAAGACCCTAGCACGGTAGAGCTTCCTTGGCAGAGGTACGTGCTGGGCCCCTCCCATGCCAGCTGGATGAGCATCTTCTCGCTCTTCCTCATGATGTTACGCAGCCTCTGCAGGCTGCTGCTGGCAAGGCTCCTCGCCCAGTATCTGTTGAGGGAGGTCAGCATACCTCACCCTCCTCCTCACGCCATCTCCCTACTGTGCAGCCTCTGCACATTGAAATTAATGGAAATGGATAATGGTTATCACTTTTTGGCTAACAGAAGCAACTGTCCATTTTAATGGTGGGCACAAAGGGCCCAAGTTTCGGGCCGCGCCAAAAAGGGCACAGACCGGACCTGGACGCCCATTTTGCGCGCCAGAAAGTGCACCTAAAAAAAACTTACCTATTCTCCGGCTCCCTGCAGGTCCTCTGGAGCTGGGCATGGCGCAGCACGAGTTGTGGGAGGCGGAGCCAGGTCCCTGCGCTGAAAACAGTGCCGGGACCTCTGCACATGCGCGTTACAGTGCAGTAGCTCCAGGCGCCCAAAACTGTGGGAGGGGCCCAAAGCATGCAGTCCCTAGCCCTGGCCGAATGGCCTCACTGGGGCTGCGTGGATAAGGCTCACCTCCCACCCGACCGGATCCGACCCGACCCCCGCTCTCCCCCCCCGGTGACCCGACCTCCGCTCCCCCACCGACCTCCGCGACTCTCCCCGCCCCCGACCTCCGCGACTCTCTTTCCCCGCCCACCCGACCTCCGCGACCCTCTTCCACCCCCCCCGACCTCTGTGACTCTCTTCCTCCCCCCCCCCCGACCTCCGCGACTTCCCCCCCACCCTCCCCCGGACCTCCGCGACTCTTCCCACCCCCGGACCTCTGCGATCCTTCCCCCCACCCCGGACCTCGGCGACCCCCGACGCCACCTACCTGCAAATCCAGCCCGAAGTCTTGGGCCCGGCCGTTCAGCCTCCTTCTCTCCCTCCCTCCCCTCCCCTCCCTCCCTCTCCCCCCCCCTCCCTCCCTCTCCCCCCTCCCACCTCTCTCCCCCCCCACACCCCTTCTCTCCCCCCACACCCCTCTCCCCCCACACCCCTTCTCTCCCCCCACACCCCTTCTCTCCCCCCACACTCCTTCTCCCCCCCACATTCCTTCTCCCCCCCCACACTCCTTCTTCCCCCCCCACACCCCTTCTCCCCCTCCCACACCCCTTCTCCCCCCCACACCCCTTCTCCCCCTCCCTCCCACACCCCCACACCCCTTCTGCCCCCTCACCCCCACACCCCTTCTCCCCCCTCACCCCAACACCCCTTCTCCCCCCTCACCCCAACACCCCTTCTCCCCCCTCACCCCAACACCCCTTCTCCCCCCTCACCCCCACACCCCTTCTCCCCCCCTCCTCCCCACACCCCTTCTCCCCCCACACCCCTTCTCCCCCTCCCCCCCACTCCCCTTCTCCCCCTCCCCCCCACTCCCCTTCTCCCCCCACCCCCCAACCCCCCTCCTCCCCCTCCCCTCGCTGTCAGAAACACAGACACTGACAGACAGAGAGTGAGAGACACACACACACAGACAGAGAGATAGAGACACTGACAGAGACACACTGGGGGGGCCGTCCCAGCACGCTGTTGGAGGGCTCCCGGTGCTGCAGTCGGTAAGTAGAAAATGTTTTATTTATTGATTTTTTAAATTTATTAATTTTTTTTGATTGATTTATTGGTTGATTTATTGATGTATTTATCATTTATTATTGATGGTGGCTCTTTATTTGTAAAACTGAAGTGTTTAATGTTTGTAAACTTCCCTTTAAACCCCACCCCCCCCCCACATTCCCTCCGCCTGATTTGTAACCTACGCCTGATTTTCTAAAGTGTAGACAAGGTTTTTTCGAACGTACAAAAATCTTCACTTACTCCATTCTAAGTTAGTTTGGAGTAAGTTTTCACTGCCTAAACTTTGAAAACAGGCGTAAGTGGCCAGACACACCCCCTTTTGAAAAAAAATTCTGTTCCAAAGTGAAACTGTTCTAACTGACTAGAACTGGAGCAAACTAAATGACGAGAATTCAAATTTCTAAGATACTTCATTCTAAACCAGTAGCTCCAAAAAAACAGGAGCAACTCAGGCCGAAATTTGGCCCCTTTAAGTGGTGGGAACTGTGTATATATACATGACAAATCGGAGAATATATGGTCTCCCTCTCTCATGACTCTGTTGTCTTTGTGTTTCTCTCTCTGGATTTCCTTTTTTAATTATCTCTCTCTCTTTCTATTCTGCTTCTTTCTCACTGAGTCCTCTTTTTGCTTCGCTCTTATCTGTTCCTTCTTCTTTTCTTTCAGGTGAGAGGCCGTGGGTTGCATGGTGTGGTTTGGTGTGGTAGGGAAATGATTCTCCAATGGCTGCACACTGCATTTGAGATTGGGGATGTAGGCAAAACATGGTTTCCCATCCCTTCTCCCACTTCCATCATGCCCCCTATCCTTCACCTTTCCACTACACCGTTCTGCTCTTTCCATCCCCTCTCCAAACTCCGCGCTCAGCCCTTGTGGCCTTTCCTCCCCCTCAATCTTAACTGTCCATCCATTTCCATCCCCTATTCTCACTCGCACCCTGCAAAGGTGGGTGGCACGAGGCCAGAGATCCTCTCTCGTCAACCCGTTTCCCTTCTCCTCTCATTCTCATTTCCTAACTACTAACTATTGTCCTCAAAGAGGCTTTGTTTGCTCTCAGAATTCAACTTGCTATGTTTTTTTTTACAAGAAATCAAATTAGAAATAGGGAAGACACTGTTTTCCTGTCCATCTCTCTCTTTCTGTTTCACAAGTGCAAATTATTAGCAATTACCTTTTCTGACTGTCAACAAAACACAGGTAAGATAATTAATTGGCTTCAAAAATCAACTGGTGTTTTAATAAAAAAATTAAGCTAAGGTTAACTTGAAGGAAAATATTTTGGGGGCTAATAGGAACTCCATCAAACAGGTGGAAACTAGGTGAGGAGAGCATTTAAAATGGAGCGGGGACCTGCCCACACCTTTTCTGCACCAATCTGGCTGCCTGCAATTTTAAATTGCAGGTGCTCTTTAAATATGCATATTGGGCTACTATGACATAATCGGGGCCCGACCTGTTAATTTTATTCTGAGGCTTGATGGCTTCCAGTGATGGCTTCCTTGCCAGGCACAACCTGCTGGGAACAGCAGTCAGAGGCAGAAGAGGCCCAGTAAGGTGAATTAAAAAAAAATAGTTTCCTTGTGGGCCAGGGGGAGCAGGAATTAGGGCAGATGAGTGGGATAACTTGGAAATGTATCCACTTCAGCTCACTAATAATAGAAGTCTAGGGAATTGCAGCCCTGAAAGAAAGTGGTACTCCCAATGACCATTGGGCTGGGTGGAGGCTCCGCCCCAAACAAAGGCCCACTGAACTTGTTGAAGAGGCTGGGACCCAGCATTTTGGCATCCTGCATAGTTTGTGGTCTTTCTGCCACACTCTTGCCTGATTTACAGTAGGTGTGTGCCAAAATGGCCTGAATTTTTTGTCCGCAATTTGTTTGAATACCATCTGCAAGCATGTAAAGCCCAGAGTAGACCCATAAATTGTTGGGTATTCCAAAGGGTAAAGACAAATTCCAATGAGTGTACATGCTTTTAATTAAAAGCAGAGGAGAGGAATATTAAAGGCTTTTTCTGTTTTGAACAGATTTTAATGACAATGGCACAATAGATCGTTCGGATCTGCTCCAGTTCTTAACCATAATCACTGGAAATGAGGTTCACAACATTCTTACTGATGTGGACCTGAAGATAATTATTGACATGGTTTGTAATGTTGGATTACTTTATTGAGGATTTGACTAATTTGTGTATGACATATAAAAGTTAACAGTTATACAGGTCTGTGTGATCAAGCAAATAATGAAAACCATACAACAAAAAAAGAAACTCAGAGGTGTAATTTGCAACAAATGTCCCAATTTTCCAATCGCCTTTTGATGTAAACTTGAATTAAATTTACATCTTGGGTCATTTTGAAGTGGCCTCATTTACTTCTTTTTCATGGTTGGAGCAAATTCAGATTGCACCTTACTGATGTGAACTGAATCCTTTGTCTGGGAATTATAATCCAATTATATGCAACAGGACAGCAGTTGTAACTTGCAACAGATGCCTTAATTCCAAAATTGATATAAATGCATGGTGTCACTGAACCTTAACTATATCAGAAGAAATTTTGAAATAGAAATTATTTTCAGAAAATAAACTGGCATGTTATATGAATGATACTTGCACTCATATCTTGTCTCTCTTAAGATCATACAGGATGTTGATATGGATGGAGATGAACGTATAAACCTTTCAGAATTCCATCATATTGCATCAAAAATGCCTGACTTTGCAGGGTAATACTCTCAAAATGTTTTCATAAAATTCCTTTTTAATTTTATGTTCTCTGATCTATTGACTGTCCACTCTCTGAATAATACAGGACTGATGCAAATGTAAGTGCAGCTTAAGGTAAAATGCTTTTTTAATTGCTTGACACTAATGACATTGTGGCTAGGTTATGCTTTGGGTCTGTGGAACAAAAAGTAACTCTAACTTCTTTGAATGCAAGTATAGGCCTGATTTAATATTCTTTTTGATGGCCATTAACTCCCATTGGTGATACATAGGATTCAGGATTATGTAGCTTGCTTTGTGCAGAGATGCAAATTCATTTGTGAAGATTTTATTTGTATGATATTTTAAACAAAATATAAGTCTGTTCTTTTACAACTTGCTCTAAGATTTAAGTAGAATTTCCAAATGGAGGAAATCTACACCAATGGGCTTATGATGCTCCTAGACATAATGAACAGATAATTTATTTACCCTTGGTGATGTACAGGAGTTTACTAGTGTCGCAGAATTATAGTTACCCAAGTACTGTCTGTGCTTGTGAGGTAGTAGAGTATTTAAAACTGTGTCTAAGGCAATATTATCAGCAGCGTGCCATGGATTATATCTTTCCAAAGGGTACCAATATTGTGTCCCAGCAGAGGATTTCAGCCACAGTATTGGTTTTGCACTACTCATTCATTTAAAAGTTTATAAAGTCTATAAAGGCAGGGGCATGATGATCAATTATCTTCCAAAACAAAAAAGGATGTGCAGTGCAGTAGTTTAATGATAGGCCTTGTGTCTCGTGCCTTGATTTTGAGCAAGCTGCTACAGCTGTGATATGAGAAACCAACAACTTGCTTTTATATAGCGCCTTTAATGTAGTAAATTGTCGCAAGGCGCTTCACAAGAGTGTTTATCAAACAAAATTTGACACCAAGCCACATAATGAGATATTAAGATAGAGGTAGGTTTTAAGCAGTGTCTTAAAAGAGAGAGAAGTAGAGAGGCAGAGAGATTTAGGGAGGGAATTCCAGAGCTTAGGGCCTTGGCAGCTGAAGGCACAGTTGCCAATGGTGGAGCAAAGAGGTAAGAATTGGAGGGGCACCGAGGTCTTGGAGGCTCTTGGTTGGATAAGGTTAAAACAAAGATCAAGCTATGTGGATCTCCCATGGAAAACTAGGACAGAGTGTATTTTTCTGAGAATGCATTTAAAAGCAGAAAGGCAAAATTGGGGGAGAATTTCCACAGCGTTCTTCCAATACTTGGGTAAAATTCCGTGGATGTTTGAAGAAACAGTATAAACAGCTGTTTTATCTTTTTTATGCCGTTTCACCGGGGGAAACCCCTGCGGAAATTCCAGATGCACATGCTTATCAAAGTAACATGCCAGTCTTGCACCTGAAAGACTGGTAAAGAGGAAGCAGGGACAGGAATAGTGGATTCATATTTTTTTTAACAGGCTTGCTTCCACTTCCATGAAACGAGAGGATGGTGAACATTCAGGGCAGGTGGGGATATCAAATTAAGGGGCAGAATCTAGGATTTGGCAGTGCTGGGGTGCAAAGGGTCATTGACCTTAGGTGTGTATTTAAATTAGGAGAAGCAGTAATTCTCTGCCTGGCTCACCTATTCACTCACCGAAGGGTAACTCCATGGCAGATCAACTATAATGCTTTGTTGTCACATTCCCTGTAACATTTCTCTTAACTATTGTGAGATTTTTCTAAATCTACCCAAACTCCTCCTACTTACCTCTGACTGTATCATCTGATACACTTTGATCCTTGGCCCTCCAATCGTGGAGTCCCACCTCTGTTCAGACAAAAAAAGGTAATACTTCACAATTTAATATTTTGCGTGAAATGGTAAGCAAATATTCAACAGCAATATCTTGCTTTTATAAAGTGCTGCACAAGCTCTCAGAGTGCTTTAAAGTAAGAAGGAAAGGGAGCAGTGGTCATGGAACATGAGGAAAGGGAAATAAATCTGTTTAACTTAAAGCCCTCTCCACAGCCCTAGTTATTCGATTCACCAGGACACTAGTCCCAGCATGGTCTAACTGGAGCCCGTCCCATCTCACCCCAGTACTGGTGCCAGTGCACGATCAACCAAAACCCATTTCTCCCACACCAGTCTTTGAAACATAGAAACATAGAAAATAGGTGCAGGAGTAGGCCATTTGGCCCTTCGAGCCTGCACCGCCATTCAATAAGATCTTGGCTGATCATTCCCTCAGTACCCCTTTTCTGCTTTCTCTCCATACCCCTTGACCTCCTTAGCCGTAAGGGCCATATCTAACTCCCTCTTGAATATATCCAATGAACTGGCATCAACAACCCTCTGCGGCAGGGAATTTCATAGGTTAACAACTCTCTGAGTGAAGAAGCTTCTCCTCATCTCAGTCCTAAATGGCCTAACCCTTATCCTAAGACTATGTCCCCTGGTTCTGGACTTCCCCAACATCGGGAACATTCTTCCTGCATCTAACCTGTCCAGTCACGTCAAAATCTTATATGTTTCTATGAGATCCCCTCTCATGCTTCCAAACTCCAGTGAATAAAGGATCCAGTCTCTCCTCATATGACAGCCCAGCCTTCCCTGGAATCAGTCTGGTGAACCTTCGCTGCACTCCCTCAATAGAAAGAACGTCCTTCCTCAGATTAGGAGACCAAAACTGAACACAATATTCCAGGTGAGGCCTCACTAAGGCCCTGTACAACTGCAGTAAGACCTCCCTGCTCCTATACTCAAATCCCCTAGCTATGAAGGCTAACATACCATTTACCTTCTTCACCACCTGCTGTACCTGCATGCCCACTGATGAACCATGACACCTAGGTCTCGTTGCACCTCCCCTTTTCCTAATCTACCGCCATCCAGATAATATTCTGCCTTCGTGTTTTTGCCCCCAAAATGGATAACCTCACATTTATCCACATTATACTGCATCTGCCATACATTTGCCCACTCACCTAACCTGTCCAAGTCACCCTGCAGCCTCTTAGCGTCCTCCTCACAGCTCACACTGCCACCTAGTTTAATGTCATCCACAAACTTGGAGATATTACACTCAATTCCTTCATCTAAATCATTAATGTATATTGTAAATAGTTGGGGTCCCAGCACTGAGTCCTGCGGCACTCCACTAGTCACTGTCTGCCATTCTGAAAAGGACCCGCTTATCCCGACTCTCTGCTTCCTGTCTGCCAATCAGTTCTCTATCCACGTCAGTACATTACCCCGAATACCATGCGCTTTGATTTTGCACACCAATCTCTTGTGCGGGACCTTGTCAAATACCTTTTGAAAGTCCAAATACACCACATCCACTGGTTCTCCCTTGTCCACTCTGCTAGTTACATCCTCAAAAAATTCCAGAAGATTCATCAAACCCTTTCATAAATCCTTGCTGACTTGGTCAAATCCTGTCACTGCTTTCCAAATGCGTTGCTATTTCATCCTTAATGATTGATTCCAACATTTTCCCCACTACTGATGTCAGGCTAACCGGTCTATAATTACCCGTTTTCTCTCCCTCCTTTTTTAAAAAGTGGTGTTACATTAGCTACCCTCCAGTCCATAGGAACTGATCCAGAGTCAATAGACTTTTGGAAAATGATCACCAATGCATCCACTATTTCTAGGGCCACTTCCTTAAGTACTCTGGGATGCAGACTATCAGGCCCAGGGGATTTATCGGCCTTCAATCCCATCAATTTCCCTAACACAATTTCCTGCCTGATAAGGATATCCTTCAGTTCCTCCTTCTCACTAGACCTACTGTCTCCTAGTACATTCGAAAGATTATTTGTGTCTTCCTTTGTGAAGTCAGAACCGAATTATTTGTTCAATTGGTCTGCCATTTCTTTGTTCCCCATTATAAATTCACCTGAATCTGACTGCAAGGGACCTACGTTTGTCTTCCCTAATCTTTTTCTCTTCACATATTTATAGAAGCTTTTTAGTCAGTTTTTATGTTCCCTGCAAGCTTCCTTTCGTACTCTATTTCCCCCCTCTTAATTAAACCCTTAGTCTTCCTCTGTTGAATTCTAAATTTCTCCCATCCTCAGGTTTGTTGCTTTTTCTAGCCAAATGATATGCCTCTTCCTTGGCTTTAACACTATCCTTAATAGCCATGGTTGAGCCACCTTCCCCGTTTTATTTTTACTCCAGACAGGGATGTACAATTGCTGAAGTTCATCCATGTGATCTTTAAATGTTTGCCATTGCTTATCCACCGTCAACCTTTTTAAGTATCCTTTGCCAGTCCATTCTAGCCAATTCACGCCTCATACCGTCGAAGTTACCTTTCCTTAAGTTCAGGACCCTAGTTTCTGAATTAACTGTGTCACTCTCCATCTTAATAAAGAATTCTACCATATTATGGTCACTCTTCCCCAAGATGCCTCGAACAACTAGATTGCTAATTAGTCCCTTCTCATTACACATCACCCAGTCCAGGATGGCCAGCTCTCTAGTTGGTTCCTTGACATATTGGTCTAGAAAACCATCCCTAATACACTCCAGGAAATCCTCCTCCAACGCATTGCTACCAGTTTGGTTTGCCCAATCAATATGTAGATCAAAGTCGCCCATGATAACTGCTGTACCTTTATTGCACACATCCCTTATTTCTTGTTTGATGCTGTCCCCAACCTCACTACTACTATTTGGTGGTCTGTACACAACTCCCACTTTTGCCCTTTGGAATTCTGCAGCTCCACCCATACCGATTCCACATCATCCAGGCTGATGTCCCTCCTTACTATTGCATTAATTTCCTCTTTAACCAGCAACGCTACCCCACCTCCTTTCCCTTTCTGTCTATCCTTCCTAAATGCTGAATACCCTTGGATGTTGAGTTCCCAGCCTTGGTCACCCTGGAGCCATGTCTCCGTGATGCCAATTACATCATACCCGTTAACTGCTCTCTGTGCAGTTAATTCATCCACCTTATTCCGAATACTCCTCACATTGAGCCACGTGTTCATCTCTCTGATCTTATTTATCCTATGCAAATTTGCTCGTGGCTCAGGTAGTAAGCCAGTGATTATTACCTTTGTGGTTCTGCTTTTTAATTTAACCCCTCGCTGTTCATACTGCCTCAGCAGAACTTCTTTCTTTGTTCTATCTATGTTATTGGTACCTCATCATCATCATCAACATAGGCAGTACCTCGAAATCGAGGAAGACTGCTTCCACTCTAAAAGTGAGTTCTTAGGTGACTGAACAGTCCAATATGAGAATTACAGTCTCTGTCACAGGTGGAACAGACAGTCATTGAAGGAAAGGTAGGGTGGGACTGGTTTGCCACACGCTCTTTCCACTGCCTGCGCTTGCTTTCTGCATGCTCTCGGCGACAATACTCGAGGTGCTCAGCGCCCTCTCGGATGCTCTTCCCCCATTTAGGGTAGTCTTGGGCCAGGTACTCCCAGGTGTCGATGGGGATGTTGCATTTTATCAAGGAGGCTTTGAGGGTGTCCTTGAAATGTTTCCTCTGCCCACCTGGGGCTCACTTGCCATGTAGGAGTTCCGAGTAGAGCGCTTGCTTTGGGAGTCTTGTGTCAGGCATGCGAACAATGTGGCCCGCCCAGTGGGGCTGGTCGCGTGTGGTCAGTGCTTCAATGCTGGGGATATTGGCCTGATCGAGGACACTAACGTTGGTGCGTCTGTCCTCACAGGGGATTTGCAGGATCTTGCGGAGACATCGTTGGTGGTATTTCTCCAGCGATTTGAGGTGTCTACGTGGACCATGACAACTCACCCACTCCCTCTCCCACTCCAAGTTCCTCTCCAGCCCAGAGGAAATGTCCTTAACTCTGGCACCGGGCAGGCAACACAGCCTTCGGGACTCACGCTCTCGGCTGCAGAGAACAGTATCTATCCCTAATGATACTGTCCCCTACCACTACAACATTTCTTTTTACTCCCCACACTTGAATGGTCCCCTGTAGCATGGTGCTGTGGTCAGTTTGCTCATCCTCCCTGCAGTCCCTGCTCTCGTCCACACAGGGAGTAAGAGCCTTGTACTTGTTGGACAAGAGCAAGGGCCGAGGCTCCTCCATCACTACATTCTGGGTGCTCATATCTTCCTCACTTGTAATCACACCCTACTGTTCCTGATCACGGACCAAATTGGAGTTAATTAATCTAAGGAGTATGACTGCCTCATGGAACACAGCATCCAGGTAACTCTCCCCCTTCCTGATGTGTTGCAGCGTCCGCAGCTGAGACTCCAGCTCACCAACGAGCTGCAGACACTTGCTGCAGATGTGGTCACTGCAGATCTCAATGGGGTCAACCAGCTCCCACAAGCAACAGCAGTGACACATTGCTGTGCTTGAACAAACTGTCACTAGTGGTAGAGCAGAGGGTGCAAGATGCATGGAGAAGTCTGATTAGTGGAATGGAGGGTGTCTGTTTGGAGTGTAGGCTTGAAAGAGTTCATAAAGATAGGCTTGGGCGAGGCTGTAGAGAGATTTTAAAGCAAGGATGCAAATTTTGAAATTGATGGGATCAAGACCAGAGTTGCTGAAAGCCAAAGAGGATGACTTCAGATTTGCTGATATTTAGCTGGAAGACATGTTAACTCATCCAGGTCTGAATATCAGTCAGATAATTTGAATGCGTGGCAAAAACCTTTGAGTCAATGGCGAAGGCAATGAGATAGAGCTGGATGTTGTGAGCATACCTGCAGAAAGCTGACTCTATGGGCCCAAATTTGGTCAGGAGTTGCTCCATTTTTTTTGGAGCAACTTGATTTTTCTGGAGTATCTTAAAAAATCCCCATTCTGCACATTTAATTTGCGCCAGTGTAAGTGAGTTTACTAGGATTTTTTTTAGTTTTGTTTTTTTTTCAAAAAGGGGCATTGCCAGCCACCTATGCCTGTTTTGGCCATTTAAGCCAGTTTGGGGCAGCTAATAGTTGCTCCAAACTAACTTAGGGGCCAGCATATGTGGCCACTTGGGGCCGCACAGAAAACCCTTGTGGAGAGTTAAGAAATCAACACAGGTAGCCTCCAAATGACAGTGTTATGATAGGAATGCTAGTTTTTAAAAGAATCCCAAGCAGCGACTGGACAGGGTGTAGGTGCTATCAGCCTGATTAAACTGAGTATGGGGTTTTTACAACAATAAAAATGATCTTGTAATGAAGGCTGAAGTATAGGGGCCACTTAAGCAAGGGGAGGGTTTTTTTTTGTAAATAATAGATCAAGAGCACCAACGCTCTCGCCTAATGGTTTCGTGTGCGGCATCACACCATATTGGATTTTGACTTCTGCAGCACCAAAGAACTGCCTTGACTAGGTTTAGAAATTTAAAACATTAGACTTAACAAAAAAACCATGTCAAAATGTAAACTTAAATGTTGGTGTTCAGCATTGCGTAGTGTGACTCTGATAATTAGTAATATTTTAGAATTCTATACAGTGGTGGGGTGAGCTGTAAGATACTGCAGATAGGGAATTTTTAGTAAAGATAGCTAGATATTAAAGTACTGGAAAATCTTTGAAGATTCTTTCTCCTTAGTGGGAAAGCGGGTTGTGTAGAGGACACAGAGAGGCTGCAAAGAGATTTAGGTAGGTTAAGTGAATGGGCTAAGGTTTGGCAGATGGAATACAATGTCGGAAAATGTGAGGTCATCCACCTTGGAAAAAAAACAGTAAAAGGGAATATTATTTGAATGGGGAGAAATTACAATATGCTGCGGTGCAGAAGGACCTGGGGGTCCTTGTACATGAATCCCAAAAAGTTAGTTTACAGGTACAGAGGGTAATCAGGAAGGCGAATGGAATGTTGGCCTTCATTGCACGAGGGATGGAGTACAAAAGCAGGGAGGTCCTGCTGCAACTGTATAGGGTATTGGTGAGGCCGCACCTGGAGTACTGCATGCAGTTTTGGTCACCTTACTTAAGGAAGGATATACTAGCTTTGGAGGGCGTACAGAGACGATTCACTAGGCTTATTCCGGAGATGAGGGGGTTACCTTATGATGATAGATTGAGTAGACTGGGTCTTTACTCGTTGGAGTTCAGAAGGATGAGGGGAGATCTTATAGAAACAATTAAAATAATGAAAGGGATAGACAAGATAGAGGCAGAGAGGTTGTTTCCACTGGTCGGGGAGACTAGAACTAGGGAGCACAGCCTCAAAATACGGGGGAGCCAATTTAAAACCGAGTTGAGAAGGAATTTCTTCTCCCAGAGGGTTGTGAATCTGTGGAATTCTCTGCCCAAGGAAGCAGTTGAGGCTAGCTCATTGAATGTATTCAAGTCACAAATAGATAGATTTTTAACCAATAAGGGAATTAAGGGTTATGGGGAGCGGGCGGGTAAGTGGAGCTGAGTCCACGGCCAGATCAGCCATGATCTTGTTGAATGGCGGTGCAGGCTCGAGGGGCTAGATGGTCTACTCCTGTTCCTAATTCTTATGTTCTTATGTTCTCCCCCGATCAAAACTCTTCCCCCCCCCGCCCCCACCCCACTGCTCGATCAAAATTCTTCCATCCCCCGATCAAAACTCTTCCCCCCCCGATCAAAACTCTTCCATCCCCCCGATCAAAACTCTTCCCCCCACCCCCCACCCCAACACCTGATCAAAACTCTTACCCCCCCACCTGATCAAAACTCTTCCCTCCCTCCCCCCCGATCAAAACTCTTCCCCCCCCACCTGATCAATACTCTTCCCCCCCTCCCCCGATCAAAACTCTTCCCTCCACCTGATCAAAACTCTCCCCCCCCCCTCACCCCGATCAAAACTCTTCCCCCCCCACCTGATCAATACTCTTCCCCCCCTCCCCCCCGATCAAAACTCTTACCCCCCCACCTGATCAAAACTCTTCCCTCCCTCCCCCCCGATCAAAACTCTTCCCCCCCCACCTGATCAATACTCTTCCCCCCCTCCCCCGATCAAAACTCTTCCCTCCACCTGATCAAAACTCTCCCCCCCCCTCACCCCGATCAAAACTCTTCCCCCCCCACCTGATCAATACTCTTCCCCCCCTCCCCCCCGATCAAAACTCTTCCCCCCCCACCTGATCAAAACTCTTCCTCCCCCACCTGATCAAAACTCTTTCCCCCCCCACCTGATCAAAACTCTTTCCCCCCCCACCTGATCAAAACTCTTCCCCCCCCCCACCTGATCAAAACTCTTCCCCCCCCTCCCCTCCGATCAAAACTCTTCCCCCCCACCCCGATCAAAACTCTTCCCCCCACCAACCTGTTTCCTGTAGCCCTCAGCGCGGGAAGGCAGCGGCCGGCCTGTGCGGCAGACCACTCGGCCCGGGATAGGGGCGGGATGTGTTGGGTCCCATGCTGCAGGCATCATCATCACAATCATGGGAGGAGCTACTGTGCATGCGCAAACGCTCTACTACACATGCGGACAGCTATAGAGTACTGTTTTCGGTGCAGGGTTGTAGCTCCGCCTCCCCCCCACTCCATGAGAAACGCTGCGCCAAGACCCAGGACACACAGCAGAGTGGCCAGAATTGTTAGTAAGTTTTTTGGTGCGGTTTTGAGCGCGCAAAGTCGCCGCATCTCGGGAGAGTGCGCTGGAAAAGGGGTTGGGAAAATTTGGGCCCTTTACTCTGAATGGCAAATCCTCAACACTAAACTGTGTACAGTGACACATATCTCAACCACGAATAAATACCATGGGCTAGACTTTCATAAATTCCTGCTACAAATTAGCCAGGCCCAGTCATGATATGTTGGCACACCCAAGCCCATTATTCTCTATTCTCTATGTTGTTGAGTGTCTAGCACTAGCAAGAGTCCAACACCAAGCACAGCCCTGCCTGACTGCAGGATAACACCCGCAAACTGCTTGCAGGAAACCAAGACAATACTGGACACAAATTGCACAATATTGCCACAGCACTGGTGCCAACAACCCAGTTTAATTATGGACTTGCCTGGATAGTAAATAAATAAATAATTTATTTGGCATCTTTCATGACCTCAGAACGTCGCAAAACACTTTACAGCCAATGAAGTACTTTTGAACTTTCGTCACTTGTAATGTAAGAAACACAGCAAGTTAACACAAACAGCAATGTGATAATGATCAAATTATCTTTTTCGGTGATGTTGGTTGAGGGATAAATAGTGACCATAACACCGGGAAAACTCCCCTGCTCTTCTTTGAACTAGTGGCATGAGATCTTTTTCAGAGCTGGAAAGTGGGATTAGGAAGCTCTTTTTCAACCAGCGCAAAAAACGATGGGTGAATGGCCTCCTTCTATGCCGTAAATTTCTATGATTCTATATCCACCTGAGAGCAAACGGGACCTCGGTCTCCGTTTAAATCACTTCCCGTGACCCTCAGGATCTTTTAACATCCATCACCTTCTATATGCAGAAACACTACCTTATCCTTTGGGTTAGTCAGAATACAATGACATCCCATGATGGTAGAGCTAATGTACTAGAGGTATGAGCCTCAGAGTGCCAAATGGCTTCTTCTCATTCCTGACTTTTCGTACGTTCTTTTCTCTGGGATTAACTGAATTGCAGATTTGTGCAATGAAAATCCGAAACATGTCGACACATAAAGGTACTTATTGCATTTAACCCATGAGAATGTTGGTGCAAAGTGCTCCACAGATCACATGGTTAATTTAGTTTAACAGTAAAATGGCAACTGTAAATTCCCCAAACTGCTCTCCATTCAATACATACAACAGCACAATTATAAATGGGCCATAAACCCACAGATGTTAGCCCTAGGTGACAGCTTTGGCTCAGCGGTAACACTTTTGCCTCTGAATCAGAAGGTTGTGGGTTTAAGTCCCACTCTGTAGATGTGAACACATAATCTAGGCTGATATTCCAGTGCCGAACTGAGGGAGTGTTGCACTGTTGGTGGTGCTGTCTTTCAGATGAAATGTTAAACCAAGGTTCCATCTGCCCTCTCAGATGCCACTATTTTTAAGAAGAGCAGGAGAGTTCTCCAGTGTCCTGACCAATATTTATCCCTGAACCAGTATCACTAACACAGATGATCTGGTCATTATCACCTTGCTGTGAGCATATGATCGTTGCATTTCCCACATTACAACAATGACTACACTTCATCAGGACTTCATTGGCTGTAAAGCACAATTGCATATCCTGAGGTCATGAAAGAAGCTATATAAATCCTTTCCTTATAAATCACATATGATGCTTACTATTAATATCTTAAACATTTACTGCTATTGTTAGAACTTCCAGTTTTTAAGTGATGTAATTATGTCAAACATAAAATTATCCAAATCTTTCAATAAACTTGTGCCAAATGATTTTTCCCCTTATAACAGCTACTTCACCATGACAGTCTATTAAGACAGAACAAGTCAGTCAGTTGGATCCATTACTGAAACTACACATTCATCAACTGCGATTGGATTCTGGACGAATCAAATTTAAAACAGGTCAATAGTTGTATGCCACTTGAAATTCCCCTGAACACACACATTATTCAGAGGCCTCTTTTATAACTCTGTCAGCATGTTACACAAAAGAGAAAGAAACTTTTCAGGTGATGTAATTCTATATCACATGCTTAATGCAATTAATCTACAGATTGTTTGCAATGAGAGCATATTGGAAATTTAAGCAGGTGTAGTGCATGATCTTTTTCAACCAATAATTTAAATGATTGGATAATCATGTGCAGCATGTGTCAGAATTTCTATTATGTAATCTGGTTGGAACCAAATTTTAATTTGATTTCTTTTATGTTTTTTGTTAATTTGTTGGTTCTGGTGCCTCTTTACTAAGGGAGCACTTGATTTTATGTTTTAGACAAAATAGTTGTAGTCTGGTTGGGTGAGACTTTCCGCTGGGATTACAAGCTTTTTCACTGGCAGTGCAAATCCAGAAAATGAGCTCTATAATTTTAACATAACAAATTTAGGTAGTACACACTTGAATGGAGCATCCTATTAAAAATAGTCAGCAGGGTGCCCTTAAGGCACCGTACATAAAATTAAAGTGAGTAGAATTTGAACCCTTTCGTAATGTAGTTTAAGAATACAACTTCTCTGACTGCTGTTCAAGTGCAGTGTATGACTGGATTTCCAATTTGTGCTGCCAGTGGGTGAATCATGCTCTGAACCAGCAGCTCTAAATCGGAAGAGTACTCCTCATATACTTTTCCTTTCTCTGGCCAATAGGTATAATTCTGGTTTATTCTGGGGCGCACTGTTTTCTGACCCTTTTTATGTCTTCCCTTCCCTGGGTACTGAAAGATTACTTTAGATATATATTGCTTCCCATTGTTTAAACTATTGCACATTATTCATTTGTTTGTCAGTTTACTGATGTTTGCAATTTGCTTGCTATTCTTCAAAATAATAATAAATTGTTTTTTTGCTCCAGTTCAGAAGTCAGTTTTCTGTACTTGTCACTCTATGCCACATATTTTCCCCATAAAGAGGGAATGTTTAGTACCCTGATCAGCCATGATGATATTGAATGGTGATGCAGGTTCGAAGGGCTGAATGGTCTACTCCTGCACCTATTTTTTATGTTTCTACGTTTTTAAGCCTATTTTAATATAATTGTATAAAGTCACATTGGAAGGTAGATAAGAATAGTTACTATATAATTTAGTCATTATAAATTTCCCCTTGGATGTCCATTCTGCCAAATATCAAGCACAATATTCTCGGTTTGATTTTGGACGACTGAACAATTTCTAAGAATAAGATTTCCATAATTCCCATTGCTAAGATCGGGAACTAGGCATGCGATGTGCATCCACAGATCATAGATATTGCAGCATCATCATTTACATTTCTAAATTATATTAAATGTAAAATGTACAATTGCTAAATGACTGTATACAGAAAACTTCAGACATTGCTAAAATCAATAATTGGCACCAAGTGGATATTTCAAAGAGTAAAAACCAGCAATACCTCACAAAAGAACATTTCCACATCCAGCTCTTTATAATGAGTTCACTTTCACTTTAAAAAATCATGGTTCTGAAATGACAGGGTTATTGAAGGGATAGACTACTGATAGAATTTACTGTGATAGAATTTAAAGTCCAACTGTTTAAAAAACTTTTTTATTCTTTGAAGTTACCTTCCACAATTGAAGGTATTGCTTTTCTGGAATTGACAGCTTGAACAGGGAATGAAAAGCAGATTGCACATTCCACAAATGTAGGCTATCTTACAAGGTCAGATACTTTACGGTATTTCAACCTTCAGCTCCCACTTGAAGGATGATCTTGTAAAAAAACTCATATTTAGAAATGGCTAGTGAAATTTGAATCCATCAATAAAAGGATTTTAAATGTTCCAAGTAATTTTAGACCTTTTCAAGACAAAAGTAAATGTAAAACACTAGATGACTAGATAAATCTCTAAAATATTAACAGAGGCACGATCCCAGAAATTGTAGAAACTTGTAGGCTAAATGTGATCATAGAACATATTTGACTTGCCATTCTAATGTGGACACAGAGGACACAATGTCATTCTTTGTCCAGACATTTAGAAATGTTGTCACCAGATCACCAGATACTTAACCAGAAATTCCATTTAATTGAGATCCATCTAAGGGAAAAAATTCTGTTGACTGACAAGTCTCAGCATCTTGACTAGGGAATGATATGGAAGAGATAGAACATTCCCTCTATAAGAATCAAATTATTTTTTTTATTTGTTCATGGGATGTGAGCGTCGCTGCAAGACCAATATTTATTGCCCATCAATAATTGCCCTGGAGAAGGTGATGGTGAGCCGCCTTCTTGAATCGCTGCAGTCCGTGTGGTGAAGGTACTCCCACAGTGCTGTTGGGGAGGGATTTCCAGGATTTTGACCCAGTGACGATAAAGAAATGGCGATATACTTCCAAGTCGGGATGGTGTGTGATTTGGAGGGGAACTTGCAGGTGGTGGTGCTCCTATGTGTCTGCTGTCCTTGTCCTTCAAGGTGGTAGAGGTTGCAGGTTTGGGAGGTGCTGCCAAAGAAGACTTGGTGAGTTGCTGCAGTGCATCTTGTAGATGGTACACACTGCAGCCACCGTGCGTCGGTGATGCAGGGAGTGAATGTTTAAGATGGTGGAAGGGGTGGCAATCAAGCGGGCTGCTTTGTCCTGGATGGTGTCGAGCCTCGAGTGTTGTTGAAGCTGCATGCATCCAGGCAAGTGGAGAGTATTCCATCACACTCCTGACTTGTGCATTATAGATGGCAGAAAAGTCTTTGGGGAGTCAGCAGGTGAGACACTCGCTGCAAAATACCCAGCCTCTGACCTGCTCTTGTTGCCACAGTATTTATGTGGCTGGTCGAGTTAAGTTTCTGGTCAATGGTGACGCCAGGATGTTGATGGTGGGGGATTCGGCGATGGTAATGCCGTTGAATATCAAGGGGAGGTGGTTAGATTCTCACTTGTTGGAGATTGTTATTGCCTGGCACTTTTGTGGCACAAATGTTACTTGCCACTTATCAGCCCAAACCTGAATAACTTCCAGCTCTTGCTGCATGTGGGCATGGACTGCTTCATTATCTGCTGTTGTGAATGGCCCTGAACACTGTGCAGTCATCAGAGAACATCCTCACTTCTGACCTTATGATGGAGGGAAAGTCATTGTTAAAGCAGCTGAAGATGGTTGGGCCTAGGACACTGCCCTGAGGAACTCCTGCAGCAATGTCCTGGGGCTGTAATGATTGACCTTCAACAACCACAACCATCTTCCCTTGTGCTAGGCATGACTCCAACCAGTGAAGAGTTTTTCCCCTGATTCCCACTGACATCAGTTTTACAAGGGCTCCTTGATGCCACATGTGGTCAAATGCTGCCTTGATGTCAAGGGCATTCATTCTCACCGCCCCTCTGGAATTCAGCTCCTTTGTCCAAGTTTGGACCAAGGCTGTAATGAGTTCTGGAGCTGAGTGGTCCTGGCAGAACCCAAACTGAGCACTGGTGAGCAGGTTACTGGTGAGAAAGTGTCACTTGATAGCATTGTCGATGACATCTTTCATGCTGATGATTGAGAGTAGACTGATGTAGCGGTAATTGGCTGGATTGGATTTGTCCTGCTTTTTGTGGACAGGCCATATCTTGGCAGTTGTCCACTTTGTTGGATAGATGCCAGTGTTGTAGCTGTACTGGAACAGCTTGGCTGGAGGCACGGCTAGTTCTGGAGCACAAGTCGGCAGCATAACAGCCGGGATGTTGTTGGGGCCCATAGCCTTTGCTGTATCCAGTGTGCTCATTCTTTTCTTGATACCACGTGGAGTGAATCGAATTGGCTGAAGACTGACTTCTGTGATGGTGGGAACCTCAGGTGGAAGCATCCACTCACACTTCTGGCTGAAGATGGTTGCAAACGCTTCAGCCATGCATTTTACACTGGCGTGCTGGGCTCCGCCATCATTGAGGATGGGGATATCAATGGAGCCTCCCCCTCCCGTTAGTTGTCTAATGGTCCACCACAATTCACAACTGGATGTAGCAGGTCTGCAGAGCTTCGATCCGATCCGTTGATTGTGGGATTGCTTAGTTCTGTCGATAGCATGCTGCCTTCACTGCTTACCATGCATATAGTCCTGTGTTGCAGCTTTCCCAGCTTGGTACCTCATTTTTAGATACGCCTGGTGCTGCTCCTGGCATAGCTCTTCTATACTCCTTATTAAACCAGGATTCGTCCCTTGGCTTGATGGTAACGGAAGAGTGAGGGATATGCCGGGCCATGAGTTTACAGATTGTGATGGAGTACAATTCTGCTGCTGCTGATGGTGCACAGTGTCTCATGGATGCCCAGTTTTGAGCTTCTAGATTTGTTCTGAATCTATCCCATTTAGCATGGTGGTCGTGCCACACAATGTCCTCAGTGTGAAGATGGGACTTTGTCTCCACAATGACTGTGCGGTGGTCATTGCTACCATTGCTGTCATGCACAGATGCATCTGCGACAGGTAGATTGGTGAGGGCGAGGTCAAGTAGGTTTCTCCCTCATGTTGGTTCTCTCACCATCTGCCACAGGCCCAGTCTGTCAGCTATGTACCATCAAGCTCATGGTCTACAGGGCTGTAGTAATACCCACCCTCCTGTATGGCTCAGAGGCATGGACCATGTATAGTAGATACCTCAAGTTGCTGGAGATATATCACTAACAATGTCTCCGCAAGATCCTACAAGTCCCCTGGGAGGACAGATGCACCAAAATCAGTGTCCTCGTTCAGGCTAACATCCCCAGCATTGAAGCACTGACCACACTCGATCAGCTCCATTGGGCAGGCCACATAGTTCGCATGCCAGACACGAGACTCTCAAAGCAAGTGCTCTACTCGGAGCTCCTTCACGGTAAATGAGCCAAAGGTGGGCAGCAGAAACATTACAAGGATACCCTCAAAGCCTCCCTGATAAAGTGCGACATCCTCACTGACACCTGGGAATCCCTGGCCAAAGACCGCCCTAAGTGGAGAAAGTGCATCCGGGAGGGTGCTGAGCACTTCGAGTCCCAACACTAAGAGCATGCAGAAATCAAGCGCTGGTAGAGGAAAGAGTGTGCGGCAAACCAGTCCCACCCACCCCTTCCCTCAATAACTATCTGTCCCACCTCTGACAGAGTCTGTGGCTCTCGTATTGGACTGTTCAGCCACAAAATAACTCACTTCAGGAGTGGAAGCAAGTCTTCCTCGATTCCGAGGGACTGCCAATGATGATGATGATGATCAGGACTCAGCCAGCTCAATCAGTAGTGGTGCTCCTGAGCCACTCTTCGTGATGGATTTTGAAGTCCCCCACCCAGAGTTCATTCTGTGTCCTTGCTACCCTCAGTGTTTCTTCCAAGTAGTGTTCAAGATGGAAGAGTACTGATTCATCAGCTGAGGTTGGTAGGTGGTTTCCTTGGTCATTCTTGACCTGAAGCCATGAGACTTCATGTAGGTTCGCAGTCAATGTTGAGGACTCCCAGGGCTACTCCCTCCCGACTGTATACTACTGTGCCGCCACCTTTGATAGGACTGTCCTGCCCGTGGGACAGGACATACCCAAAGATAGTGATGGAAGAGTCTGGGACATTGGCTGAAAGGTATGATTTTGAGTGTTACGCTATGTCAGGCAGTTGTTTGACTAGTGTGTGGGACAGCTCTCTCAATTTTGGCACAAGTCCCAAGATAGTCATGAGCAGGACTTTGCCTTTAATGGGACTGTCCTGCCAGTGGGACAGGACATACCCAAAGATGGTGATGGAAGAGTCTGGGACATTGGCTGAAAGGTATGATTTTGAGTGTTACGCTATGTCAGGCAGTTGTTTGACTAGTGTGTGGGACAGCTCTCTCAATTTTGGCACAAATCCCAAGATAGTCATGAGCAGGACTTTGCAGGGTCGACTGGGCTGGGTGTGCCGTTGCCGTATCCGTAACCAGCGCCGAGTGGTCCATATGGTTTTATTCTTATTATTGTTTTTTGTAGCAGTTTGTTACAGCTGAGTGGCTTGCTAGGCCATTTCAGAGGGCAGTTAAAAGTCAACCACATTGCTGTGGGTCTGGAGTCACATATAGGCCAAACCAGATAAGGATGGCAGATTTCCATTTGTAAATGATATTAGTGAACCAGATGGGTTGTTACGACAATCCGATAATTTCATGATCACTATTACTGATACTAGCTTTTTATTCCAGATTTATTTAATTAACTGAATTTAAATTCCCCAGCTGCCATGGTGGGATTTGAACTTATGTCTCTGGATCATTAGGTCAGGCCTCTGGTTTACAAGTCCAGTAACATAACCACTATGCTACCACTTACTAGAAATCAATTTTCATTAATTATAATTTACATCCCTGAGGTTGGATCAGAAGAGTTTTACACCGAAGGAGATTTTTTTTTTTTTTTTAAAGTGTTCACAAAAACTTATATAGAATTGTAATTCGAATATTTTTATTAGGTACAACATGAATATTTAACATAGAGGTATTGATCATAGACAGATTCATATATTTTTCAGTACTGTAATCACAGTGCTATATACAATGCTATATCAGCAGTGAAAAATACCTTATTTATAGAAATTTTAATGAAGGAATTACAGACCTGATATTTAAAACTTTAAAAAAAAATTCAGCTTTATTCATCTTGTATCATGACAAGGAGAATTTGTTTTTGTAACAGGCCTGGTAATTTAAAAGAGCCTGTAACAGCATCACGGCATCCACTATAAAGTGTACAGGGGTAATTTTCACTCTTGTTGCCGAGTGAATAATGGATAATAGCGACCTGGCAGCCATTTTTACACTTCTCCCGATATTCTTTTCCATGACGTTAAATAACTGTTATTTGCCTGGCGATAAAAGTCAAAATTATCTCCTATGTCTTTCACGGATGCAAACAGATTTTTCACTGTACAGAGGAACTTTCCTGCAGGGTTAAAATTACATCTTGTTGCCAGTGTTTCTAACTTGTAATTGTTTTAAGAATAGGTCAAACAGCTTTAAGCTGTTTTGCTACAATCTTGTATTTTAAACAAAACAATTCTGAAAATTGAAGAGGTGCAAAGGTCTGACAGAACTGTAAAGAAACACTTCCAGATGTATGGCAAAAGTGTCAACAATTTCTGGTGAGGCTTGGGAAGCTGCTGTGTATTGCGAATAGAGCAAATTGCCCTCACAGAATTAAAATTTGCAATTCTATTTGCCTGAATTATTTTGAAAGGATGTTTCCTGTATCATAAATTTCCAAGTTAAAATCACTTCCAATTAATGTTATAAGTTTGTCAGTAAATGCAATAATACAAATGTTCATGAGAATTATTTGATAAGTTAGTGAGTGGTTCAATCAGAATTGGTCCTTGGACTGTAGTGCACGGGTTCTTAGCCGAGGGATCCCAGCCCCTTTGGGCTCTACGAGAAGGTTTCAAGGGGTCTGCCAAAAATGTGTCGAAAAAAATGATGTGATAATCAACCAGTCAGAATCGAAGTTGGGACAAGCGGCGGCGGAGATACCTTGTCAATCAATGGATGCCCTCCAATGAGAGTGAATCAGAGCTGGGGTCTCTGTGCTTGCCCTGGTTTTGTTTGAACTGTGGAGAGAAAAAAAGCAAGCCGGTCCGTATGTGAGGCAGTGGCGGTGGTTGGTGTTTGGGAGCAGTGTACAGAAAGAAAAAAGGAAGGAACCAGAAAGCAGAAAACTATAGACCAATTAGCCTAACATCTGTCGTTGGGAAAATGCTGGAGTCCGTTATTAAGGAAGCAGGAGCAGGACATTTGGAAAATCATAATGCAGTCAGGCAGAGTCAGCATGGTTTTATGAAAGGGAAATCATGTTTGACAAATGTGCTGGAGTTCTTTGAGGATGTAGCGAGCAGGATGGATAAAGGGGAACCAGTAGATGTGGTGTATTTGTATTTCCAGAAGGCATTCGATAAGGTGCCACATAAAAGGTTACTGCACAAGATAAGAGCTTATGGGGTTTGGGATAATATATTAGCATGGATAGAGGATTGGCTAACTAACAGAAAAGAGAGTAGGGATAAATGGATCATTTTCCGATTGGCAAACGGTAACTAGTGGGGTGCCACAGGGATTGGCGCTGGGGCCTCAACGATTTGCAATCTGTATTAATGACTTGGATGAAGGGACCGAGTGTAATGTAGCCAAGTTTGCTGATGATACAAAGATGGGTAGGAAAGCAAGTTGTGAGGAGGACACAAAGAATCTGCAAAGGGATTTAGACAGGCTAAGAGTGGGCAAACATTTGGCATATGGAGTATAATGTGTGAAAATATGAGGTTATCTACTTTGTAAGGAAAAATAAAAAAACAAATTATTTAAATGAAGATTACAAAATGCTGCAGTATAGAGGGACCTGGGGGTCCTTGTGCATGAAACACAAAAAGTTAGTATGTAGGTACATCAAGTGATCAGGAAGGCAAATGGAATGTTGCAAAGGGGATGGAATTTAAAAGCAGGGAAGTTCTGCTACAACTGTACAGGGTATTGGTGAGACCACATCTAGAGTACTGCATACAGTTTTGGTCTCCTTATTTAAAGAAAATAAGAAATAGGAGCAGGAGTAGGCGAGTGGAAACACCCTCCCTGCATGTACTTTGTCGAGCCCCCTCAGTATCTTATATGTTTTAATAAGATCACATTTCATTCTTCTGAGCTCCAATGAGTATAGGCCCAACCTACTCAACCTATCTTCATAAGTCAACTACCTCATCTCCGGTATCGACCTAGTGAACCTTCTCTGAACAGCCTCCGATGCAAGTATATCCTTCCTTAAACATGGAGACCAAAACTTATAAGGAGGGATATACTTGCTATGGAGGCAGTTTTGGAGCAGGTTGGGCCTATATACATTGGAGTTCAGAAGAATGAGAGGTGATCTTACTGAAACATATAAGATACTGAGGGGGCTCGACAAGGTAGGTGCAGAGCAGGTATTTCCACTTGTGGGGGAAATCTAGAACTAGGGGGCATGGGTTAAGAATAAGGGGTCGCCCATTTAGAACTGAGATGAGGAGTTTCTTCTCTCAGAGGGTTGTAAATCTGTGGAATTTTCTGCTCGAGAGAGCTGTGGAGGCTGGGTCATTGAATAAATTTAAGGTCGAGATAGACAGATTTTTGAACGATAAGAAAGTGAAGGGTTATGGGGAGCGGGCAGGGAAGTGGAGCTGAGCCCAAGATCAGATCAGCCATGATCTTATTAAATGACGGAGCAGACTCGAGGGGCCAAATTTCTTATGTTTCTCATGACACCAGAGAGAGGGAGGGGGGTACGGTAAGGAGTTAAGACACTATTTTTTTGCCCAGCGAACAGCACTGAGGGTCAGTGCCAGAGAGAGGCTGAGACTTAAAACTTCATCTCGTTTCCCCAGTGATATAATGTGCGTCAAATCAGTTGGCAAAATTCTCTGCGTGTCCATGTTTTCTTACACTTCTGATTTCTCCTTAGTTCCATCCTGTGCGTATGATTTCACTGTCCCCTGACTCATCTGCTCTTCGATTTTCTTCATTTGCGTATTGTCTTGATAATTTCATGGGGCTTCTAGGAATGATCATGCCACCCAAATTGCAGCTTCTAGTAGTTGTGGCATTGTGATTTGTTCTTGGAGAATCAGATACAGAAGCTGAAGGAATCTCAGGGAAAACTGGGTAAGTCAGGACATTGTTAGCGTTTGTGGGATAAAACCCCATTCTGCAGCTAGAGCATCTTATGGTTTTTTTTCTTCTCTTTTTTTCCCTCTTAGTCTATAATGGCAGCTGCTCATTATTACGCCCTTCACACCCGATCCAGATTAACCTTTTTCTAACCTCTTCATTACCATTTCAATTTGGCCCATCATCCCTTGTCTCTCTAATCCCTTCCACCCCATCACAGACCTTCCTGTTGTTCTTTCTTCCCCTCCCCCTTTCAGTGCTTAAGAATGTGCTCTTTTCGAACATTTGGCAGTTCTGACGAAGGGTCATCGACCCGAAACGTTAACTCTGTTTTTCTCTCCACAGATGCTGCCTGATCCACTGAGGTTTCCCGCATTCTCTGTTTTTATTTCAGATTCTAGCATCCGCACTATTTTCCTTTTGTAATATAGACTGGAACCTGGTAATGTAATTTTTTATGTATCTATTCTATATTAAAAACAAATTTCCTAATACCAAATCATCCTCTTGGTGGTGCATTGTCAATAAAGCAGCTGCACTTAACAAATCTTATCCTGCTTTGTAATTTTTTTATTTTGATGTTGTTCATAAAGCAGAGCTGGCAATGGCTCGGCCTAGGCTGGATTGTTACAGCAACTACACGAAAGCCCAACATTTGGAAATGTGTTTGTATGTCTTTGTATGCATGTGCCATTTGAGTGGTAACAAGACAGGGCTTGTTACAATTGGTGTGCATCTGAATTGTATTAAACTAAATCATTAATGCAGATGTTGTATATGTATATTCTGATTTTGTAATTCCATGAGTGCATTTACAGGAGTGGGAATTACTATCTGCTGTACCATTGGGAAATGGAATTGTGCCTAGTGCCATATTTATAACAGTATATACATTAAAAAAAATGCTTGTTTAAGGTACAAAGAACTTGCAAATTGAAAGAATAATTATGTAAGATGGCTCAGGTCAGTCGGAGTGTGGAGAAAAGAGAGAATCTCAGCCCAAAGGAGGGGATTGACTGGAGGATAGCAATCAAGTTGTATGTAAAACAATAATAATAATACATTGATATGTTTCATTGTATAACTCATTTTTATACAGAAAAAATACTTCTGTTGTGTTCCAGGGGGTCAGTGGAATTTTTATGACATGGGAGGGGGGCCTCAGAAGCAAAAAGGTTGAGAACCCCTGCTATAGTCGGTGGAAGGTTTCTTCAGTAATGGTGCCTATTCTTTTTGGTAAGATTACGGTGGTCTTCTCACAAAGATTGATAAATCAACTGGTTTAATCGCAGATTAACAGGATGCCACCACATCGGTGAATTCAGAGATTTGCATTCTTTTTAAGCCACTGTTTAATTAGCCAATGTGCGATAGTTTGCTGGGGTGGAATGCTAATTGGATGATCACCACGTTTAGTCAGGATTTCAGTGACCTTATCAACAAATAAAAAAATACACATTAGTTTTTAAACTGAATTAGTTTTCTCCTGGAAATATTATTTTCAGATAAATAGCTATTTAATATTTAAGATGTAAAATAATTAATGTAATTTAAACTAACAATTGGAGGTCCTTTGCAATTTCATTACCTACCTGTTGTGGTTCCATGCATTCTTGTAATAAGCAAGATTTATCTATATAATTTAATCTGGGTAAACACACAACCCGTTTACTTAAAATAGACAATTCGTGAGGCTGTGGTACAAATACAGTTTTGGTACAATTACAGTTTTGGTACAACTAAATCAAGAAAACAGAAAAAATAATTAGCCTTTGCATTGCTGACAGACTTACTGAAATCCAACTGTTTTTTTTTCTCATTTAGCTGACTGTAAGCCCAGGGGTGGAACATTAATCTGATGCAGTATTTAATGTCAAAGCAGAAAGAGAACTGCTGAAGCTTGGAACCCAACAGTTACTGAATAAGTAAACTGGTTAGTGGCACTCATAGGGTTAACACAAGTTATTTGTGATTATGAGTGAGCTGGTTCCAACACATTCAAAACTCTGTTAAATTGCAACAAGTGACCTACAAGTCAGTTTGCTTTGGGGTTGAGAAGACATTTCAAAGAGCTTTGTCTTTGCAGAATTTTACTTCTGATTATCCACTTACTTCGGGATATTTAATGGTGGAAGAAATTATTACAGTGTAAACTGTGCACTGACTGGAGAAGTAGGTTTGATGATCCAACTTATTCTTTCTCATACCATAATTTATTATTTCACAGAACTAGGAACACTTAAACAGCATCAGATAAAGTAGTTGCAGTCTGAGAGTCTGAATAGTTTGACCCACCTGTTGCCGACTGAACCAGCGGGCATCTACAATTTCCTCCTTGTCCACAATAATTTCTGTTGATACAGCGATAGCTTGGCAACCAATCATGAGAGACGAAGGCATTGGCCAGGGCTGACTGGAGACATACTGAACATGCCCAATCTTGACTGCAGTTTCTTCTGCTACCTCTCTTCGAACAGCATCCTCTATTGTCTCCCCTTTTAAAACATAGAAATTAAAGTGCTGCACAAAGATATCACAAGGCATGCAATTTTTCCAATATCTTCTTCTGTTCATATTCAGGTTTAAAAATTCAAAAAGAGAAAACCAGTCATTGTCTACAATTGGAGATTTTGATACTAGATTGAGAGCTGGTGGATTTCTTCCAATCAAACTTGGAGATAGCCGAGTGGATTATATATTATTTACTGGGCCACTATGTAGTATTGGTCTCTGATGGGATGATAACTACAGCTAACAATTAAAGTCCAAATATGTTTTGGCCATTGCCAACCAGCTTTTGGCATGTAAATGAGAAACACTTCAGTATTAAAGAGTTCTTCAGTAACAGGAAACTGCTGGTACAATTTATCTGCATTAGAATGCAACAATATTTCCCTTTACCAGTATTACTATCTTCCATCCTCCATAAACTCAGTTCATCCAAAACTCTGCTGCCCATATTCTATCCTGCACCAAATGTCACTTACTCATCATCTCTGATCTTGCCGACCTACATTGGCTCCTGGTCCACCAACAGCTTGGATTTAAAATTTTCATCCTTGTGTTCAAAATCCCTCCATGGCCGCGCCCCTTCTCCTCTGGCCCAAAATCTTCGAAGAACTCTGTGTTCCTCCAACTCTATACTCTTATGCATCTCCCACACACTCTTTGTCCCACCATTGATGGCTATGCCATTAGCCGTCTAAGCCCTAAGCTCTGGAGTTCCCTCCCCAAAGCTCTCCATCTCTTCACTTCTCTCTCTCTCTCTCTCCTCCTCCTTTAAGATCTTTAAGAACGACTAAGCAACAGCCAAAACACATTCAGACTCAACAGTATTTTTGAAGTACTTTCCAGCATTGTAGTTCTAATGACAAAACTAAGATAAAAAAACCTCTAAGTTCCAAAAACTGTGTATCTGTCTGACAGTTACTGCTTAAGAACATTGTATGCATGAGTTTAAAAAAAAAAGTTCCTGGGATGTGGGCGTCACTGGCAAGGCCATCATTTATTGGCCATCCCTAATTACAATTGGGAAGATGGTAGTGAGCTGCCATTTCAGAGGGCAGTTAAGAGTAAACCACATTACTGTGTATCTGGAGCCACATATAGGCCAGACCAGGTAAGGATGGCAGATTTCCTTCCTAAAGGATATTAGTAAACCAGATGGGTTTTTACAACAATCCAAGTTTCATGGTCACCATTACTGATACTAGTTTTTTATTCCAGATTTATTTAATTAACTGAATTCAAATTTCCCCAGCTGCCAGGGTGGGATTTGAACTCACGTCTCCAGATCATTAATCCAGGCCTTTGGATTACTAGTCCAGTAACATAACCACTATGCTGCCGTACCCCTAAAGGTATGCTACCATATGTAGTTCAATTATATTTTAAAACCTTTAAGCAATGATACTGGAGGTCACACAAGCCATAACTGGCTTTGACAAATTTCAGACCTAGCCCCATGCTTATGCAGTCTACTGCTATCAGGGCAGGGAATGCCACTTACCTACACACTTTCAGGGTTGAAGAGTTTTGAACTTGACAGCAACAAGATGAGTTCCCCAGCTATCATGCAATCTATCCCAATAATCCCCTCAATACATTTGCCCATTTAACCTATAGAACATTTTACAATCTAAGTAAATAATGCATAGGCTGCACCTGGCATTGGAAAACCACCGAGAGGTGATTTTGTGGACACACTCCATTCAGCCAACACACTGCAAATGCACCCACCAACTGCCATTTGCAATGGTAGCCAGGGACCAACCAATGAACAGGTTTATTCCAGCACCCTAATGCCCTCTAGACATCCACAGAAATGCACACAGACCAAACCCAGTGCCTCAGGAGGCCTCTGTTCCATGATCCTACACAACCCAAGTCCTCTGTCTTGAATGACCTGGCCCTGTCAAAGAGTAAAGCTACCCAAATGTGAAGAACTATGCAAGTTCTGCATGCATTTATTTGCAAATACCAAGGGCTGGATTTCCCCGGGTCCCAACTGCACAGTGCAAGGGACCCGGGAGACAGTGGGAAACCTGTAAGGTCAGTTTTCCTCGCACGCTGTGGAATTTTAGCTCACAGCAGCGAGCGATGTCATGGGCGGGTTTCCTGCCCGAAAGTCAGTCTGATTGACAGGCTGGCTTCCAGTCGTGTGGGGAATTTGGAGAAAGAGGCTACAGCATCAGTTAAGTGCTTGGCCAGGATGTTGGCGGGGGGGAGAAGGGGTCCAATCCCCGACCTGAGTTGCGATCCTGGGGGCGGGGGGGGGGGGTGGGGAAGAAAGAGGTGGGTCTGATCCCGACCCGAGGGAGAGGGGAACTGGTGTTCCAGGCCTGGGGGAGGGGGGGTGGGGGGGAGATGGGCACTCCGCCCCTCCTGTCCCGCCCGAGTGAAAGGTGAAAGTGGGCGGGATTCACGGTGGGAGTCACATTTTTCAACTTTCACTTCCCCCCCCCAATGCCTCCAACACACCCGCTCTTACCTCAGAAAATTCCAGCCCAAGTGTTCTGTAAAGTATCATAAACCAAAAAAGTATGCCAATGTTATCTATCTCTAACAAAAATATATTCATCTGGTGTTATATTGTTGATTTGAGAAGTTATTTTGCCTACAATTGTTCAAAAGATGCTTAAATTATGTCATGGCAGAAATGGGGGAGCGTGAGGTTGATTGAAGCCAGTTAGCCTACTGGTGGCCATGTCTTTGGATGCAGGTCAATAGGGCTGGATTTTCGGTTCTGCTCATTTCGGGGCGGTAATGGCGGCGGGGTGGTAAAGTTTGCACCCGGGAAAAGGTTTGCGTCGCAGTCAGTAAAATTGGGCAGCTGGGCCCAGAGTGTGGGGTGGAGCGCAAAGGGAGGCATTGCACACCTCTCTTAAGGCACTAGGCAGGCTGAGCAAGCGAAAATCCAGAACTAAACAACCGGCCACGGGGCACTCCGAGAGAGGCCTGGGGAGAAAAAAAAATCCTGAAAAAAACCCACCAAAAACATTCACAATAAATAACTCACGCCACCACAACATATATTGCAAAAAAATTAAATTAAAAACAATCACACGTACCTGAGGTCGACATTACTTACCTCACTGCAGCCGCGACAGCTCGGATCGCCCGCTTTCACAGATAGTCCCAGCACGGCGCTCTTCAGAGCACTATGGATTGAGCGGTAGCCAAAAATAGAGCCGGTGTCGCAACCAGGGGCGGTGCACACCGGCTCTTTTGGGCGGTAATGCTCCACGCCCCGCTGAAACCGTCACTGTAAATCTCAGCGGGGTGCTGGAAGCTGTCCGCACGCCCAGAAGACCATTGCCACCCCTCAGGGGCAAAAACAGAGGTGGCAATAAGCCGAAAATCCAGCCCAAAGAATTTTGCAAAAGAGGTTATGACCATTTAGTTCATTGTGTCTCCGCTGGCTGGCTGAAAGATCAATCTACGTAGTCCCATTTCACTACGTTTTCCCCATGCCTGTTAACTTTTAAGAAACATTTATCCAGTTCCCTTTTAATAACCATAATTGGTTCTGATTCCATCAGTTTCTAGTAGCCCATCCTATGTCTTAAAAACCCTTTTGATCATCTTAAATTTATGTCCTCCAACTATTAGACTTTCTGACCAATGGAAATAATTTCCCTCTACTTTTATGAAAATCTTCATAATTTTGAATACTGTTATCATTTCTCCTTTAAACCATCGCTATGCAAGTGAAAAAAAAATGTTTCCTAGTCTATCCTCATAATGAAGGCCTCTCATACATAGTATCTTCCAAGCAACTCTCTTGTGTACCCTCGCCATGATGTTGACATGCTTCCTAAATACTGCACCCAAAACTGGACACAATTTTCTAACTATGGTATAACCAGTGATTTCTACAGATTTAGCATTACCTCTTTGCTTTTTTACTCTATGTCAATGTGTATCAAACCAAGGAATCTGTACACTTTTTTCATAGCTTTATCTACTTTTATAGATTTGTGTATCTGTACATCTAAATCTACTTGCTCTTCTACTCCTTTTAAAATTTTATCATTTAGTGTGTATTTCCGCTCCTTATTCTGCCTCCCAATATGTATCTCCTCACATTTCTCTGCATGAAGTTTCATCCGACATCTATTTGCCCAATCTACTAGCCTGAGGCTATGTTGTTCTGAACGCTTTTAACAGTCCTCTTCAGTTAACTAAGCTCTGGACTGAATTATATTTCATCACCTTGTTTCCACCCTAAAATGACTGCTGTGGAAAAGATTGTTCTGCTTTTATAATTTATTAAAAATGTAAGTTTTTGAGAAGTTAATTTCTGTGAAACACCATATTTGTTATAGGTTTTTATATCAAAGAACAAGCTTGAGGTTCTTTTTATGGAAAACAAATGTTCTGTTGCTATCAGTTTATAGTGGTGGGAAATTAAAGTCAAAAGTTAGGTCTGCTGCTGTCAGCTTTTGGACACTCACCAGAAACGGAGGAGTTATTGCTTTTTTCCAATAGCATCATTTAAAGTGGCAAACACGAGCTGAATCCCATTTGGACTACTAATGAAATATAAACCCCTTCCTACATGATTTCTCTAAACTACTTTCTAAGGCAAAAAAGGGAAGCCTATGTCAGATATCATGAGCTCAATACTGCAGAATGCCTAGAAAAGTATAGAAAGTGCAGGGGTGAAATTAAGAAGGAAATTCGGAAAGCAAAAAGAGTGCATGAAAAAATACTGGCAAGTAGAATCAAAGAAAACCCAAAGACGTTTTACAATTACATAAAGTTCAAGAGGATAACGAAGGAAAAACTAGGGCCTATTAAGGACCAAAATGGTGATCTATGTGTGAAGGCGGAGGATGTGGGTAAGGAACTAGATGAATACTTTGCGGCTGTTTTCACAAAAGAGGGGGACAATGCCAACATTGAAGTTCAAAAGGAAGAGAGTGAAATATTAGACGGGATAAACATAGTAAGAGAGGAAGTATTAAGGTGTTTAGCATCCTTCAAAGTAGATAAATCGCCAGTACTGGATGAAATATATCTGAGGCTTTTAAACGAAGCAAGGGAGGAAATTGTGGTGGCTCTGATCATCATTTTTCAATCCTCCCTGGCTATAGGAGTTGTGCCAGAGGATTGGAGAACTGCTAACGTTGTACCATTGTTCAAAAGGAGGAAGGGATAAACCGAGCAGTTACAGGTCAGTTAGTTTTACAGGAATCAATTCGGAGGGACAGTATAAACCTTCATTTAGAAAGACACAGATTAATCAAGGACAGTTACCATGGGTTTAAGGGAAGGTCGTGTCTGACTAACTTGAGTTCTTTGAGGAGGTAACAAGGAGGGTCGATGAAGGCAGTGCGTTTGATGTAGTTTACATGGATTTTAGCAAGGCTTTTGACAAGGTCCCACATGGTAGGCTGATCAAAAAAGTAAAAATCCATGGGATCCAAGTGAGAGTGGCAAATTGGATCCAAAATTGGCTCAGTGGCAGGAAGCATAGAGTAATGGGTGAGGGTGACTAGAAGGCTGTTTCCAGTAGGGGTTCCACAGTGCTCAGTACTCCATCCCTTACTTTTTGTAGTATATATTAATTATTTAGACTTGAGTGTAGGGGGCAGGATAAATAAATTTTCAGATAATACAAAAATTGGCCGTGTGGTTGACAGTGAGGAGGAAAGCTCTAGACTGCAGGAAGATATCGATGAACTGGTCAGTTGGTTAGAAAAGTGGCAAATGGAATTCAATCCGGAAAAGTATGAGGTAATGCATTTGGGGAGTGGCAACAAGGCAAGGAAATACACAATAAATGGAAGGATACCGAGAGACCTTGGAGTATATGTCCACAGATCCTTAAAGGTAGCAGGACAGGTCGTTAAGGTAGTTAAAAAAGCATACGGAATGCTTTTTTTTTATTAGCCGAGGCATAGAATACAAGAGCAGGGAAGTTATGTATACAACACTAGTTAGGCCACAGCTTGAGCACTGCGAGTAGTTCTGGTCACATTGCAGGAAGGACGTGATTGCACTAGAAAGGGTGCAGTGATTTACGAGGATGTTGTCAGGACTGGAAAACTTTAGCTATGAGGAAAGATTGGATAGGCTGGGTTTGTTTGGACAGAGAGGGCTGAGGGAAGATTTAATTGAGGTGTATAAAATTATGAGGGGCCTAGATAGAGAGGATAGGAAGTACCTATTTCCCTTAGCAGAGGGGTCAATAACCAGGGCATAGATTTAAAGTAGTTGGTAGAAGGATGAGAGAGAGGAGATGAGGAAACATTTCTTCACCCAGAAGGTGGTGGAACTCACTGCCTGAAAGGGTGGTAGAGGCAGAAACCCTCATCATATTTAAAAAGTACTTGGATGTGCACTTAAGAGTCATAATCTACAGGGCTACCGACCTAGTGCTGGAAGGTGGGAATAGGCTGGGTAGCTCTTTTTCGACTGACACGGACACGATGGGCCAAATGGGATTCTTCTGTGTCGTAATTTTTCTGTGATTCTATGATTTCTATGATTCTATTCTACACCTCTCCCACAAATATCTGCATTCTTTGTCAAACTTATACATGATCCAGATTCTCAAGTATATTCCCTCACATCATAATTTTAAGCAATAGTTTTGTGTCTACAGAATCACACTGATCACTCGGGGAGTTTGTTTACAGTGATTGAATAGGTCAAATTTAGTATTCATCAGATGGAATTCTGGTACATATTGACGTTTGGAGATTGCATTCAGTGATTTTGTCTATTTTTTTCTGTTAATGGGGCTGAAATTCCCGTCGGAGGCTACCTTTGGACGAACGTCTCGGACCCAAAATTTTCCTATGAATGTACCTGGTGGTCCCGGAGGCACCTTTGATTCTGGTCAGAGGCCTAGATTCGTGTGTAGCATACGGGAAGAGGACTTCCTTACACGCATGAAAAAGTTGGAGTCACATGGGCCTGGACCCACCAATCACGGTGCAGTATTCTCATTACTAGCAATGGGAACTTCGTTTCTCAGAGTTCCCATTACTATTAATGAGAATAACCCCCTAAAACACAGAAACCCATAATAAATTTTTTAAAGCCTCACATTTAAAATTAATTAAAATTAAAGTTAATTAAATGTTTTTGAAAAAATATATATTTTTTGGATTTTTTAAAAAAAATGTGTTTTAATAGGGTTTAAAATAAACTTACCTTAATGGACAGGGTTTTTACTCTAAAAATGTGTATTTAAATTTAATTTTTATATGTTTTAAAACTCTTATGCTGGTAAGTTATACCCCTGCTTTTACCCGGCATAACAGTTTCAAGGACATTCGCTGGGCAAGAGATGTGAAAATAGCCCAATCTCACCTACATGAATATCCTTCTTGCAGGAATGCGGGGGATTGGTCAAGGAAAATGTTGACAGATCGGAAAAGCCGGTTTTCGGCGCATGCGCATTGCGCGCCAACAAACAGCTTTGGCGAGGCCTCGCCGCGTCGTACGTATTCCATACATACCCGCCTAGGCTGGGATTTTACCCCCAATATTGCAAATGAGTGACCTTGATTATGATGCATAAGCCTAGATTTTACATAGAATTACATAGAATGTCCAGCACAGAAATAGGCCATTTGGTCCAACTGGTCCATGGTGGCGTTTATGCAAATTCCACATTCTATCCACTGTCTGGGTAAAGAAGTTTCTCCTGAATTACCTATCAGATTTCTTAGTGACTGTCTTATATTTATGGCCTCTAGTTTTGGTCTCTCCCTGGAGTGGAAACACCTTCACTATCAAATCCTTTCATAATCTTAAAGACTTTGATCAAGTCGCCCCTCAAACCTTCTCTTTTCAATCGAAAAGAGCTCCAGCCTGTTTATTTTTTCCTGACAGGTATAACCTCTCAGTTCTGGTATCATCCTTGTAAATCTTTTCTTGCGCCTTCTCCAGTGCCCGATATATCTTTTTTATACCATTGAGACCAGAACTGTGCATGGTACTCCAAGTGTGGTCTAAACCAAGGTTCTATATAAGTTTAACACAACTTCTCTGCTTTTCAATTCTATCCCCCTAGAAATGAACCCCAGTGCTTGGTTTGCATGTTTTATAGCCTTGTTACCTTGTGTCACTATTTTTAGTGATTTGTGTATATTTTCCAACATTATTTTAATATTGGTGATTACTTGTTTGAAATAGATTACTGCCAATGTTAAAGTGACATTGATTGGAAAACCTAAGACATTGATCATGTGAGTTATAACAGTATTGGCTAAATTAAGGGACCTATTTTCTATTATCTTCCTTTATCTGGCTATTTCTGAGAAGCCTGACACAAAGCAGCAGAGTTACACCATTATAAGACCTAGCGGTCAAATGCATCATTTTTTTCGAGCTTGTTAAACCATATTGCTTTTATAAAGACATCTCAATATAAAACAGCAAAATTGATTTTCTCATGACATGAAACCTTCTCTCACCTGGTTCAATAAATCCTGCCAGACAGGAAAACAGCCCTGGAGGATAACGCTTCTGTCTTCCCAGAAGGCAATTATTGCCATCAGGATGAATGACCAGCATTATTACAACTGGATCTGCAGAACATAAAAATACCCTTACAGTTTAAAGTGAATGCAAACCTTAAAACTGATAAATACTTTTAAATGATCTCCGTTATAAACCTGTTCATCCAGGATGATACACCAGAATACTGTATAGGGTCAGTTGTACAATCCATCCTTTGTTACATATGGCCTCTAGTTTTGGTTTCTCCCTTGATTGGAAACATCTTCTCTATATCTACACTATCAAATCATTTCATAATCTTAAAGACTTTGATCAGGTCACCCCTCAGCCTTTTCTTTATTTTTTCCTGACAGGTACAACCTCTCAGTTCTGGTATCAAACTTGTATATAAAATGACTGAAAATACAACAGAAGAAATTAAATAAGCTTAAGATGAATAAACCACATATAGCTTGGTTAACTGGTAGCACTCTTGCCTCAGAATGAGAAGATAGGAACTCGAGCTATACACCAAGATTTGTGTACATGATTTAAACTGAGACTCCAGTACAGGACAAGGAGTTAATGTCCTTTGGATGAGATAATAAAATGGAGGTGCCATCTGTCTCGAGTGGTTCAGATGGATGCTAAAATTTGTCAATCCATTATTTGAGTAAAAAGCCTCCAACCGGAATTTAAGGCCCAAAGTTTGAGGTCGAGACATTGACCCAAAACATTAACTCTGTTTCTCTCTCTCAAGATGCTGCCTGACCTGCTGAGTATTTCCACCACTTTTTATTTTGCCTTTGTAATAGAAAATAAGGACCATGGTTTATAAAGGTGTGCCCTGCTAAAATGGGGTGTACAGAATTGTATGAAATATTCTACCTGCAGCATAACCAACGTCTGCAGCAAATTTATTGCTGGATTTTCGAGGGGCTTACGACCAGGTTTTCATCAGATATTTCCACTCATAGGGGAAATTAAAACTAGGGGGCATAGTTTCAGAATAAGGGGCTGCCCATTTAAAACTGAGATGAGAAGTAATTTCTTCTTTCAAAGGATTCTAAATCTATGGAATTCTCTGCTCCAGAGAGCTGTGGAGGCTGGGCCATTGAATATATTTAAGGTGGCGATAGACAGATTTTTGAGCGATAAGGGAATTAAGGGTTATAGGAGTGAGCAGGGAAGTGGAACTGAGTCCATGATCAGGTCAGCCATGATCTTATTAAATGGCGGAGCAGGCTTGAGGGGGCAAAGGGCCTACTCCTATTTCTTATGTTCTTACGTAGAAGCCCTGTTGAGATTGGGAACTTTGTTGCGTGGGGAGGAGAGAACGAAACCTTTATCCCACTGCTCTGTGCCACCCGGCACTAGTTGTTCAATGTGCTAAGCTACTGTGCTGCGCTGAAAATTAACTATTTTACATTTTATTAAAGTACAGAATTAAGTTTATAACCTGACATAGTAAACTGAAACAAGATTGCCCGAGCAGTAATCTTTGAGAAAAATATTCAGATTAAAACTCTTGTTTTGGACATCTTTCTCGTACCTACACGTGGATAGCAAGTGTTATGAACTCCCTGTCGACTCGGACAGTTCTCCTTAAAGCATATCCTCTTGTAACCACCATCTTCAACTTTTGTATCACTTCCACAGGTAGGACAGAACTTGTATCTACTGTGCCAGGCAAGGACTGACCTGGCCTGTGCCACCACACCTAAATAAAAAAAAGATAATTCAACCTTCGTCAACATGTATACCATTTTAAACCAACATAAGCTCTACATAGAAACATAGAAAATAGGTGCAGGAGTAGGCCATTCGGCCTTCGAGCCTGCATCACCATTCAATAAGATCATGGCTGAACATTCACCTCAGTGTCCCTTTCCTGCTTTCTCTCCATGCCCCTTGATCCCTTTAGCCGTAAGGGCCATATCCAACTCCCTCTTGAATATATCTAACGAACTGGCCTCAACAACTTTCTGCGGTAGAGAATTCCACAGGTTAACAACTCTCTGAGTGAAGAAGTTTCTCCTCATCTCGGTCCTAAATGGCTTACCTCTTATCCTTAGACTGTGACCCCTGGTTCTGGACTTCCCTAGCATCGGGAACGTACTTCCTGCTTCTAACCCTGTCCAATCCCGTCAGAATTTTATATGTTTCTATGAGATCCCCTCTCATTCTTCTAAACTCCAGTGAATACAGGCCCAGTCGATCCAGTCTCTCCTCATATGTCAGTCCTGCCATCCCTGGAATCAGTCTGGTGAACCTTTGCTTCACTCCCTCAATAGCAAGAATGTCCTTCCTCAGATTAGGAGACCAAAACTGGACATAATATTCCAGGTGAGACCTCACCAAGGCCCTGTACAACTGCAGTAAGACCTCCCTGCTCCTATACTTAAATCCCCTAGCTATGAAGGCCAACATGCCATTTGCCTTCTTCACCGCCTGCTGCACCTGCATGCCAACTTTCAATGACTGATGTACCATGACACCCAGGTCTCGTTGCACCTCCCCTTTTCCTAATCTGCCGCCATTCAGATAATATTCTGCCTTCCTGTTTTTGCCACCAAAGTGGATAACCTCACATTTATCCGCATTATATTGCATCAGCCATGCATTTGCCCACTCACCATCTTGTCCAAGTCACCCTGCAGCCTCTTGGCATCCTCCTCACAGCTCACCCCGTCACCCAGTTTAGTGTCATCTGCAAACTTGGAGATATTACACTCAATTTCTTTATCTAAATCATTGATTTATATTGTAAATAGCTGGGGTCCCAGCAAAGAACCTTGCGGCACTCCACTAGTCACTGTCTGCCATTCTGAAAAGGACCCGTTTATTCCTACTCTTTGCTTCCTGTCTGCCAACCAGTTCTCTATCCACGTCAATACATTACCCCAAATAGAATGTTCTTTAATTTTGCACACTAATCTCTTGTATGGGGACCTTGTCAAAAGCCTTTTGAACGTCCAAATACACCACATCCACTGGTTCTCCCTTATCCACTCTACTAGTTACATCCTCAAAAAATTCTAGAAGATTTGTCAAGCATGATTTCCCTTTCATAAATCCATGCTGACTTGGACCGATCCTGTCACTGCTTTCTTTCCAAATGCGCTGCTATTTCATCTTTAATAATTGATTCCAACATTTTCCCCATTACTGATGTCAGGCTAACTGGTCTATAATTACCCGTTTTCTCTCTCCCTCCTTTTTTAAAAAGTGGTGTTACATTCGCTACCCTCCAGTCCATAGGAAGTGATCCAGAGTCGATAGATTGTTGGAAAATGATCACCAATGCATCTATTATTTCTAGGGCTACTTCCTTAAGTACTCTGGAATGCAGACTGTCAGGCCCTGGGGATTTATTGGCCTTCAATCCTGTCAATTTCCTTAACATAATTTCCTGACTAATAAAGATTTCCTTCAGTTCCTCCTTCTTGTTAGACCCTCAGTCCCCTAATATTTCCAGAAGGTTATTTGTGTCTTCCTTCGTGAAGAGAGAACCAAAGTATTTGTTCAATCGAAATACTTTTAAACATCTATTATTGATCTACATCTTTGACTTTTTAACAACTCTTAGAAACTTTTAAAATAAATTGGGAATCTTTATTAACTTTTAAAATAACTTTGGAAGTCACCTTCCTAATGCCTGTCCCCCAACCAAGCCTTGGACCATTTACCATCAATGGCACTACTCGGTGCTGAGCTTGCGGCCAATACTTCGCCGTAGGCAATTAGGCTTATAGAGCTGTGCCTGGTCTCCAGTTGTCTTGGACCCCCTTGCCACTGGACCAAGACCTTGTTCAGCTAAGTCCGTGTGGTTACCGATGTGCAGCGGCCACCCCACGTAAAAGAACTCACGCACAGGCATCTTCCACTTCGTCAGTATGAAGTTCTGGACCTGTAATGCCAGGACCCTCATGGAGAATCCTAACAACAACAGGTCGGAATGCCGCACCGCCATAGTTGCCCGGGAACTCAGACGCTTTGACATTGACATCGCTGCCCTAAGTGAGACCCGGCGGGCAGGGGAAGGCCATTTGAAGGAACATGGTGGAGGTTACACCTTCTTCTGGAAAGGGAAACCAGAGGCAGAACACCGCCTTCATGGAGTCGGCTTTGCCGTCAAGAATGAGTTGGTCGACTGCCTCAAAGAATTCCCCCTGTGGGGTTAACAAACGCTTCATGACTCTTCGTATTACCCTATCCTGGAACCAATTTGCCACAGTCATCAGTGCGTATGCCCCTACACTCGATGCAACGGATGAGGCTAAAGATGGTTTTTATTCCAATCTCGAGACATCCTTGTCCCGCGTCCCCACGGGGGACAAATTGATCCTCCTGGGTGATTTTAATTCCAGGGTCGGCAAAGACACAGCCCTCTGGGGAGGCGTGATTGGCAGAGAGTGGGTAGGGAAAGCCAACTCCAGCGGTACCCTACTCCTGACAAAATGTCTAGAACATGAACTCCTCATCACCAACACCCTGTTCCGCCAAAGGGATAAATACAAGGCATCGTGGCAACACCCTCGCTCTAAACACTGGCACCTGCTTAACTATGTCATCGTCCGAGCCAGGGATCGCAAGGATGTGCGCATCACCCGTGCCATGACAGGAGCTGACGACTGCTGGACAGACCACCGCCTAATCCGATCCATCATCAACATTAACATTTCCCCAAAGCAGAGGGGACAACAGAAGCAGTTCCGCAAAAAAGTTAATGCCGGGGCATTTAGAGACCCAGCTAAGAGAGCCCTATACAGCCAGTGTCTCACAGCCTATCTGGCGTGCCTTGATGACCCTGAGATGCTGAATCCCCATAGCACTTGGTCTGCCCTCCAAGCCTCTATAACCAGTGCCTGTGAAGAGACACTTGGTCACTGAACCAGAAAACATCAGGACTGGTTTGAGGAAAATGATCAGGAGCTCGAAAGAACTAATAGATCGCAAGCGCAAAGCATTTCTGAGCCTCAAGCAACAACCCAACTCGAGAGCTGCAAAACATTACAGATGGTTCAAGGCTCAGGTCCAACAAAAAACCCGGGACCTAAAGAACAGGTGGTGGATGGAGAAAGCACAGGAAATACAGCAACTGGCCGACAGCCACGATATGTGAGGATTCTTCATTGCAGTCAAGGCCACCTAGGGTCCAAACTCCCAAGGCCCCACCACACTCCTGGCCAAGAACGGGGAAACACTCATCAAGGACACCGAGGCTATCAGGGCCCGATGGAAGGAGCAATTTGAAGATCTCCTCAATCGAGACTTTGCCTTTGACTCGAGTGTTCTTGACTCCATCCCGCAGCATGAGACCCGCCACCAACTCAGTGAAACTCCAACGTTGCACGAGGTAGGCAAAGCCATAAAACAGCTGAAGAATAACAAGATTACTGGTGCGGATGGAATCCCTGCTGAGGTGTTAAAGTATGGCGGAGAGGCGCTGTTGGCGCGGATACATGATCTCATCTCTCTCATCTCGAGGGAGGAGAGCATGCCGGGAGATCTCAGAGATGCAGCGATTGTGAACATTTTTTAAAAAGGGGACAAGTCCAACTGTGGCAACTACAGGGGAATCTCCCTGCTATCAGCCACTGGGAAAGTTGTCGCTAGAGTTCTCCTCAATCGTCTTCTCCCTATGGCCGAGGAGCTCCTCCCGGAATCACAATGCGGATTTTGTCCCCGATGAGGCACAACAGACATGATCTTTGCAGCGCGACAGTTGCAGGAAAAATGCAGGGAGCAGCGCCAGCCCTTATACATGGCCTTTTTCGATCTTACAAAGGCCTTTGACACTGTCAACCGTGAGGGTCTATGGAGCGTCCTCCTTCGTTTTGGATGCCCCCAAAAGTTTGTCAACATCCTTTGCCTACTTCACGATGACATGCAGGCCGTGATCCTTACCAACGGATCCATTACAGACCCAATCCACGTCCGGACCAGGGTCAAAGAGGGCTGCTTCATCGCTCCAACACTCTTCTCAATCTTCCTCGCCACCATGCTCCACCTCACAGTCAACAAGCTCCTCGCTGGAGTGGAATTAAACTACAGAACCAGTGGGAAGCTGTTTAACCTACGCCGCCTCCAGGCCAGGTTCAAGATCACCCCAACCTCTGTCGTTGAGCTGCAGTATGCGGACGCCGCCTGCATATGCGTACATTCAGAGGTTGAACTCCAGGATATAATCAATGTATTCACTGAGGCATATGAAAACATGGGCCTTCTGTTTAACATCTGTAAGACAAAGGTCCTCACCAGCCTGTCACCGCCGCTCAGCACTACCCTCCAAATCATCAAGATCCACGGCGTGGCCCTGGACAACAGAGGACCATTTACCATATCTCGGGAACCTCTCATCAACAAAGGCAGACATTGATGCAGAGATTCAACATCGCCTCCAGTGCGCTAGTGCAGCCTTTGGCTGTCTGAGGAAAAGAGTGTTTGAAGACCAGGCCCTCAAACCTATCACCAAGCTCATGGTCTTCAGGGCTGTAGTAATAACCGCCCTCCTGTATGGATCTGAGGCATGGACGATGTATAGAAGGCACCTCAAGGCGCTGGAGATATATCACCAACGATGTCTCCGCAAAATCCTGCAAATCCCCTGGGAGGACAGGCGCACCAACATCAGTGTCCTTGACCAGGCTAACATCCACAGTATTGAAGCACTGACCACACTCGATCAGCTTCGCTGAGCAGGCCACATAGTTCGTATGCCAGATACGAGACTCCCTAAACAAATGCTTTATGCGGAGCTCCTTCATGGTAAACGAGCCAAAGGAGGACAGCAGAAACGTTATGAGGACACCCTCAAAACCTCCCTGGTAAAGTGCGACATCACCACTGACACCTGGGAGACCCTGGCCGAAGACTGCCCGAGGCGGAGAAAGTACATCCGGGAGGGCATTGAGCGCTTCGAGTCCCAACACAAAGCGCATGAAGAGGCCAAGCACAGGCAGTGGAAGGAGCGCGCAGCAAACCAGCCCCACCGACCCCTTCCCTCGACAAATGTCTGTCCCACCTGTAACAGGGTCTGTGGCTCTCGTATCGGACTGGTCAGCCATCAAAGAACTCACTTTGGGAGTGAAAGCAAGTCTTCCTTGATTCCGAGGGACTGCCTATGATGGATGATTTGTTAAACTGGTCTGCCATTTATTTGTTCCCCATTATAAATTCACCTGATTCTGACTGTAAGGACCTACATTTGCCATCACTAATTTTTTTCTCTTCACATTTCTATAGAAGCTTTTGCAGTCAGTTTTTATGTTCCCAGCAAGCTTCCTTTCATACTCTATTTTTCCCCTCTTAATTAAACCCTTTGTCCTCCTCTGCTGAATTCTAAATTTCTCCCAGTCCTCAGGTTTGCTGCTTTTTCTGGCCAATTTATATGCCTCTTCCTTGGATTTAACACTATCCCTAATTTCCCTTGTTAGCCACAGCTGAGCCACTTTCCCCATTTTATTTTTACTCCAGACAGGGATGTACAATTGTTGAAGTTCATGCATATGATCTTTAAATGTCTGCCATTGCCTATCCACTGTCAACCCTTTAAGTATTATTCGCCAGTCTATTCTAGCCAAATCACATCTCAGACCATCAAAGTTACCTTTCCTTAAGTTCAGGACCCTAGTCTCTGAATTAACTTAGAACGTATAATACTGCAAATGCTGGAAATCTTGAAATAAAGACAGAAAATGCTGAAAACATTCAGCAGATCTGTGGGGAAAAGAAAGTAGGGTTAGCATTTCAGATCTATGACCCTTTGTCAGAACTGGAAGATATTATAGATTACAGATTAAAAGCTTATAAAGAGGAACAGAGCAAAGGAAAAGGAGGTGGGAAAATTAGTACATACCCAGAGGGTTAATCTTTCAGGTCGATGACCTTTCTTGAGAACTGGAAGAGGTTACAGATGAACAGCTAATAAGTGGGTACAGAGACAGGGAAAAGGAGGCATGAAAAGAAAAATGTATGTGATTGGGTGGAGGGCAAATGATTAACATGAGGATGGTGATCCCTGGTGTTTACCCACCTTTCTGGCCCATGGGGGCCTTCTCCGCTTTGCCAGATTGTCCAAGCTTCTCTCTCTCTGCTATTCTGCTGTAGCTATTCGCACAACCTCTGGACACATCTTTTGTTTCTCTAATTTCTCTGATTATCACCTCCTTTTGCCTTGCACCAACACAACAACTGTCATTGAATTATCTCCTGCCCTTCACCCAATCTCAGACCTCTTCTGTTTTCCTTTCCTGCCCCCTTTTTCCTCACTGGCATCTGTAACATCTTCCACTTCTGACAAAGATCACCGACCTGAAATATTAACCTGATGTTTCTTGCTTCACAGATGCTGCCTGACCTGTTGAGTGTTTCCAGCATTATCTGTTTTTATAAGGCTATCTTGGGTCTAACTAAAGTTTTTAAATCAACAGTGAAATCTCATTTTTTTAATTTAAATGCCCAAGATGAAGGATGTTAGCACCCAGCAATGGAACATTGATGGTGAAATTGGTCCTCGCCAGTAGCGTGAAATGGACTCATTGCGAATTGGTTGCCCATTATGCACGGTGCCTGATTTTCTTTTCCACTGTCTTCATGATTGTGAGCCCATTATATCTGTCACTGTACCATGGGATGCCTGGGAAATGATGTGAGTATGCAATGGCCCCTGGAGCAACAATGCTACTTGTTTTAAATGATTTTTTAAGTGTTCATGCATTATTGATTCTATTACTAACAACCTAGGGGTGCTACACCTTTAAAAAGCTATGGGCATCAAAAAGCATTTAAGCATTCTGCAAGGAATGTGTAATTGACTGAAGCACTGAACACTCAGCAGATTCCTAGTAAAGGAGACGGTTATGAATCAAGAACTGGATAAGACTGAACTTAAGCCATAAAACTAATCTTCAAAAGAGGGTCTAAAAAATGTTTATGTTCTAAGTATAATATTAATAATTTACAAGGACGGTGGATTGAATAAGGCCCATAAAAACTCTGTTAATGCACAACTTCAAACTATAAATGTAAAATGTTTTCATGAGTGTTCATGATCCCTCTTACTGAAGTAATCTTTATCCCATAACAATCACATGTAGTGGAAGTGAACTAGTTTTCATTAGTGAAAAGAGAAAATATAGGCCAGATTTTTAAAATGTTGAACACAGATTGAAAAATCATTTCTTTTGGACCATGAATGCAGAACTGGAGAGCATAAGCATAAGTATAAAATGAACATGTTTTTAAAAATGTCCAGATGAGGAGAATCCCCTCCTCTAAGTTTTGCATGTGTGAGAGATGGAATAGACTCCCAGATACAATAGTTAATCCTGTATCCATAAATGCCTACCAAGAAAGAGCTGGACAAATATCTGTTTAGGAATGAAGTTGAGGGTTATAAGAATAAAATAGAAAAAATTTAATCAATTGACTTATGGAACATGTTGGGCTCTGGGTTTTGGTCCCATTGAAATGTCATACCAAGGAAGACAACTGGCAAATATATCACACAGAAATCAAGCTTCAAATAACTTTTGGGAGGGTCAGTGAGAAACTTTGCAGAACCTATCCTCAGGAGGTTGAAATGGTTTGAGTTCATAGCCTTTACTCATTCTGTGCTTTTAAATGTACTTAACTAAAACATTTTTTTGTAAATTTACTGATCGAAAATAATGCAAATTAAAACTCAGACTAAGCAAACTTGGCCAATGGGTGGACATTCTTCCTATTAATAGCCATAGGCTCCAGACTGCAATTCAGTACTGAAATGCTTTAATACTCACCAGCTTCCTCCTCATTTAAGTTCAATATATGTGGTATGAGTGCCTGGAGAAAGCAACAATCTGGGTATTTAACCCTAAATTTCTCTGCAGCAACATAATCTGCATTTAATGCAAACCAAGCAAGAAGCCCGTCATCAGCGAAGGCAGTGTCCACCACATGAGACCCAGAATTGCTCCTCTGCAGCTCTGCTCCAAGGAAAATAGAAGTGACTTCTGGTTTGGCCAAGAGCTGCTCTACATCTTCGTACTGCAATCTACAGAGGTGGATGTCTATTTTTCTGGAATCTTCATATTTTGCTGAAATAACCAATGGATTTAAATTGGAAAACAAAATGTAGACAGTGGTTGGTTGAATCTGTTTGGTTTTTAACCAATTAGAATTGCTTCTTTTTTCACTCAGTCTATTAAGCAAAGTTCTGCTGAAATAATTTTCACTCTCTTCTGGGCCATCATGCCACATTCGTGAACTAGCACCAGCTTTAGAATTTGCCAACAAATCAGCAACGTGTTTGTGTCCCCAGAATTTTGCAACATTCAGTGCTGTTTGTCCTGAATTACTTGAAATAGACCTGTCGCAGCTAGACAAAAAAGAAAAAAGTGTACAGTGCACAAAATTAGATTTAGATAGACAGGGCTCTGACTGTAAGTTTCCAAACCATGTCTTTTTAAAAAGTTACAAGCTAGCTTTCAAATAAAAAGTGATGTTGTCAGCACATTATTTGGTGGTTAACAACAGGAGATATACCATATATTTGCTGGTGATTGCTAAAATGTTTTAACCTGGATTGCGTTATGCTGATTTGGTCAAAACAGCAAGGGACAATGGGGGAACAATTGTCCCTTTTGTAGCCCCGTTAGCGCCTCTGGAAATACTGCTCTGCTTCCTTTGATGGGTGCACAGCCCAATTGCATGTTGGGGGTGGGACTTCTGGGCCGGGCGCAGGAAGACCTAATCCCCGGAATGTTCATAGGATCATAGAAGTTTACAGCACGAAAGGAGGCCATTTCGGCCCATCGTATCTGCGCCGGTCAACAAGAGGCTATCCAGCCTAATCCCACTTTCCAGCTCTAGGTCCGTAACCCTGCAAATTACGCCACTTCAGGTGCACATCCAAGTACTTTTTAAATGTGGTGAGGGTTTCTGCCTCTACCACCCTTTCAGGCAGTGAGCTCCAGAACCCCACAACCCTCTGCGTGAAGAAATTTCCCCTCAAATCTCCTCTAAACCTTCTGCCAATTACTTTAAATTTATGCCCCCGGTTGTTGACCTCTCTGCTAATGGAAATAGGCCCTTTCTATCCACTATATCTAGGCCCCTCATAATTTTATACACCTCAATGAGGCCCCTCCTCAGCCTCCTCTGTTCCAATGAAAACAAATCCAGCCGATCTAATCTGTCCACATAGCTTAAGATTCTCCACTCACGGCAACATCCTCGTAAATCTCCTCTGTACCCTCTCCAGTGCAATCACTTCCTTCCTGTAATGTGGTGACCAGAACTGCACGCAGTACTCCAGCTGTGGCCTAACCAGCGTTTATACAGTTCAAGCATAACCCTCCTGCTCTTGCATTCTATACCTCGGCTAATAAAGGCAAGCATTCCGTATGCCTTCTTAACCACCTGATCTACCTGACCTGCTACTTTCAGGGATCTGTGGACATGCACTCCAAGATCCCTTTGTTCCTCTACACTTCTCAGTATCCTACCATTTAATATGTATTCCCTTTCCTTGTTAGCCCTTCCAAAATGCATTACCACACACTTCTCCGAATTAAATTCCATTTGCCACTGTTCTGCCCGCCTGACCAGTTGATTGATATCTTCCTGCAGTCCGCAGCTTTCTTCTTCATTATCAACCACACAGCCGATTTTAGTATCATCTGCAAACTTCTTAATCATATTCCCTATATTCAAGTATAGATCATTGATGTATATCACAAAATGCAAGGGACCTAGCACTGAGCCCTGCAGAACCCCACTGGAAACATCCTTCCAGTCACAAAAACACCCATCAACCATTACCCTTTATTCCTGCCTCTGAGCCAATTTTGGATCCAACTTGCCACTTTGCCCTGGATCCCATGGGCTTTTACTTTTGTGACCAGTCTGCCATGTGGGACCTTATCAAAAGCTTTACTAAAATTCATATGCACTGCACCATATGCTTTGCCTTCATCGACCCTCCTGGTTACCTCCTCGAAAAATTCAATCAAGTTAGTCAGACACGACCTTCCCTTAATTCCGTGCTGACTGTCCTTGATTAATCAGTGTCTTTCTAGATGAAGATTTATCCTGTTCAGGATTTTTTCCAATAATTTTCCCACCAGAGGTTTGGCTGACTGGCCTGTAATTACTTGGTCTATCCCTTTCTCCCTTCTTAAACAAAGGTACCACATTAGCAGTCCTCCAGTCCTCTGGCACCACACCTGAAGCCTGGGATACATTTCATACTGCCCCCAATCGGGCGAAGGGCAATTTCCAGCCCTATAAATCAATTAGTGTAAGCAATAATCCATATATAGTCATGGAGTATGTTGTGGGCTCCCCAATGGTTCTGCAAATTTATCTAATGAATAGCACAAAGAAAGAAATTCCTAGCTTTCATTCCCAGTCCGTGCTGAGTTAGCTGGTCTCAGCCAGGGCAGCAACAGGAGTGTTCGAATTGGCATCAGTGCACATGGGTTTGGCAGCAGCGAATTGCCCAGGTGTTCCCACATTCTAATCTCTATAATGTGGAAATTTGCATTCATGGACTCAGCTGCAGATAGTGCAGCAATGTTCCCAATACCGAATAAGCTGCCAACGCTCACTGTCAAGCCTCACTCATGAATAATTGCGACCTAGGCAAGCTACTATATGGTGCTTGGCACCGCTGGAAACATACCTAGTGAGAAATCAATGCCTTCAAGAGGAAAGAGAAAATTGCAAGTAAAAAAAAACCACTAGGATTGTTGAAAGCAGGCTTGAAGACCAAGATTGCAGGCAGAACTTATAATCAAGTTGCTGTCCTAATATACAACTATATGCTCATTACTGCTATTCAATTATCTCTTCAAAAATACTTATCAATGCTAATTTGTAACTTTAAAAAGACAATTTTTGCATTTTAAGCTCAGAGATTGCAAGAAGTTCAGAAGAACTGTGTAATATGATTATTAGCCATAACAGCAGTTTTTAAAACAAGGATTTTTTCTTAGTTTGTATATGGAATGTCATGGGCTGTGCACAATTTGTGCTACAAGCCAAGTAAAAGATTGACCCTTAGATGCTGTTCTAGGATTCTTGTATCTTGATTTAATTTTCACTGTAATAAAGTGAATTACAAAGTTATACAATACCTGACTCCCTTTATCTAATGTGAATCAGCAAGCCGAGCTACGGTACATCTATTGTATTGTACTTAGCTATAGTTCTGAGAGATTACTCAAACTATTCATTAAAGATTGCTTCTTTACCCTTTTTCAAGAAGCAGCTGAACCACCTCGAAATGTCCATTCCTGCTAGCGTACATCAAGGCGGTCCAGCCCTTCTCATCCACTTTATCGATGAGAGAGATGGAATAATTTAGCATAGCAGACAATTTTGCTGCATCTCCTTTAGCTGCATTATCGTGGAACTGGGTGACCATTTCTTTCTTAGGATTGTTTTCAGCCTCCGCCATCTTTATTTTGTTTTACCTGGCAAAGTATACATAATGAGCAAATTACATTCAATATGGATAATGTAGACTGTTGTATATGAGGAATTAATGTGAGGAATATGGAATTTATAAATACTTAAAAAATACAAAGGCTAACATTTTTTTTGTTGATGAGCAGTAATAATTATTTATGAAAAGAAAAACACAAATGCTAGAAGTATGAATTAAAAGCTGAAAATATGAGAAATACAATGATAGGTCTTACCTGAAGTATTATCCTTTCATCAGAGCTATTCATCTCTAGTTATGATGACAGGTCACACAAAAAGAGTTAACCTAAATATTGACTGACCTGCTGTGTATTTCCAGCATTTTCTATTTTTATTTCATTAATACTCTTTGATCGGTACATTGTGCATGCAACGCTTTTAACACGCTGACTCTGTCCTTTTTTAAAATTTTAAAACATTAATTACTATAAATGACTATTTTGTAGTTTATATTTGTAATTTGCCTATGTATCTGAATCAAAAGCTTTACAAAAAAAGATACAAACCACCCATTAAAGATCAATATATTAAAGTATATAGAAACAATTAATAAACATCAATATTCTCTATATGGTCTCAATAAATAAATTATGTCATTTAAAAACTCTGCTGTACAAACAGAAAGCTTAGAACAGTGATGTCACAACTTTAGTTAACTGGTGTGACAAGCTAATGCAATTTTCTCATTACTTCATCACCTTTGGTTTACCACTCATGCCATAAATAGCAAATGACCTCTGGGGCAGACAGTGATTTACTTGTACTTCTTCCAACCTAGTATACTGTGTTCACTGCTCATTATGTGGCCTGCTCCATATTGGGGAGACCAAATTGGGTGACTACTTTGCTGAACACCCGTTACGTCCGCAAATGCGACCCAGAGCCCCGGTCGCTTGCCACTTTAATTATCCGTTATATTCTCACTCTGACCTTTGTCCTTGGCCTTCTACACTGTTCCAATAAAGCTCGAGCAAGAGCACCCCATCCTTCTACAAGGCACTTTGCAGTCATCTGGCCTTAATATTGACTTTAACAACTTCAGACCTTAACCACAGCTCCCGTTTTCTTTTGGAGAGCAGGGGCTGGTAATGTAGGATGGGTGTATAGTGCTTCCAGGACTGATGGAGGTTGTGGGTTGGTGCATGAGATGGGGATCACCTTTCAGTACATGGCAGGTAGGATAGGCAGCGCCCTTGGTGTCTACGTGCTTTTTTTCTTCCACTATATTCCTAGGCCACTGGAACCTGCTAGATTGCATATGTTTGCCTCCCACTCTGGGTCTCGTGTGTGTGCGCATGTATATATATATATATATGGTTATATTTCTGTAATTTCTCGTTGTGCCTCTTTTTAGCTTACTCTAATATCACGTCATTTTATCATCTCTTGTTCTCAACTAATCACTTTACAGGTTTTGCGTATGTGCTCATTTCCCCTTGCCCTGTCCCGCTTTACAAGGTGTTCATCTGTAACATCTTCCGGTTCTGATGGGGGGCGGGGGTGAAATCATGGCTGTGCCCCACTGCCCTCCCACCCTGAACCCAGTGGGCCACTAACACTCCCAATCAGGCCTCGGATCACCTACTACCAAGGGCGCTACCCAGCGCTGAGCCTGCGGCCAACACCTCGCCATAGGCAACTAGGCCCATATAGCAGTGCCTGGTCTCCAGTCGTCTTGGACCCCCTTGCCACTGGATCAAGACCTTGCTCAGCTAAGCCCGTGTGGTGACCGGTGTGCAACGACCACCCCACGTTAAAAGAACTCACGCACAGGCATCTTCTACACCGTTAACATGAAGTTCGGGACCTGGAACGTCAGGACCCTCATGGACAACCCCAACAGCAACAGGCCAGAATGCCGCACCGCCATAGTTGCCCGGGAACTTGGATGCTTTGATAGCGACATCGCCGCCTTAAGCGAGACCCGGCAGGCAGGGGAAGGCCAGCTCAAGGAACAAGGTGGAGGTTACACCTTCTTCTGGAAAGGGAAACCAGAGGAAGAACGCCGCCTCCACGGAGTTGGCTTCACCATCAAAAACAAGCTGGTTGACCGCCTCAAAGACTCCCCCTGCGGGGCTAACGAACGCTTCATGACTCTTCGACTCACCCTATCCCGGAACCAGTGTGCCACAGTCATCAGTGCGTACGCCCCAACACTCGATGCAACTGATGAGGCCAAAGAGGGTTTTTCACCAACCTCGAAAAATCCCTATCCTGCGTCCCCGCTGATCCTCCTCGGTGACTTCAACGCCAGGGTTGGCAAGGACACAGACCTCTGGGGGGGGCGTGATTGGCAGAGAGTGGGTAGAGAAAGCCAACTCCAGTGGTACCCTACTCCTGACAAAATGTCAAGAGCACGAACTTGTCATCACCAACACCTTGTTCCACCAGAGGGACAAATACAAGGCATCATGGCAACATCATCGCTCCGAGCGCTGGCACCTGCTCGACTATGTCATTGTCCGAGCCAGGGATCGCAAGGATGTGCGAATCACCCTCGCCATGACAGGAGCCAACGACTGCTGGATGGACCACCGCCTAATCCGATCCATCATCGACATCAATACAGCCCCAAAGCAGTGGGGGCAGCAGAAGCAATGCCGCGAAAAAGTCAATGCCGGAGCACTTAAGGACCCAGCTAAGAGAGCCCTATACAGCCAGCGCCTCACAGCTAACCTGGCGTGCCTTGACAACCCCGAGACGCAGAATGCCCACAGCGTTTGGTCTGCCCTCCAGGCCTCCATAACCAGTGCCCGCAAAGAGACACTCGGTTATTCAACCAGGAGACACCAGAACTGGTTTGATGAGAATGATCAGGAGATCCAAGAGCTAATAGATCGCAAGCGCAGGACATTTCCGAGCCTTAAACAACAATAACCCAATGCGGGAGCAGCAAAGCAGCATTACAGACGGCTCAAGGCTGAGGTCCAACAAATAACCCGGGACCTAAAGAACAGGTGGAAGAAGAAAGCACAGGAGATACAGCAACTGGCCGACAACCATGATGTGCGAGGATTCTTCATCGCAGTCAAGGCCACCCACGGGCCAAACAACCAAGGCCCCGCCCCACTGCTGGCCAAGAACGGGGAAACACTCATCAAGGACACCGAGGCAGTCAGGGCCCGCTTGAAGGAGCACTTCGAAGATCTCTTCAAATCGAGACTATGCCTTTGACTCGAGTGTTCTCGATTCCATCCCGCAGCATGCTACCTACGCCACCTCAGTGAGACAGCAACACTGCACGAGGTAAAAAAAGCCATAAGACAGCTTAAAAACAACAAAGCTACAGGTGCGGACTGAATCCCTGCTGAGGCATTGAAGTATGGCGGAGAGGCACTGCTGACGCGAATACACGATCTCATCTCTCTTATCTGGAGGGAGGAGAGCATGCCAGGTGATCTCAGAGATGCAGTAATCGTGACCATCTTTAAAAAAGGGGACAAGTCTTACCTCGGCAACTACAGAGGAATCTCCCTGCTATCAGCCACTGGGAAAGTCGTCGCTAGAGTCCTCCTCAACCGTCTTCTTCCTGTGGCCGAGGAGCTCCTCCCGGAGTCACAGGACGGATTTCATCCCTACGGGGCACAACAGACATGATTTTTGCAGCACGACAGCTACAGGAAAAATGCAGAGAATAGCGCCTTCTTCGACCTTACAAAGGCCTTTGACACTGTCAACTGTGAGGGTCTATGGAGCGTCCTCCTCCGTTTCGGATGCCCCCAAAAGTTCGTCACCATCCTCCGCCTGCTTCACGACAACATGCAGGCCGTGATCCTTACCAACAGATTCATCACAGACCCAATCCACATCCGGACCGGGGTCAAACAGGGCTGCGTCATCTCCCCAACCCTCTTCTCAATCTTTCTCGTCGCCATGCTCCACCTCACAGTCAACAAGCTCCCCACTGGAGTGGAACTAAACTACAGAACTAGTGGGAACCTGCGCCATCTCCAGGCCAGATTCAAGACCACCCCTACCTCTGTCGTCGAGCTACAGTACATGGATGGCGCCTGTGCACATACAGAGGCTGCACTCCAGGACATAGTCGACGTATTTACTGAGGCGTACAAAATCATGGGCCTTATGCTAGACAAAGGTCCTCCACCAGACTGTCCTCACCGCACAGCACAGCTATCAAGATCCACGGCATGGCCCTGGATACCGTGGACCACTTCGCATATCTCAGGAGCCTCCTATCAACAACAGCAGGCATCGATGACGAGATCCAACGCCGCCTCCAGTGCGCCAGTGCAGCCTTCGGCCACCTGAGGAAAAGAGTGGTGAAGACCAGGCCCTCAAAACTGCCACCAAGCTCATGGTCTACAGGGCTGTAGTAATACCCGCCCTCCTATATGGCTCAGATACATGGACCATGTACAGCAGACACCTCAAGTTGCTGGAGAAATATCACCAACGATGTCTCCGCAAGATTCTACAAATCCCCTGGGAGGACAGGTGCACCGACATCAGCGTCCTCTTTCAGGCTAACATCCCCAGCATTGAAGCATTGACCACACTCGATCAGCTCCACTGGGCAGGCCACATAGTCCGCATGCCAGACACGAGACTCCCAAAGCAAGTGCTCTACTCGGAACTCCCTCACGGCAAACGAGCCAAAGCTGGGTAGCGGACACGCTACAAGGACACCTTCAAACCCTCCCTGATAAACCACTGACACCTGGGAGGCCCTGGCCCAAGACCGCCCTAAGTGGAGGAAGTGCATCCGAGAGGGCGCTGAGCACCTCAAGTCTCAACGCTGAGAGCATGCAGAAATCAAGCACAGGCAGCAGAAAGAGCGAGTGACAAACCTGTCCCACCCAAGCTTTCCCTTAACGACTATCTGTCCCACCTGTGACAGTGTCTGTGGCTCTCGTATTGGACTGTCCAGCCACCAAATAACTCACTTCCGGAATGGAAGCAAGTCTTCCTCGATTCCGAGGGACTGATGATGATGATGATGGGTGATAGCCTGAAATGCTAACCCTAGTTTCCTTTCTCCACAGATACTGGCTGACCTGCTAAGTGTTTCCAGTATTTTCTGTTTATACTTCAGACTTCCAGCATCTGTACTCATTGCCTTGAAGCCTCCTCTATTTACTCCATGCTTGGGGTGGGCATGGAGAGAGAGTCCGGTTTATTATCCTTCTGCTGAGACACAAAAGCTGCCTGCTGGGAAGCTAAACAGAACTGAATCAGTGCAGGATGACAAGTTGAGTATACGATTCGCCACATGATTCAACATGGAAGAAAAAGTCTTGAAATCACACCCACGTATTTGTATTAAAAATACACCTTGTTCGTAATAAAATTTGGCTCTTTATAGAGACACGCCCGTATTCTGCAATGCAGGAGCGATAGATGCCAAGGTTATCCTCTCCGTCTCACCAATTGATTAAGCAACCCTTGTCTTAAAGGACTCCCGTCTTTATTTGATCAATACCTTTCTGCAACTGCCAAAACTTCAGTTTACCCCGCCGGGTTACTGGCGGTAAAAGGGATTGAATTCCTGGACTGTAATCACGCAGAAATAAGGCATGTTGTCTTCACCCTCAGTCTGAGATGCTACCACCTGCGCCCTTTTGAACAATAATAAGGAAACCTAATCAAAGTGGCTCACTCCCCTTCAAGGACAGCTGGCAGTGGACACATGGAACGCGGTCCCGGAGCACGAGCCGCGGTCCAAGTCCCGGTCTGTTAAATGGTCACAGCTGCAAGAGAAGGCGTGCGGACTTACAACCAAAAGCAGATCCGACGCGTCAGGTTGGGGAGCGGTCGGTGCCTCAATGTGAGACCGGCAGCACCAGCTTCCCCAGGTCGTAGCTCGCTCCTGCAGGTCTGCGGACTTTGTGCATTTCGCAACAATATCCGCCCGCTGAAATTTAAAACTTTTATTTAAAAAAAAATCGAGGTTTATCTGCATTAAAAGAAATAAGTGAAAATCTTGTCCTCTGAAATGAAATAATTTTACTACTTGGAGTTTGTCGGCACGGACCCGACAGGCCGAATGGCTGCCTTCTGTGATTCGTTCGTCTTTGCATTAAGGGAATTGTAGTTCTTGCGATTGAACTTCCTCATTTCCATTACTCGCAGTAACAGAGTCCCTTTGATTACACATTTGAAGACTGGAAGTGTAAAGTCCTGTCCCCTCAGTACAGATTCACACAAGTCAAGGTCACTCTGGACCTGCACCTTTATTTCACAGCTCTGGAATGCTGCACTTGCCTGAGACCTGTCCTTGTATACCTGGCCCTTGCAAGTGCACCCCTGGTGGTAAGGTATGCTGGTGGTTACAGATCATATTTTATTACAGTCATGTATAGCATGTTAGGATACAGTTATATATAATAATGTAAGCTACATGACATCACCCTCCCCCAAGGTCTTATTGTCTTTATAGGTTCAGTCTCTCAGGTGGTTTACGCTCTCGCATGGAGCGTCTGAGTTGTGGTTCAGTTGTTTGCTTTGGTGTTTGTTTTTCTTTGGGTGTGGTTGCTGGTATCTCGCCTGGGCTGTCTGTTTCGATTGGTGTGATTGTTGTTGACTTGCCTGGGCTGTCTGTTGGGATTGCTCTTTCCTCAGGTTGTTCCCTCTGTCTGTCCACCAGGTGTGGTGCGAGTTTCACATTGTAGTCTGCCTCTGGTTCCGCAGTGTTGTTGGTAAATCTACTTTTGACTTGGTCTACATGCCTCCGTCAGGCTTTGCCATTGTCCATGTGTACTACCAGTAGCCAGTTTCCTTCCTTGCCTGTTACTGTCCCTGCAAGCCATTTGGGACCCCTGCCATAGTTTAGTACAAACACTTTGTCCCCTACCTCATTCCATCTCCCCCTTGAATTTCTGTCATGGTACTCAGTCAGCTTACGGCGCTTTGCCTCAATGATTTCGAGCATGTCTGGGAGGATTAATGAGAGCCTTGTTTTTAAAGTCCTTTTCATCAACAGTTGCGAGGGGGGGGGATCCCAGTCAATGAGTGCGGACGAGATCTGTATGTCAGCAGCAGTCGCGACAGGCGACCCTGCAGCGTGGGACCTTGGATTTTAAGCATGCCTTGTTTAATGATTTGCACTGCTCTCTCCGCCTGGCTGTTGGAGGCTGGCTTGAACGGTGCCGTCTTGACGTGATTTATGCCGGGGTCAATTATAAAATCTTGGAATTCTGCGCTGGTGAAGCACGGACCATTGTCACTGACCATTATGTCAGGGATTCCGTACGTTGCAAACATGGTTGCGAGGCTCTCCACAGTGATGGAGGTTGTGCTTGAGTTTAAAATGGTGCATTCGATCCACTTTGAAAATGCATCTACAACTACGAGGAACAGTTTGCCCATGAATGGGCCTGCATAGTCTACGTGCACCTGCGACCACGGTTTGGTAGGCCAGGGCCAGGGGCTCAGGGGAGCCTCCCTGGGGCATTGCTGAGTTGGGCACAAACGGTGCACCTTCGGACGCAGAGCTCCAAGTCTGCATCAATACCAGGCCACCAGATGTGGGATCTGGCTATGGCCTTCATGAGAACGATCCCCGGGTGCTCGCGGTGGAGCTCCCAGACAAGTGCCTCTCTGCCTCGCAGAGGCATGACTACTCGGCTGCCCCACATCAGGAAGTCTGCTTGTCGTGATAGCTCATGCATGCGCCTGTGAAAGGGTTTTAATTCCTCGGGCCAGGCATCGCCAGCCTCTGCCCAGTCACCGGTTAGGACACATCTTTTTACTAAGGATAACGTGGGGTCGCTGGCCGTCCAGGCTCTGATTTGGCGAGCCGTCATGGGCGAACCTGTGGACTCAAAGGCATTGATTGCCATGACTATCTCACAGTCCTGTTCGTCAGACCCTTCCATGGTCGCCAGGGGTAACCTGCTGAGTGCGTCGGCACAGTTGTTTGTGCCTGGTCTGTGCCTTATGGTATAGTCGTAGGACGCCAGCATGAGTGCCCACCGTTGAATTCACGCCGAGGCGTTGCTCTTGGATAGGAGGGACGTGAGGGGCTTGTGGTCGGTTTCTCACGCGAACTTGGCCCCGAAAAGGTATTGGTGCATCTTTTTGACATCGTACACGCACGCGAGCGCCTCCTTCTCTACCATTCCGTACCCGCGCTCTGCCCGAGAAAGTGACCTGGAGGCATAAGCTATGGGTTGTAATTTGCCTGCACTATTGACATGTTGCAAAATGCACCCGACCACATACGCTGTCGCATCGCATGTGAGACCTAGCTTTTTACCTGGATTAAAGAAAGTCAAAACACTGTTGGAACACAGAAGGTTGCGTGCCTTATTGAAGGCGCGTTCCTGGGCGTCCCCCCAAAACCAATCTCGCCCCTTCCTGAGTAGCACGTGGAGAGGCTCCAGCAGCGTGCTTAAGTTCTGCATAATAATGTAATATAATAATTTAAGATACATGACAGGAAGTTAACCTCATTTTTGAATAGTCACATGCAATTCTCAGTATTTAGATTAGCGGACGTCCCGCAGCGTTGCTCACGGAGATGAGGACAATATAATCAATAATGCTTGGAGTGTTGTACCATGTAGTACACAATGTAGGTGACTTTCAATGGCATTGGTCATGGACCCCCCGCCCCCTTCCCCCCCTGCCGAAATCTGTTTTCTCACAGCTTCTTTACCATTCTGATTATTTTTTGTGGTACACTGTTTTTCTTTTACTTTCTTAATTTTCCATTTTTTTGTAATCACCAGGGAATAAAGGAGATGTATCCCACCATTTTCTTTGGAAAGGTTGAAAGTGCTGGAAGCACCTCAGCTGCTGGCATCTGCAAACCAAGCTACTGGACAGAAATGAGATTGCAAACCTGTTATAAAAACAGAAATTGCTGGAGACACTGGGCAGGTCTGACAGCATCTGTGGAAAGAGACACAGGTAATATTTCTGGTTGATTCTGTTTTCATCAGATCACATAGGAGTTTTTCCATGTATTTTCACATGTAATGTGACCCACCCAGCATTTAAAAAAGGTGATACCCTGTAGTTATTAGAGCTGACTTGCAGGGTGCAGCTAGTCCTGCTCCTGTAGTCAGAGCGGGTCGATTGTTCCGAATCAAATGAGGCACAACAGGATGTTCCTGGGTTTGTGCCTCATTTTCTTGCAAGAACTCTCACTGAATGCTCCTGTGTCCAGTGAAACATAGCACTGTGACTTTCTCCCAGCCCCACTGACTGGATGTTCCACAGGAGTATGAAGACAGCTGAAAATTGCCAGATAAATGTTTATTTAATTTTTTTTTATCCCCTCCAGGATATTAATGGGTAATTGTGATCTTCAGGCTGTGATCTCCATCAGCAGGGGTCCCAACCTTGGAGGATCGACACACAGCCACAGATCTGCAGTTGCACTTAAATATCCTGCCCTGTCTGCTGGCATTAGGCTCTGCATGGGGTGACTCTGGGTTGCTGCTCTATTCAGCTCTGGGAAATGTGGGTGGGCCTGCAGGAAAATATGCCCTAGTTGATTCTATTTCAAGGTGACTGTGGTAAAATGCCTTGGGAAACTGTTGTATTTATAAACTAAGGCTGAAATGATGATGTCATCACCATTCATGGCCTTGTGGAATCATGCCATTTTTCTTTGGACTCGAAGATGCCACAAAATATATTTTGCACCAATGAGCTGATCGCAGCATTTGCGTGCCAACAAAAACCTCGTGTGCTGGTGTGAAAATAATGAATTGCCCTGTTATTATTGCCTTATTACTTTATGCTATTTTCACAAGAACTTAATTGTAAATGAGAAAATATATTTATTTTGATTATACTTGAGCAATAAACATGCTTCGGTGTCCTGAGACTGTGGAGTTGCAAAGAAATACAATTTACAAAATAAAAAGCAGGGTTTGACATGGACAGGTGCTAACATCCCTTAGGCACAAAGGACTCGAAACAGTTGCCTGACAGGCTGTCTTTATTTTTGTTCCCTTGTTTGCCCAATGTGTCTGCATCCTGCTTTCATTCTCACAGGGAACAAGAAACAAGAATACCACTGGAGGTGGTGTTATTCCAGCCTGTCTTCTGCTGTCAAACCAGTAGTAGACTCTGCATCACTTTGAAGTGGTTTTGTGTTACTGAAGTGATTTGTTCAGTGGAAATGGAGTCCAATGTTGAATTAGATCACGGGTATGAGTGGAATGATGATGGTAACAGGATGAAGCTGCTGACAACCAAAAATTATTTAATCTTTCACTGGATTTGCAGTCCATCAGAACTCTGTGGAACTGCAGTCTCTACTCAGTCACTGCAGAGGTGTTAATGACTGGAGTCACTGATGGGCAGGTAGCAGTTGCTGAAAAATCAATTAGCTCTCCTAAGGATAATGGAAAACATAGAAACATAGAAAATAGGTGCAGGAGTAGGCCATTCGGCCCTTCTAGCCTGCACCGCCATTCAATGAGTTCATGGCTGAACATTCAACTTCAGTACCCCATTCCTGCTTTCTCGCCATACCCCTTGATCCCCTTAGTAGTAAGGACCTCATCTAACTCCTTTTTGAATATATTTAGTGAACAAGCTTGTTATGACCTTTGTTAAAGGCAGCTGGCCCTACACTACATGGGTTGATGCCAGGCATTTCTCTCATATGAGAAAGTCTGGACTGAAGGATGAGGTGGTGATTGGCAGAGACCAGAATACCATTGGTCTGAAGGCCAGGGAGATGTTAGCAAGGATTGGGATAAATCCGATGCTGTTTAGTACATCCTTTCATACTTTTTGTTCCTTCCCTCAGGTTGTGATACAATTATTGTAAAACATCAATGTAACACCTTACAGGCCCACAGCTAACTAACTGCTCGCTGAGTGCTCACATGGAATGGCTAAAATGTCAATATCATCGCTCTGACTTGTTGTCTAAAGCCTGCATTCTTTAAAATCTGTCATGGCTGACTGCATTGCTAACAGGGTAGGGTGAGGTGGGGAAGAGGACAATCCTTGTAAGACAAAGTAATAGTTTTAATTGAAATGAAGGAAAATCAGAAATAATTTTGAAAGCTGAAACGTTTCACTTCAGGTTAAATAGATATTATCACAGAAAGAAAAAGCAGTTCACTGCACATAGACCTTTCTAAAGGGCATTTTCATGAGTTAAATTTGTCCCTCTGAATAAGTTTAAGAGAGACTTCAGGAATTATTTCTTCACCCAGCTGTTCACCATTGGAATGGGATGCTACGGAAAAGTGATTAGCACTGAATGGGACAAATCCACCTGTGTGATATTATGATGCAAAGAATTGAGTTTACAATCAATACTATAAACCCCACCTCAATTCCAAACTCATGGCTTTCAATTTGTCTAAATGTTACAGCTTTATAGCTTTACTTTATCCTTTCATTAAAAGCAACTGGTCCTTTCATGATGTACAGGGTGATTGGGATTATCTAAATTCATGAATACTACTTTTCAGTAAGTCATGGAGTAGTTGGTAACTTGCATACGCTTCCACTTTTTTCACCCCACTATGTTCTAGACTCTAAATCCAGTTTGAGTCCCATCAACAGTACTGAGAATAACACTGATTATTTACAAATAAGCTCGTGTGACTGGGGCATTGATCTTGATGTCACTCTTCACCCTTTGTGACCTCTCTGCAGTTTTGATGCTACTGGCTTCTTCATCTCCCACATTATCTCCCCTGCAGTCCACTTCTTCCCTTGAACTTGTGCATGTCACAGCCAATGTCTCCTGCAGTGTCTGTACAGTAACCCACAGGACCCATCCTTGGTTTCCTACTCTAATGTTTATGTGCTCCCTATCAATGACATCATCCAGAGCATATGTCCAATTTCCACATACATGCCAATGACACTTGGCTTTATCTCAGCACTTACTCTATTGATCCAAGGCTGTTGCTACACTCCAACTGCCTGTATGACATTAAATCCTGGATTATCCGGTTAACAAAACTGAAGCCATTCTCTTTGGATCCCACTAGCACCGAGGTAGCTTTCGTCTTAACTCCATCAACCTCCTCAGCTGCTATCTCAAACTAAGTGTGGAAGTGGAGATATTGGGCTCAAGTTTCGGCCTGAGTTGCTCCTATTTTTTTGGAGCAACTAGTTTATAATGGAGCATCTTAGAAATTGCAATTCTCGGCATTTAGTTTGCTCCAGTTCTAGTGAGTTAGAATAGTTTAATTTTAGAACAGATTTTTTTTCAACAGGGGGCGTGTCCAGCCACTTATGCCTGTTTTGCAAGTTTAGGCAGCGAAAACTTACTCCAAACTAACTTAGAATGGAGTAAGTGTAGATTTTTGTACGTTCAGAAAAACCTTACTTACACTTATAAATCAGGCGTAGGGAACGAGAGATGGCGGGTAGAGAAGTTTATAAACATTAAACACTTCACTTTTACAAATAAAGAGCCATCACCAATAATAAATGATAAATAAATCAATAAATCAACCAATAAGTCAATCCAAAAAAAAAAAAAAATCAATTAATAAATAAAAATTATTTCTACTAACCTACTTCAGCACCGGGAGCCCTCCAAGAGCGTGCTGGGACGGGCCTCCCCTCAGTGTCTCTGTCTCTGTCTCTGTCAGTGTCTCTGTGTTTCTGACAGCAAGGTGGGAGGGATGAGGAGGAGGGGGAAGAAAGGGGGGGAAGAGGCGGGGGGAAGAAAGAGAGGGGAGGGAAGATGAATGGGGGGGAGAAGGGAGAAGAGAGGGTAAGAGGCGGGGGGGGGGAGAAGATGAACAGGGGGAGAGAAGAAGCTGAACGGGGCGGGGGGAGAGAAGAAGCTGAAAGGGCCCCGCCGAGGACTTCGGGTGGGGCCCACCCCCAGCGAGATGCCGGGCGGGCGGGCTCCGCTAACGACAAGGTAAGTGGTGTCAGGGGATAGGGGCGACATCCCTTCGACCTGGGATAGGGTCATCGCCCGGAGACACGTCATGCTGGGAGGGCTAGGAGCTACTGCGCACGCGCGCAGCTGCTGGCACTGTTTTTGGTGCAGGGCTGTAGCTCTGCCCCCAGCAGTTCCAGCTGCGCCGCGCCGATCTATAAATGGGCCTGCAGCTATCTGAAAATCGCCAGGTAAGTATTCGGCGCAATTTTTGTTCTACAAATTAGGTGGGCCTCTCCGATGTGCGCCGTTTTAGCAGGGGTCCGAAACTTGAGCCCATAGAATCATGGAATAATACTAAATCCCAAGCTGTGCTTTCTTCCATACATCCATTGCAAATACTGACCTGCAACCTGTGTAACATTACCCACCTCTAACCCTCCTTTTCCTTTGCAGCCAAAACAATCAATATCTTGATTACCTTGCTGCTTGACTTTTAACAATGACCTCCTTACCTCTGCACATCACAAATTATAACTCATTAACAATTGTAACAAGTTGAAGCAAGCTCAGGACCCATTAGACATGCAGACCAGAGTTTAATGGTTTCGTTTATTCACCTACATCAATTGTGCCTTTAAATGCACCAATGAACAAAACAGTAACACGGAATACACTCCCATAAAGTGTGCAGGAGTTAAACTTCATCCAGTGCAAAACCCAAACCATGGGAAGTAGCCTCCTGGAGGATTTAATGCACTCAGGTGGATCAGGATATGGCCCTTTCACAAAATCACTTTGCTTTGATGCAAAAGTTGTAGTATAACAGTGCCGAAAAACAACAATTCATATTTCCATAGCACTCTTCTTGTACAGAGAGACATCTCAGAGCACTTTAGAGGGCAAAAAGGAAAAGGAGTAGCAAAAAGGTTGGAACAGCAAATGTGTGGTTGAAGATACATTTCAGTAGGCTTTTGAAAGTGGGAGAAAGGTGCCAAAGGAGGGAATTCCAAATGGGCAGGGGCACAGTGCCTGAAATGGTAGCTGCCATCGGATTGTCGTAAAAAACGTCTGGTTCACTAATGTCCTTTAGGGAATGAAATCTGCTGCCCTTACCAGGCCTGTATATGACTCTAGACCCACAACAATGTGGTTGACTCTTAACTGCCCTCTGAAATGGCCAAGCAATCCACTCAGTTGTATAAGGCGGCTCAGCACCACCTTCTCAAGGGCAATTATGGATGGGCAATAAATGCTGGCATTGCCAGCGACGCCCACATCCCATGAATATATAAAAAAACTCCTGGGCACTTTATGCAGTTAATATTGAGTGTTTTTATTGTTACAAAAGTGCTCTTGGCCACACTCTTCTACCTTTTTAAAAAAAAAACAGCTGCTGGAAGAGTGGAACTCTGTGCACACATGTCAGCCTACATATGCAAACCTGTCAGGATAGTTTATCAGAAATCTTCTTGGAGCTGTTCCCGCTTTGCCACCGTAACTTCGCTGGAAGTGCGGCAGAAACACAACGCAGATGGGATTTCGACCGGACTTCTAGTGTTATTTTGGCAGTGGGCCGAGAGTAGTTCCGAGGAAATTCCCTGTCATGACTCCAGTCTTGCCAGTTACAATTTGCACTTTGCAATGATCCATATAAGATTGGTGTAGGAAACTTGCAATCCTTAAAAAAAAAAAAAAAATACCATAGGGTGATGTTTGCACTTTGGACGCAGTCGGTGATCTGGGCACAAATTGTGGCCAAAATTGTGCTATTTTTGAGCTGTTTTTCTGTTCAAACTCATTTGCATATTATTGTGTTCCTAACACAGATGAGACTGCACACAGGGAGGTTAAAGTAATAGTGACCTCAGTCTTTATTAAAACACTCCAGAGTGAGGAACAGGCCTTAGGGGCTGACTTGTATACAGTGCTACCCAAGGGATGCTGGGATCCCTTGGGACTTCAGGGGATGCGCTCCCTGGTGGCAGAACATGGGAGTGTATGCTTTACAGATACACAACATCACTCCCTCCCCCCAAAGTCAAAGCGAAAACTATTTACAACGTGAGGCAGTCGGGAGCCTTTCTTTCCCTGGTGGACTGTCTCGGTACAAATGTCTATTCTGGTGTGTTGGCTGTGCCCTCGCTGGGCTGGCATGTTGTTGGCCCTGCAGGGCTGCTGGGTGAGCCTGGCCTTGCTGGGCTGTTGGGCATGATGGGTTCAATTTCCTGGTCCAGGGTGATGTCGTTGATCCTTTGGGTGTGTGTTGTGGGCTCGAAAAAGGTGGTGTCTGCTGTGGGTTGTTCAGGGCAGTCTGTGAACCGCAGCCTCGTTTGGTCCAGGTGCTTTCTGCAAATTTGTCCATTGTTTAGTTTGACTACAAACACTCTACTCCCTTCTTTAGCTATCACCGTGCCCGCGATCCACTTGGGACCATGTCCATAGTTTAGCACATACACCGGGTCATTCAGATCAATTTCCCGTGACACAGTGGCGCGACCATTGTTTACATTTTGTTGCTGCCGCCTGCTCTCGACCTGATCATGCAGGTTGGGGTGAACCAGCGAGAGTCTGGTTTTAAGTGTCCTTTTCATGAGTAGCTCAGCCGGGGGCACCCCTGTGAGCAAGTGGGGTCTTGTGCGGTAGCTGAGCAGAATTCGGGACAGGCAGGTTTGGAGTGAGCCTTCTGTGACTCGTTTAAGGCTCTGTTTGATTGTTTGTACTGCCCGCTCTGCCTGCCCATTGGAGGCTGGTTTAAACGGGGCTGAGGTGACATATTTGATCCCATTGTGGCTCATAAATTCTTTAAATTCGGCACTGGTGAAACATGGCCCGTTGTCAAGCAGGCCGTGGATGGCAAACATGGCCCTCAGGCGTCTGCCTTAGGTAGCGGGTATTGGTCCTGTAGCGAGAAACGATTAATAGTTACTTTATAATTGCCGCAAATCCTGACCGTGCCATCACTTTTGCGTACTGGAACAATCGGGCTGGCCCACTCGCTGAATTCCACTGGGGAGATGATGCCCTTGTGTTGCAGCCTGTCCAACTCGATTTCCACCCTCTCCCTCATCATGTGAGGTACCGCTCGCGCTTTGTGGTGAATGGGTCGTGCCTCTGGGACCAAGTGGATCTGCACCTTCACCCCGGAAAAGTTTCCAATGCCTGGCTCAAAAAGGGAAGGAAATTTGTTCAGAACCTGGGTACATGAGGCCTCATCGACATGTGATAGCGCTCGGATGTCATCCCAGTTCCAGCGGATTTTGCCCAGCCAACTCCTTCCAAGCAGTATGAGGCCATCGCCCGGGACAATCCAGAGTGGCAGTTCGTGCACCGTGCCCTTGTAGGCGACCTTGACCATGGCGCTGCCCAGGACAGCGATGAGCTCTTTGGTGTACGTTCTCAGTTTCGTGTGGATGGGGCTCAGGGCTGGTCTGAGTGCCTTGTTGCACCACAGTTTCTCAAACATCTTTTTACTCATGATGGATTGGCTAGCGCCAGTGTCCAGTTCCATGGCTACGGGTAAGCCATTCAATTTTACATTTAGCATTATAGCTGGACATTTCATTGAAAATGTGTGCATCCCGTGTACTTCAGCATCTGCCTCCTCTCTCTAAGGCTCGAAATTGTATTGATCCACCATAGACCAATCTTTCTCTGCCACGTGGTGGTTAGCAGGTTTTACAGAGCTTGCAGCTCGTCTGCAAGCTCATTGGAGGTGGCCCATTGTTCCACAGCTCTTGCAAACATATCCTTTTGAAGCGGCATGAATAGGCTGAATGGAAGCCTCCACAATGCCAACAAGGTGTGAATTGCCTTGCATTCATCCTTTGTTGCGGACTCTGAGTCATCTGGGTCACCTGAGTCCTGCTGACAGTTGCAGACTCGTGGTTTCTGCCCTGTACATTTCTGCTCACAAACACAGTTCCAGTTAATTTATGAACATTGCTATCACTTGTGTGCTGAGAGATTTGTTTGGTGTTATCACTGGTGGACATAAACGCCTGTGCTATTGCAATGGCCTTACTGAGGGTCGGTGTCTCTACAGTCAAAAGTTTTCGTAGGATGGCTTCGTGGCCAATGCCCAGCACAAAAATGTTTCTGAGCATTTGCTCCAGGTAGCCATCAAACTCACATTGTCCTGCAAGTCGCCTTAGTTTGGTGATGTAGCTCGCCATTTCCTGACCTTCAGATCGCTGGCACGTGTAGCACCGATACCTTGCCATCAGCACGCTCTCCCTCGGGTTGAGATGCTCCTGAACCAGTGTACACAGCTCCTCATACGACTTATCTGTGGATTTCACCAGAGCCAGAAGATTCTTCATGAGGCTGTAGGTCGGTGCCCCACAGACCGTGAGGAGGACCGCTCTCCTTTTTGCAGCCCTTCCTTCTCCGTCTAGCTTGTTGGCTACAAAGCACTGGTCTAGCCGTTCGACATAGGCTTCCCAGTCCTCACCCTCCGAGAACTTCTCCAGGATGCCCACAGTTTGCTGCATCTTTGCGTTGGATTCGTATACTCGTTGCCAGTTATTTGTTCCTAACACAGATAAGACTGCACACAGGGAGGTTAGAGATAACAGTGACCTCATTCTTTATTAAGACACTCCAGAGTGAGGTACAGGCCTTAGGGGACCAGCTTATATACAGTGCTCCCAAGGGATGCTGGGATCCCTTGGGACTTCAGGGGATGCGCTCCCTGGTGGCGGAACATGGGAGTGCATGCTTTACAGATACACAACACATATTGCTGACTCAAATCTGCCATGAACCAGCACAATCAGGCAGCATTTTAGAGCCTATTTAAAAAAAAAATATATATATATATTCCTTGATATATTTAAGAGTGGTGACTTGGTACAGGTTGCATAATACAACTGAAAATGGGTTGATCACCGAAAATAAGCATTTTTAATCAATGTATCAATCCAGAACCTTTGAGTAACATGATTTTGAATGATTGCAAATGACTTTAAAAACTATTCAGAACCTTTTGCTATTTATATTGGTGTACATCAGTCAGTTTCTCAGTAACTTAAAAAAATATATATTCAAAAGCTTTTAAAACATATTCTTGTGTCCAAAATAAGCTTAATTTTAAGAGCTCCCTCAAAGACATGCAAACGGGCACAATTAGTGGAAACTTACCTTGGTGATTAATTTAATCTGGGAGCATGGCCAGTTTTGTGGTTCCAGCGCAATGTCTTTTAAACCAGCCCAAAAGATCGCGGAAACTCGATTTGTGCTGAATGTAATTTGCACTTGAAATTCTGCAATTTTTTGGGGGCTATTTTGGGCGAAATGCACTGAAAATACAGTACAACCTAGTGGAAACTCATGAGCAATAAGTTAATTTTCGATAATATTGAGCTCTTGCTGCTTTAACTCTGGAGGTTTATCTGGTGTATCCACTGAGCATGTGCCAGTTAAGGCTACTAGATTATACTGAGGATATATCTGATGGCAGTTACTTAAGAACAATGATCTTTCATGAATTGCAAGAGAAATGAAAATAGTTGATGGTGTCTATTCATTATTAATTTGGAAAGGTTATTCAGTCGTTCAGGCATGTGGAGTTGTTAGAGATTTGCCTGGGAGACAAGAATGCCAGAAGTTAATGTTCAGCTTTGTCCATATTGTATAGCGTTAAAACCACAAAGTGTTCGGGTATTTCCAGATTTCGGAATGTCAGAAAGGGAGAGGGGAGAGGGTACCCGCCGAGGAGCTGTTCGGGCTGGCCGGCCCCGTCAATGAGGTCATCGGGCGGGGCCCTGCCGAGGAGGAGCTGTTCGGGCCGGCGGGTCCCACCGTGGTGGAGCTGTTAGGGTGGGTCCCGCAGTGGAGGAAGTATTCGGGCGGGGCCCCGCCAAGGAGCTGTTTGGGCCGGCTGGCCTCGTCACGGAGGAGGTGCTCGCGTGGGCCGGCGAGGAGACCCCGAGGTAAGGGCAGTGGCGGCGGCGAGGCCCGAGGTCGGCGGGTCCGGATTCCGGAACATTTTACGGATTCTGTACGACCCTGCCACCAATCGGTCCAGATTCATGAACATTCCAGATTCCGGAACTCTGGATTTTCCACGCTGCACCTGTATGTCTTTTGCTGTTCAGCCACCGCTGCAACATAACTAGTCAAATAGAAACACTCACAGCTTCCTCCACATAGGCAATTCAAAATATCCAAACAACTGAAGTCACTGCCAAGGGGAAATAAATATATATTTTAAAATGATTTTATTGTGTTTCATCTTGAATGTTTTTCTGAGAAAACAAAAAATATGTTATATAGGAAATTCATCCTCTGTCAGTCCAAACTGAGCCTGTCAAAATTCAATTAACAACAAAAATGAGCTTTCTTGTATAGGCTTTTGAAGGGCACACAGTGCAGATTATTGGTGTGACTTTTGAAGAAAATGGGTGAAATTAAACCTTTTTAATGAATCGTATGATGAAGAAACCAGTGAATGAATTTCAATGAATGCCATTTTCATGCTGCATAATTTTGCTGAAATATGTATTTTCTTTTGTGATTAAGATGACCTTCACAGTAGGAATTTGCAGCCATATGTTGTATGGGAATATGACATCTGAGCAAACAGTTAGTTTTTAGAAAAACAAAAGCCAGTTGATCAATTCTGGGACTGCTTGAATTTTAACACTGTTTGTCTCAGGTCACTCATCACCAGAGGTCTGTTTTCCAATTCAATGGGTGAGTGTCTATTCTTTGTTTTGGTTTCACTTGTTTAAAATCTCTTTTATATAGCAAATAGTGATTTTAAGATTATAATGTTGTAGCTTGAGCTGTACTTTGAATATAAATAAGAACAATTCCTAGAAAGTAATACATTTAAATATGACTTTTTCTGAGATTTTATGTTCAAGGAAAGGGCTATTTTGTTTTCAGAATAGAGTTCACAGATGGTTCTGGATTAGAATGCTCTACCTTGTGGCTTTCATTGTTAGTCTGTTTGATAATTACAACTGATGAACACGATATGATCAGCTAAACAAAATGTCAATGATCTTGGATGTGTATCAGATGTCCATAACTCAAATCATATTTCTTCTATCTGGAAACTATACTTCCTATGCTTCAGGCAAATTGCTTGCTGTCACCCTGACAGGTCCAAATTAGCTGGAAAATGTTTGTCCCATGGCAGGCCATTATCTATTATAAATGACTGGTTCTTTTATTCCAGATTTATCCCAAAGCACTGGTCAAATCACTCCTATGGGTTGGCATCATGCTATGTAACATGATTTCATTTTAATTGGGTTATTCACATAATTTTAATAGCAGATATAGGAATTTCATACAATGGCAACAAGTTGCAGTTATTTTTTATTCATTCCTGGAATGTGGGGGCGCTGGCAAGGCCAGCATTTATCGCCCATCTCTATTTGCCCTTGAAAAGGTGGTGGTGAGCTGCCTTTTTTAACCATTGTAGTCCATGTGGTGAAGGTACTCCCACAGTGCTGTGAGGAAGGAAGTTCCAGGATTTTGATCCAGTGACAATGAAGGAATGGTGATATAATTCCAAGTCAGAATGGTGTTACTTGGATGTTCCCTTGGGCCTGCTGTCCTTGTCCTTCTAGGTAGCAGATTTGGAAGGTGCTGTCGAACAGGTTTTGGCGAGTAGCTGCAGTGCATCTTAAAGATAGTACACACTGCAGCCACGATGCGCTGGTGGTGGAGGGAGTGAATGGTTAAGGTGGTGGATGGGGTGCTAATCAAGCAGGCTGCTTTGTCCTGGATAGTGTCAAGCTTCTTGAGTGCTGTTGGAGCTGTACTCATCCAGATAAGTGGAAAGTATTCCATCATACTCTGACTTGTGCCTTGGAGATGGTGGAAAGACTTTGGGGAATCAGGAGGCGAGACATTCGCCGAAGAATACTCAGCCTCTGACCAGCTCTTGTTGCCACAGTGTTTACGTGCTGGTCCAGTTAAGTTTCTAGTCAATGGTGATAGTGGGGGATTCGGTGATAGTAATACCGTTGAATGTCATGGGGCTGTGGTTCGACTCTTGCTTGTTGGAGATAGTCATTGCTTGGCACTTGTGTGGCGCAAATGTTACTTGCCACTTATCAGCCCAAGCCTGAATGTCCAGGTCTTGCTGCATGCGGAAATGGAGTTCTTCATTATCTGGGTAATTGCGAGCGGAACTGAACACTGTGCATCACCAAACATCCCCACTTCTGACCCTACGATGGAGGGAAGATCATTGAAAAAGCAGCTGAAGGTGGTTGGGCCTCGGACACTGCTCTGAGGAACTGCTGCAGCGATGTCCAGGGGCTCAGATGATTGCCTCCAACAACCACAACCATCTTGCTTTGTGCTAGGTATGACTTCAGCCACTGTACTCTTCTCCCCCGCATTCCCATTGACTTCAGTTTTACTAAGACTCCTTGATGCCACACTCGGTCAAATGCTGCTTGATGTCAAGGGCAGTCACTCTCACCTCACCTCTGGAATTCAGCTTCTTTGGTCCATGTTTGGACCAAGGCTGTAATGAGGTCTGGAACTGAGTGGTCTTGGCAGAACCCAAACTAAAAATCGGTGAGCAGGTTAATGGTGAGTAAGTGCCACTTGATAGCACTGTCAACGACACCTCCAATCACCTTGCTGATCATTGAGAGTGGACTTATTGGGCAGTAATTGGCTGGATTGGATTTCTCCTGCTTTTTGTGGACAGGACATACTTGGGCAGTTTTCCACATTGTTGGGTAGATACTAGTTCTGTAGCTGTACTGGAATAGCTTGGCTTGAGGTGTGGCTAGTTCTGGAGCACAAGTCTTCAGCACGACAGCCAGGATGTTGTTGGACCCATAGCCTTTGCTGTAACCAGTGTGTTCAGCCATTTCTTGATATCATGTAGAGCGAATCGAATTGGCTGATGACTGATTTCTGTCATGGTGAGTACCTCAGGAGGAGGCCGAGATGGATTATCCCCTTGACATTTCTGGCTGAAGATGGTTACAAATCCTTCAGCCTTATCTTTCGCACTTGCGTGCTGGGCTCCGCCATCATTGAGGTTGGGGATGTTCATGGAGAATCCTCCCATTAGTTGTTTAATTGTCCACCACCATTCATGAGTGGATGTGGCAGGACTGCAGAGCTTTGATCTGATCCATTGGTTATGGGATCGCTTAGCTCTGTCTATAGCATGTTGTTTCTGCTGTTTAGCATGTATGTAGTTCTGTGTTGTAGCTTCATCTGGTTGGCACTTCATTTTTAGGTATGCCTTGTGCTGCTCCTGACATGCTCTCCTACAGTCCTCATTGAACCAGGGTTGGTCCTGTGGTTTGATGTTAATGGTAGTGTGAGGGATATGCCAGGCCATGAGTTCAGATTGTGGTGGTATATAGTTCTGCTGCTGCTGATGGCCCATAGCGCCACATGGATGTCCATTTTTGAGCTGATAGATCGGTTCTGAATCTATCCCATTTAGCACAGCGGTAGTGTCACACAACACAATGGAGAGTGATCCTCAGTGTGAAGATGGGAATTCTTCTGCACAAGGACTGTGCAGTGGTCACTCCTACCAATATTGGCATGGACAGATGCATTTGCGACAGGTAGATTTGTGAGAACCAGATCAGTCGTTTTTTGCCTTGTGTTGATTCTCTCACCACCTACTGCAGGCCCAATCTGGCAGTTATGTCCTTCAGGACTCAGTCAGGTTGGTCAGTAGCACTGCTACTGAGCCTCTCTTTGTGATGGACATTGAAGTCCCCCACCCAGAGTATGTTCTGTAAGTAATTATCACTGTGACTTAGTCAGTGTTACTAATGAGACTTGCTAACTATTAACTAGAAAATAGCAAGAAACTCTCTGTAACTGAGCAGCCACTGATCCCTGATTCTTACCGAACGCACCAGGCGAGACTGGGCCAAATATCCATTTAATCCCTCATCTGATTTTATGAGGATATAAAATAGCATCCAACCCAAATCCGCTGCATTCCCACCAGTTGAGTTAGGTTAATATCGGGACTCCTGAATCTGACATGCCCAGGTCACAATTGTCTAAAATCAGTCTTGCTAAATATTGAACCCACAGCTTGAGGTAGAAGAAACAGGATAACATTGCTTATGTAGTGTGGTTGTAAGTGAATTATAACAAATATACTATATAAATCCAGCTGTCCCAGCGGGTGCTTATATGAAAGGCAGCAGGAAACTTCAAACATTTATATTGCCTCCTCTTAAAAGCCATTCTTGATTAAATAGAGAGTAACTCATGGGCAATTATGATATACCATTTGTATTCTATTAAGGGTGAGGTGACCCAATAATTCATGAATAGTAATAGTTTTCCACTGCAAATACCTTCATTTATGTTTATTGAGATTTATGATCAGTTTCTATCCATTGGTCTAGATTTTCTAATATCTTTATGCCCGATTTTCGAATGGGTTTAATGGAAAAAGGGATAGAGAGGTATTATATCTGTTTCCCTACTTCTGAAAATCAAGCTAGCAAGATTCCATTGGAAGTAACTTTGGCATTGCTTTTTACATCTCTCCTGATGTTTATTTCCATTGAGTGTTTGCCCCCGTGTTACACACCATTTCAGCAGATAACCAATAAAGAGTAACGAGGGAAGTAAAGTACACACATTGATCAAGAAACACTCGCACACTCTACTTTTAACCTTACCATTTTACCAACAAACGCACAAAAAGATTAAAGTATACGTACATATGCCATGCGAATATGAGTATTGAGATCACATGCCAATGACAGTGGTTAGTACTTTTTTTTACTAATCAAAAATACAATTAGCCACAGGCGGATTCCAAATTAGTCACATGTGGCTAGTGGCTAATGTAGTGGCAACATTACCGTACCCCACGTGGTGGTTAGCAGGTTTTGCAGAGCTTGCAGCTCGTCTGCAAGCTCGTTGGAGGTGCCTCATTGTTCCACAGCTCTTGCAAACATACCCTTTAAAGCGGCATGAATAGGCTGAATGGAAGCCTCCACAACGCTAACAAGGTCAATTGCCTTGCATTCATTCTTTGTTGCGGACTCAGTCATCTAGGTCACCTGAGGCTTGCTGGCAGTTGCAGATTCGTGGTTTCTGCCCTGTACATTTCTGCTCGCAAACACAGTTCGTTATTTTATGAACATTGCTAGCACTTGTGTGCTGAGAGATTTGTTTGGTTTTATCATTGGTGGACATAAACGCCTGTGCTATCGCAATGGTCCTACTGAGAGTCGGTGTCACTACAGTCAAAAGTTTTCGTCGGATGGTCTCGTGGCCAGTTCCCAGTACAAAAAAGTCTCTCAGCATCTGCTCCAGGTAGCCATCAATCTCACATTGTCCTGCAAGTCGCCTTAGCTCGGCGACGTAGCTTGCCATTTCCTGACCTCTGATCGCTGGCACGTGTAGAACCGATACCTCGCCATCAGCACGCTCTCCCTTGGGTTAAGATACTCCCGAATCAGTGTACACAGTTCCTCATACGACTTATCTGTGGGTTTCACCAGAGCCAGAAGATTCTTCATGAGGCTGTAGGTCGGTGCCCCGCAGACCGTGAGGAGGACCGCTCTCCTTTTTGCAGCGTTTCCTTCTCCGTCCAGCTCGTTGGCTACAAATTACTGGTCTAGCCGTTCAACATAGGCTTCCCAGTCCTCACCCTCGAGAACTTCTCCAGGATGCCCACAGTTTGCTGCATCTTTGCATTGGATTCGTATACTCGTCACCAGTTATTGTGTTCCTAACACAAATGAGACTGCACACAGGGAGGTTAGAGTAACAGTGGCCTCAGTCTTTATTAAGACACTCCAGAGTGAGGAACAGGCCTTAGGGGCCGGCTTATATACAGTGCTCCCAAGGGATGCTGGGATCCCTTGGGACTTCAGGGGATGCGCTCCCTGGTGGCGGAACATGGGAGTGCATGCTTTACAGATACACAACACTCTGAACAGCCTCCAATGCAATTACATCCCTCCTTAAATACAGAGACCAAAAATGTACACAGTACTCTAGGTGTGGCCTTAACACTACCCTGTACATTTGTAGCAGGACTTCTCTGCTTTTATACTCTATCCCCCTTGCAATAAAATTGCATTGCCTTCCTGATTACTTGCTGTACCTACATACTAACTTTTTGTGTTTCATGCACAAGGACCAACAGGTCTTTCTGTCCTGCAGCACTTTGCAATTTTTCTCCATTTAAATTATAATTTGCTTTTCTATTATTTCTGCCAAAGTGGATAACCTCACATTTTCCCACATTATACTCCATCTGCCAAATGTTTGTCCACTCACTTAGCCTTTGCAGATTTTTTGTGTCCTGCTCACAATTTGCTTTCCCACTCATCTTTGTATCATCAGCAAACTTGGTTACATTACACTTGGTCCCTTCATCCAAGTCATTAATATAGAATTTAAATAGTTGAGGACCCAGCACTGATCCCTACAGCACCCCACTAGTCACTGTTTGCCAACTGGAAAATGACCCATTTATCCCGACTCTCTGTTTTCCTCTATCCATGCTAATATATTACCCCCAACCCAGTGAGCTTTTATCTTGTGCAGTAACCTCTTATCGAATGCCTTCTGGAAATCCAATACACCACATCCATTGGTTCCCCCTTATCCACCCTGTCGGTACGTCCTCAAAGAACTCCAGCAAATTTGTCAAACATGATTTCCCTTTCATAAAACCATGCTGACTCTGCTTGATTGAATCATGCTTTTCCAAATGTCCCGTTACTGCTTCCTTAATAATGGACTCCAGGAATGGCGAGTAAAATCGGGCTGGGTGTAAAATGAGTGGCCGACCTAATCCAGTCAGTTGCTCGCCAGGCGGATTAGGTTAAAATTGCTCTCAAGTCAATAAGATAGCATAGAAACAGAAGCCCCAGTACTGATCCCTGGGACACTCCTCTCTCAACTCCCCTCCCCCGCCCCCCCCCCCGACTCCGACATCATCCTTACCTATTGTTTCTTCAGCTAAATCAAATTCACACCCAAGTTTATCTTGAATTACCACTAGCTTTCAGAGTCAGTAGTGAGGAACTTCATCAAAGGCTTTTCCTCTTTTTTTTCAAGAAAATAATTATGTTATAAATGTGCTCTTTTTCTCAGAATTTTTATTCACTTGAAGTCTACATTCTTCCACCTTTGCAGGTTTGTTTTCTTTTCGCAAAATAAAAATTCTCACCAAAAGTTACATCAAATGCACCACCAGGGGGCATGCAGCTACAGTAAATCAGATCTTTCTGCTTTTAAGATGGTATTAGGGAAAGTCAATTTTATTTTATTGTTACATTTATATCGTTACAATTCCATAAGACAGAAGCAAACAATCTTCCAACTGTTTCAAAGATTTTATCTTTTTTATACTCCGTAAAGTAGCAAATTCATCTTTAACATCACTTTAAAGTAATCCTCTGATTATTAAAATTAGACATTTCATCAAATCTATTTAGTTGAGCTTGATAGTGATGTGGGGTGGAATGAGTTGTTTTTATATACTTTGAACCTGGAAAATCATTGCAGAAAATGGCTAGGCACCATCGAACAACAGTAATGAATAAAAGAAAGGGAGCATGTTTTGACTCATTATCCTGAAAATTGTTTGATTTTTATTCATTGCACCACTGTCCTCTAGTGGAGATTAATAGAATTCAATAACTCTATGGTACTGCTAGTGATGCTGTGTGATCAATTGTAAATCAACCACACTATCAAGCTAATGTTAAGTGATCTATATAAAATCACTAGTTATATATAGATCATTTTCATATGGATGTTATCATGGACGAACAAACTAAATTCTGCCTGCACAACAAAAATACACAATAGACCACTCCAATTAGCACCTGACAATGTGACCTCATAGATCCAGAAATGGAGCTGTATCTGAGTAAAAATATTCTTATATTAAACTTGTGCATGGTTTTATTTGTTTTGTCAAAATATATTTCAATAAAACTCTCAAACATATAACAGTGATATAATCAAAAAGTTACAGAATGGGCATGGTAATAAATATCTTAATAAACATCTTTGCTTGTGGCCTCAGCATCCACTGCAAAATAAGGAATCCACCATGTTATCACGTCAGTTAATATTCTTAGGATCTGTATAAACGAATTGGAGTGATTGGGTTTGGGTGATTCAACACACACCCTTAATTATGCAGCAGAGTTATATGTTATGTGGAACCAATCTTTCCACTGTACTAGTCTCAACAGTGCCTCTGTTCATAGCCTTTGCACCAATAACTCTTTTGCTTCCATCATGAGACTCAGCCCCAGAAATGCCACTGTTTGCCTTACCTATTCCCTACTCCCCTGGTTCCCTCATGCTCTGTGAATAACCTGGTGTCACATCCTCACTAGCACGATCTAATTTTCCCTGGGTGAAAGTATCTGAGGTAGTACATGGGAGTGAAAAAGCAAGTGGTCCAGCAGGTAAGATAAAGGAAGTGATTGCAGATACTTCAACTGCCTGAAAGGGTGGTAGAGGCAGAAACCCTCACCACATTTAAAAGATACATGGATGCGCACGGAGTGCTGTAACCTACAGGGCTACGGACCAAGAGCTGGAAAGTGGGATTAGGCTGGATAGCTCTTGGTCGGCCGGCGCGGACACGATAGGCCAAAATGGTCTCCTTCCGTGCTGTAAATTTCTGAGATTCAGAGGAATACAGGGCAAGGTTGTGGTCCTGGGATTCAAGGGTGTGCGAGAGCTTGACTTTCTCTTCCTCTTCATCATCATCCACATTGCCTTTGTCATCCTCAATTGATGAGGACAAAGTTTGGTTTTCTCCTCTTCATCATCCTCTTCCTCCTCCACTGCCCCCCGTTGCTGTGATGGATATGCAAAAAGGAGGAAGAAGCTAAGAGTGGTTTAACATTATTCCCTCGATGTAACTATTTGTGCTGCATTTTTTTGACAGACATGCGTCTGTCAAGCCTCGCCCCCTGTTGAGCTCTGCCCCCCTCCCTCCCCCCCCATCTGGCCCGAATCATTCCCTCCACGTGGTGCCGAGAAGCAGGACCTGTAGCTCCGACTCTCTTCGTCCGCTCAGGCACTGGCCCTCTTTCCCCTCCCCTCCCCACCCTGACTCTCTCTTCCCCCACACCTCCGTCGGCCCTGGGGCGGAGAGAGAGAGAGAGGCTGTGGGGGGGAGAGAGAGAGAGAGAGACAGGGTGGGGGAGGGGTTGGTCGGAGGGGAGAGTGGGAACTCAGGGAAGACAAGTCATGTTCTTCCAACCCCCTACAAATGACCTTGTTGGAGTGGATGATATCCAGAAGTCACGACACTGTCACTATTCATTTCATACTCAATAAACCTGTTAACAATCTGTACACAATGCCTGCCCCATTTATGGTGAAGTGGGGGGTTGGGGGTCGGGGTGGGGAGTATGCACTTGCGCTGGGATAAGGCATTTCGGCTGGGGGAGGGATTTACTTGGATTGGGGTAAGGCACTTTGGCTGGTCCTTGCTGTCTTCTGGGGAGTTCTGTCCTCTGTCACTGCAGGAAGTCAAAGTGGATCGAGTTACAATTTGCAAAGTCAGTAAGACCTTGGGATGGGCGGCTCCAGTTACACATTCCTGTGAAACTTCAGGATGTGGCTTATCTTCCAAGGGGACCAATCATAGATAAAGGGTGGAGCATGGCAGCCATTTTGCAGTACAAATAAGCACATCCTTATTCCCTTGAGATTAAAGGGACTGAGAAGAGGGTGGATGCTTCTGGCTGTGTGGTGCCTCACTCGGATGCCATTGTGACTGTTTAGGTGTGTAGTCATTAACTTGGAACTGGGTATTGTGCTTCTGACCTCACTCTATCTTGCTGCAAGAGCACAGTGCCTTCACATCAGCTCCATGCTATGCTCCTTGTAGGAGGAGCTCTTCAGCTTATTCATAAAACACTTCAACCAATAATGAAAAGGATCTGAATCAAATTGTGCTAACATTGTATATTACAGCCTTCTATTTACAACAACAACAACTTGTATTTATATAGCATATTTAACATAGCAAAACGTCCCAAGGCGCTTCACAGGAGTATTATAAGACCAGAATTTGACACCGAGCCACATAAGGAGAAATTAGGGCAGATGACCAAAAGCTTGGTCAAAGAGGTATGTTTTAAGGAGCATCTTAAAGGAGGAAAGAGAGGTGGAGAGGTTTAGGGAGGGAATTCCAGAGCTTAGGGCCTAGGCAACAGAAGGCACAGCCACCAATGAGCGATTATAATAAGGGATGCTCAAGAGGGCAGAATTAGAGGAGCGCAGATATCTCGGTGTGGGGGGGCTGGTGTGTGGGGCTGGAGGAGATTACAGAGATAGGGAGGGGTGAGGCCATGAAGGGATTTGAAATCAAGGTTGAGAATATTGAAATCGAGGCATTGCTTAACCGGGAGCCAATGTAGGTCAGCGAGCACAGGGGTAATGGGTGATCGGGACATGGTGTGAGTTAGGACACGGGCAGCAGAGTTTTGGATGACCTCAAATTTACATAGGTTAGAACGTGGGAGGCCAGCCAGGAGTGTGTTGGAATAGTCAAGTCTTGAGGTAACGAAGGCATGGATGAGATTTTCAGCAGTGGATGAGCTGAGGCAGTGGATGAGCTGGAGATGGACGATGATACGGAGGTGGAAATAGGCGGTCTTAGTTATGCTGCAGATGGTGTACATTTAAGGAGATAATTCACAACTCTCAAGAAAAATATATTCCAGTGAGGAGGAAAGGGTGTACGAGAAAAGATAGCCATCCGTGGCTAACTAAAGAAATAAAGGATGGTATCCAATTAAAAACAAGGGCATACAAAGTGGCCAAAACTAGTGGGAGGACAGAAGACTGGGAAGCTTTTAAAAGCCAGCAAAGAACAACGAAAAAAATGATTAAGAAAGGGAAGATAGACTATGAAAGTAAACTAGTGCAAAATATAAAACCAGATAGCAAGAGTTTCTATAGGTATATAAAAAGGAAAAGGGTGGCTAAAGTAAAAGTTGGTCCCTTAGAGGACGAGACCAGGGAATTAGTAATGGGGAACATGGAGATGACACTAACAATATCCCACAGTGGATAGTCAAGTGGCTATAGGGGGGGGAGGAACTTAACACATTCACAATCACTAAGGAAGTGGTACTCAGTAAGATAATGGGACTAAAAGCAGATAAATCCCCTGGACCTGATGGATTGCATCCTAAGGTCTTAAGAGAAGTAACGGCAGGGATTATGGATGCATTGGTTGTAATTTACCAAAATTCCCTGGATTCTGGGGAGGTCCCAGCAGATTCGAAAACTGCAAATGTAACACCCCTATTTAAAAAAGGAGGCAGACAAAAAGCAGGAAATTATAGACCAGTTAGCCTAACATCTGTGGTTGGGAAAATGTTGGAGTCCATTATTAAAGAAGCAGTAGCAGGACATTTGGAAAAGCAAAATTCAGTCAGGCAGAGTCAGCATGGATTTATGAAGGGGAAGTCATGTTTGACAAATTTGCTGGAGTTTTTTGAGGATGTAATGGACAGTGTGGATAAAAGGGAACCAGTGGATGTGGTGTATTTGGACTTCCAGAAGGCATTTGATAAGGTGCCACATAAAAGGTTACTGCACAAGATAAAAGTTCACGGGGTTGGGCGTAATATATTTGCATGGATAGAGGATTAGCTAACTAACAGAGAACAGAGAGTTAGGATAAATGGTTCATTCTCTGGCAACCAGTAACTAGTGGGGTACCGCAGGGCTCAGTGCTGGGACCCCAACTATTTACAATCTATATTAACAATTTGGAAGAAGGGACTGAGTAGCCAAGTTTGCTGACGATACAAAGATGGGAGGAAAAGCAATGTGTGAGGAGGACACAAAAAATCTGCAAAAGGACATAGGCTAAGTGAGTGGGCAAAAATTTGGCAGATGGAGTATAATGTTGGAAAGTGTGAGGTCATGCAATTTGGCAGAAAAAAATCAAAGAACATTATTTAAATGGAGAAAGATTGCAAAGTGCCACAGTACAGCGGGACCTGGGGGAACGTGTGCATGAAACACAAAAGGATAGTATGCAGTTTTGGTTTCCATACTTATGAAAGGATATACTTGCTTTGGAGGCAGTTCAGAGAAGGTTCACTAGGTTGTTTCCGGGGTTGAGGGGGTTGACTTATGAGGAAAGGTTGAGCAGGTTGGGCCTCTACTCATTGGAATTCAGAAGAATGAGAGGTGATCTTATCAAAACGTATAAGATTATGAGGGGCCTTGACAAGATGGATGAAGAGAGGATGCTTCCACTGATGGGGGAGACCAGAATTAGAGGGCATGATCTTAGAATAAGGGCCGCCCATTTGAAACAGATGAGGAGAAATTTCTTCTTTCAGAGGGTTGTAAATCTGTGGAATTCGCTGCCTCAGAGAACTGTGGAAGCTGGAATTTAAGACAGAAATAGACAGTTTTTTAAACAATAAGGGGTTATGGCGAACGGGCGGAGAAGTGGAGCTGAGTCCATGATCAGATCAGCCATGATCTTATTGAATGGCGGAGCAGGCTCGAGGGTCCGTATGGCGTACTCCTGTTCCTATTTCTTATGTTCTTATGTGCGGTCAGAAGCTTATTTCAAGGTCAAACATGACACCAAGGTTGCAAACAGTGTGGTTCAGCCTCAGACAGATGTTAGGGAGAGGGATGGAGTCAGTGGCGAGGAATGGAGTTTGTTGCGGAAACCAAAAACAATGGCTTTGGTCTTCCCAATATTTAATTGGGGAAACTTTCTGCTCATCCAGTACTGGATGTCGGACAAGCAGTGACAATTTGGAGACTGTGGTGAGGTAGAGCTGGGTGTCGTCAGTTTACATGTCGAAACTGACGCTGTGTTTTCAGATGATGTCGCCAAGGGGCAGCATGTAGATGTGAAATAGGGGGGGGCCAAGGATAGATAATATATTCAAAGTCTTACATTTTCATGCACTATCGGTCAATTCTTTCTATTATAAATTCCAATGTCCACATTTATAATGGAAATGGCAATAATTATACTTTCCCCCAGTGGAAGGGTTCCTATAGTGTGGAACCCAAAACGTCGCACAGTACTCCTATTATGATTTTATAGATTTCACCATTACATAGTTATCTATTAAATATCTCTCAATGTTATCTTAGACACAAGAATGAACGTGTAGGTGCCAGTGTAAAGCTGTTAAGCTGTTTTATTGAAGAATTTTGTGATCCAAAAACTTGGTTTAAAATTTGCAAACTGTTATTTAGCTTACAATTATATCCAAATTAACAACCGTGCAGTAAATGATGTTACAGGGTAACAGAAGCCTTATAAAGCAGTATGAAGATAGAGGATATAATAATTCTGAAGCAGAGAAAATAGGCATTGCAGAAGATTATAGTAACCAAAAATTCATGTGTAATGTTATATTTGCAAAAGGAACTTTCTCTGGGATGTAGCATTTCTTTGCAGTTACTAGCAAAGGTTTATGGCACTAAGTAATCCTCATTTTTATAAGTGCAAATTTTATAAACCCTGGCTTTACCTGCAGTGGATCATGGCACTCCTACCCCTTTGCTTAGCAAATCCATTATAGGGATTGAAAAGCAGTCACATTGCATAACATTGTATCACTGTTTCTTGCTGATATTGAATAAAATGTATTCTCTTCTGCCAGCGATTACAGTGGACAATATTTGTTCCATTGCTTATAGAAATTTAGAAATTTACAGTGCAGAAGGAGGCCATTTCGGCCTATCGTGTCCACGCCTGCCAACAAAGAGCCGCACGGACCTCGGTCAGCAGCCCTGAAGGTTACATATAAACCTATGAAGAATGGCGGAAAGGCAAAGAGCGCCCAGCCCAACCAGTCTGCCTTATACAACTGCGACACCCAATATGTCCAAGTAATGCATAATTAAGGATGGTTGTGGCCCATTTTCACGTGCATGACTGATGGTCCGCGGCCTCATTTCAATCATTTGGGCATACTGCTGGTGCCTTTCACATCTCCAGAAGTGCTAGCCCATTGCCAGCATTCTAATTTTGGACCACTTGCCTCGCCGACAGTGATCCCCAGTTAAGTCCTGAAGCATGAGACAATCGCAGGTTGGCAGAGGCCCTCAGAGCTGGGAGGAGCATTCCTGCTTTTCCTGGCTCCGCAGGAACGTTTTTTAAATTTGATGTCCATTTTGCAATCCACTCGATTTTCTTCTCCACAATATAACAGAAATGGGCTGAGTGTAAAACAATAGCTGATGTGTCTCGCCGTTTTGCGCCATCCCAATACAAATTTAACTTCAACTTTTAACTAAGTAGCACCTTCCACAGCCTCAAGATGTTCCAAAGCACTTCACAGGCAACAAGTACTTTGAAGTGTAGTCAGTGCTGTAATGTAGGCAAATACAGCAAACAATTTATCCACAGCAAGGCCCCACAAACAGCAATGAAATAAATGAGCAAATAATCTGCTTCAGAGGGATAAATCTTAGCAGGATACTGGGAAAACTTCCCTGCTCTGCTTTGAATAATTCCATGGGATCTTTTATGTCTACCTGAGAGGACAGATAGGGTATCAGTTTAACATCTCCTCATCCGAAAAAACAGCATCTCTAACAGAGCAGCACTCCCTTAGATGTGGACTACCATGTAGTTAAGCGAAATGACAGCCCACAATTGTTTACACAGTTCACCATTTACTTATGCCCTCAAAAGAAGTTCCAAAGGTAATGTAATGTATGTTCCCACAATCGTTGTAATCACATGTAATTATTGTAAGGGGGTGGTCTCTATGAGGGGGTCAGGTTCCCTTCTGACCAACTTGAGCGGTTCGAATCGCGCCTGATGCGGTAAGGCGCGTTTTGGATCTGTGGGGTAAGTACCCGTTTTCTTTGGCTAGAAATAGGTTTCTACTGTCTTTTAGGTAATGTTTTACCCGTTGGTAGGTCAGGATTAGATTGTAGAGTGGAAACTTTTTGATTCTTCGGTTTTTTCCTGTTGGAGTTTGGTCGATCGTGGTGGTTTTCCGTTGGTACCACGTTGGTTGTGGTCGGTGGCTGTCGCGATGGTGATGTTCTTCCTTACTTCAGGACTTCGAGGCTGGAGAAGTTAGTTTCCAACTGTCGTGTTGGTTTCTTTCCTTGTCTTGATGACATCAGCTTGGTCTCAGTTGTATGGCAAAGTGTATCATGCCCTCTGTTGAAATGGGGGACCAGTTATACGGGTTGAGTTGTTCTAATCTTGGCGCCAAATCAGTTCAGAATTCTTAGTTTAAATTTGGCGGGCTTGACTCTTCTTGGTAATATTATTGGCGGGCTCGTTAAAAGTTAATATGCCTTGTTTCCTGATCTAAATATTAGCTTGGTAATCGCAATGTCTTTTTGTGCTTAGTTTTTCACATACAGGCTGGATTGGGCCTCTTTGTGATGTATATGCTGAAATGGTTTTCCAGATTCAGGTTGATGGTTGGCTATCTCTGGGTTATTTGTTGTAATGTTAATGTCTCTTGTGGAGAAGGATTCTCGAATACCCATTTCTCCAGACAAGTTAACGTAGTCCCAACACCCAGATAATTCCAATAATCGAGTTGTCTCCTGTTAGTTCTTTAGACCCGCCCACAGCCTTGAATTTGTCTTTTAAAATCCAAAATTCGATTAAAGTTCGTAGTTTATTCCATAAGCATTTTAGGACTTCAAATTTTCTGGTAGATAGGAAATTTAATTTGGGACTTTCAAATGAGCCCAAACACTGGGCGGGGGGTAGTTCTTGTGAATTTTGCACCCTTCATTATTTTAGCAGTAAAATACATTCATGGCATTTATGAATGGCATCTGTGCTGAAAAGTGTAGACTGATAAATTGTATGTTTAAAGTGAATCATCACTACCCTCGTATCATGAAGCACAAATATTTTTAAAATCTGATAAATATGAAATAGTTGATGCTAAAATTACATTTTGCATTATGTACTATGAACCGTGTGTTGTGATTATTGTATGCAGTGTATCTATTTTAGATAGATGCAGGAAAAGTGCAGGGAACAGCACCAGCCCTTATACATGGTCTTCTTCGACCTTACAAAGGCCTTTGACACTGTCAACCGTGAGAATCTATGGAGCGTCCTCCTCCGCTTCGGATGCCCCCAAAAGTTCGTCACCATCCTCCGCCTGCTCCACGATAACATGCAGGCCGTGATCCTTACCAACGGATCCATCACAGACCCAATTCACGTCCGGACTGGGGTCAAACAGGGCTGTGTCATCGCCCCAACCTTCTTCTCAATCTTCCTCGCTGCCATGCTCCACCTCACAGTCGACAAGCTCCCTGCTAGAGTGGAACTAAACTACAGAACCAGTGGGAACCTGTTCAACCTACACCGTCACCAGGCCAGGTCCAAGACCACCCCAACCTCTGTCGTCGAGCTACAGTACGCGGATGTTGCCTGCGTCTGTGCGCATACAGAGGCTGAACTCCAGGACATAGTTGACGTATTTACTGAGGTGTACGAAAGCATGGGCCTTACGCTAAACATCAACAAGACAAAGTTCCTCCACCAGCCTATCCTTACCGCACAGCACTGTCCCCCAGCCATCAAGATCCACGGCGCGTCCCTGGACAACGTGGACCACTTCCCATATCTCGGGAGCCTCCTATCAACAAGAGCAGGCATTGATGACGAGATCCAACACTGCCTCCAGTATGCCAGTGCAGCCTTCGACTGCCTGAGCAAAAGAGAGTTTGAAGACCAGGCCCTCAAAACTGCCACCAAGGTCATGGTCTACAGGGCTGTAGTAATACCCACCTTCCTGTATGGCTCAGAAACATGGACCATGTACAGTAGATACCTCAAGTCGCTGGAGAAACACCACCAACGATGTCTCCGCAAGATCCTACAAATTCCTTGGGAGGACAGACGCACCAACATTAGCGCCCTCGACCAGGCCAACATCCCCAGCATCGAAGCACTGACCACACTTGATCAGCTCCGCTGGGCAGGCCACATAGTTCGCATGGCAGATACGAGACTCTCAAAGCAAGCGCTCTACTTGGAACTCCTTCACGGCAAATGAGCCAAAGGTTGGCAGCGGAAACATTACAAGGACACCCTCAAAGCCTCCCTGATAAAGTGCAACATCCCCACTGACACCTGGGAGTCCCTGGCCAAAGACCGCCCTAAGTGGAGGAAGTGCATCCGGGAGGGTGCTGTCTGAACCAGAGGGGAAAAACAGTGCTGCTGGGAGCAGGAGGCAAGTGTCAGCCCGCTGCACTCCTGATGAGAGAATTGATATCACAAAAAAAATGACCTGAATATCGAACTACCCCTAGTGAGTTTATTTCACATTAAATCTCCTTAAGTTATATTTAGATTTGAAGAGGCTTTATTTAGGTCGGAACTTTATTTTTTTGGATGTGTTTATTTCTAGGGTATGAATGACTCTGTACTGGGATGGATTCGCTGTGGGATTTTTTCATATTACTAAAACAAAACAAAATCTGGAAATACATTTGTGCATATCCATGTGTTTACTCCTCGAGTCTCGTCGCCGAGAGCGTGCAAAAATCAAGTGCAGGCAGCGGAAAGAGCATGCGGCAAACCTGTCCCACCCACCCTTTCCCTCAATGACTATCTGCCCCACCTGTGACAGAGACTGTGGTTCTCATACTGTACTGTACAGCCACCTAAGAACTCATGTTAAGGGTGGAAGCAAGTCTTCCTCGATTCTGAGGGACTGCCTATGATGATGGGTATTTATTTTAATAATAACATAGCTGTCGTCATTGTCAAGGTTGTTCAATGTGCATCCTAACTTTACTCATGCGCAGCATGCATAGGTCTGGACCTGTTTTTTTTTTTTTGTAAAGACAAAAAGGGAAATTTCAGCTTTTCCAAATTCAGAAGTGAATCAGTTTTTACTAATTCACTACCGAAAACAAATCTTTTAAATTATCAGCAGAAACGAGTAAAAACTGATCTTAAGTGTCCCTATGCCTAATGTGAAGTTATTTTAGTTCTGAAAGTTCAAGTGCACAAAAGTAATTACTTTTGTTTCGGGAGTAAACACATGGATATGCACAAATGTATTTGCAGATTTTGTTTTGTTTTAGTAATATGAAATAATCCCACAGCGAATCCATCCCAGTACAGTCACTCATACCTTAGAAATAAACACATCCAAAAAAATAAAGTTCCTACCTAAATAAAGCCTCTTCAAATCTAAATATAACTTAAGGAGATTTAATGTGAAATAAACTCACTAGGGGTAGTTCTATGTTGAGGTCATTTTTTTTGTGATATCACTTCTCTCATCAGGAGTGCAGCAGGCTGACACTTGCCTCCTGCTCCCAGCAGCATTGCTCTTCCCCTCTGGTTGGGACTTCTCGAGATGCCCTTGGACCAATTGAGGTTGGGAAGTGGGCCAAGGGATGGACACTCCGGCTGTAATCTCACCTGAGGGATTCTGCTGAACTTCATAATCTGGCCTAGATTCACTCCAGGGGGTTTTAATGTCATCTAAACTCCTCAGTCAGGTTATAGGTTTGTAGGTTATTCGCAGATTGAAGTTATTACCATTTGACATGTAGCAAGGGGTCATATCAGTATGTGCCAAGGAATGGAGTTTAGGCAGCTGCACGAGTTGTCTGTAACATTTCCTAATATTTAAACTGCCTGTGAATGGATAAAAAGTGCGACACATTGTAAAGTTGTCAGAGTTAGGGATATGCCAAAAATCTACAAAATAGGAGCTGCATATAATTTCTTCAAGCAATCATTTGTTTAGAAGACTAATAGAGAATAACAGCTGCCTCCAGGAGGACAGGATATGAGAGAAGTCATCTGGGGCTAATGTTTCTGCTTGTTTTAGCCCAGCCATAGACACTAAACCCAGTGGAGAACATAAAACATTGGGAGGGGTGCGGGGGGGAGGCGGGGAGGAGCAACAGCACTGCAGACGTTAGTTTGATTCTCTGTTAACTCCAATTTGAAGTTTAGGGTTTAATTTTCTGATTTAAGTTTGAAAGATGGAGGGAAACTTTGTAATGTAGGCATTGTGCCCACCTGAGTCACACACCTTCCATATTGCAATATTGGTAAGGTCACATTTATTGCCCATCCCTACTTACCCAATGTATGGGCACCATCACCACAAGGTCTGCAAAAGTTCAAGCAGTAGGTCTTATTTATCATTTAGAGTGAGATCCTGGTGTGTAATCTGCAAGTGATTGTGAGCTTGCAGTTTTGGCAGATTTCCAGGACACCTTACCCAGGTACAATGTTCTGGAGTGCTTGGGAGGAGGAGGTGGCACAATATGTCAATGGCCTGGCCTCTCGCAGAAGGCCTGATTCCTAATGGAAAGAAAGTTTGCAGACCTGAGAAATTCAATCCAGCTAAAGATACTCACAAAAACCTCACAGAATTTAGATAGGCATGGTATGGATGCATGACATTAAGTGGGCAAAATTGTCCTGTACTCCGATTGGGGACAGTAACCATCTGGAGCCGGGACTTTCTGCAACCCCGCCGCTGAATTCAGTTTACCGCCCCTCAAAAGGAAGTGGAGCGCAATCTTGCACGCTTCACTTCCTTTGGGTCGGTTACCGGGGCGTTACTGGGGCAGTGAGTGAAGCGCTACGCGGATGCTCTACCTAGCGTTGACTTGTTTCAACGCCCTGCCCCTGCGCTTAAAGGAGAGGGCCACTGCACAGCCTGCAAGGCCTTTGATGGCCTCCACTCGGCCACCAGGGCAGCGTGCGACTGGGCCTGCAGCCAGGCACCCAAAATGGAATGCTGGGCTCCACGATGGTGGCCCGGACCATGCTAGGGCCACCATCATAGTGCTGACCCGAGAGTCAGCAATCAAAATAAAAGGATGACCCGGGGCGCTGGCGCAATCCGCTTTAAGTAGCATCCCGAGGGCGTATGTCGGCCAGTTTCACAACTTGCGAAGCTGGAGTTGACATCTGCTCGTGCCAACCTCGTAGCTCGTGCGGAAATTTCCCCCGCAGCGCGTTAAGGGGTCAGTGTGGGGCGGTGAGGGGTTATCGGCGGTTGTGCGGTGGCACAGGACGCTAACCGCGGGGTGCGGCGCTGCTGTGGCAGTGCCTCTCCAAACTCTCAGGCACTTCCCGGGAGGCGGTAGCGCCCCCCCCCACCCCAGCTGAAAAGTCTCCTCTGTCCCGTTAGCGCCCCGTGGAGGCACTAACGGGGCTTTAAAAAGGGGCAATTTTGCTCCCTAAGTGTTTTCTCCACTCAGACTACCTTACAGCCTTTTGAATGTGTGGCCATACTGCAACATGGCACAAATTGCAAATGCAACTTTCCCAGAAGCTCTTGACAAACTGACATCTTAAAAAGGCTTCACTCAAAATATCCTACTAACAATAACTAGCTGCATGTTGCAGCCCACACACACACACACACACACACACATGCTGGGCTGCAATGGTGAGCATTTGAAAGCAGGTACCATTCATCCAGTTTCTTTCCTCATTCCTCACTCACTGATCCTGAGGCAATTAACAACACCAGGGAATGAATTTGCACAGATTACAGAATTTTCTATGGGGTTTTTGCAGCTCCTCCGGATGAGCGGGAGAACTCCTTCTTGGAAATTAATCCACTAAGTTATATAGTATATTGCCCTGAAATAATATTTGAAGGGGGGGGCCATGCAACCATCATTTTAACACCTTTATTTAATTTGTTCTTGGGACGTGAGCGATATTGGCAAGGCAACATTTATTGCCCATCCGTCATTACCCACGGTGTGAGCACCATCACTAAAAGGACTGCAAAAGTTCAAGGAGAAGATCCAGCACTACCTTTTCAGGATAACTAGGGATTGCCTGCATCCTGGGAACAAATGCATTTAAAAAGAAACACCAGGGTAAAATACATTAAGCACACTTGCACTCAGCCCTTGATGGTTAAAAAATTGGGTTTGTTTTGTTACTACTTAGTCCCAAGAGTTTCATTCAACTGGCACAGAATAGCGGAGGGGGGGATAAAATTATTTGGGGTTTAGCTGGTCTTCTGACCAGTGCACCCCCCAAAAAAGGCAGAGACCTACTTGTGCCAGGTCTCTACTATTGTCGGGAGTCTCCCATTTACCTTGTGGTGGGGGTGGGGGATCTCCTTCTGACTCTTACTAGGAAAATGATGACAAGGAGCAGAGCTAGGGACGGGGATTTCATTCGCCTTTGCTCAGCTGGAACCTGGAGTATGTGTGAAGGCCAATATACTGAGTGAGTTAAGGTGTACCACTCTTCAGAAGGGTGAATGTGGTCCCCACTGGAGGGAGGGAGATGGAAGTGTGACGGGGAGGGGGTGGGTGGGGGAGGTAGAGTCCAGATCGAGGAACTAGCCTGGAACCTCCAAAGAAGAGGATTTTTTATTTTTGGAAACTGTTTTTAAAGATCAACTCCTTAACATAGCATTTGCCACAAAGACAAGGGTTCGGATTCAAAGTGGGGCAGGGTCCTGGGCAACGTCCTTCTCTACAAAAATGGGCAGGCACCAAATACTTTGGCCACTAAGGACAGGCCGGTGTTGGAGATGCACCCAAAGTGGCAAGTACACCCAACTGTCCCATGCTACATGAGATGATTTCCCACTGACCTCAACTGCCAGGATCACAACCGGCTGATGTTTGGCTCCCAAGTCTTTGAAATAGCCCAGCAAGTCACTCAGTTGTCATCATTGACGGTCCCTTGAAACGAGGATCATTTTCCACGCCAAAAAAAAAGGATGAGTTCACAGATGTTTCGAAAGAAGAACCCGAACTACATCCTGAAGGGTGGAAGATGCCTGTGCATGCATTTTTTTTTACGTGTGGTGGCTGTTGCACACCAGCCACCACATGGGCTTGACAGAGCTAGGTCTTGGTCCAGTGGCAAGGATTACCCAAGACAACCTGCTCTGCTGCATGGACCCAGTCCACGTGGAGGCCCCGACCTATGAGAGACCATCAGTGGCAGGTTGGGGCCATAAAAGGAGCAGCGAGCGGCAGTCTTGGGCAGCGTGGAGGTGTACCACTACAAGGTACAGCGCGAGCTAGTGCAGGAGGGCGATGGCAGTGAAGAGTGACATTAGCAAGGTCCAGGTCGGTGATTGGAATATTCTTTTATTCCTTTCCAACTCATGTGTTTATCTAGCTTTCCCTTAAATGTATCAATGCTATTCACCTCAACTACTCCTTGTGGTAGTGATTTCTACATTCTACCTCTCTGAGTAAAGAAGTTTCACCTGAATTTCCTATTGGATTTATTAGTGACTAGCTTATATTTATTCGATCGCTTGAGGAAGAGATTGTTTGAAGACCAGGACCTCAAACCCGGCACCAAACTCATGGTCTACAGAGCAGAGGTGATACCCGCCCTCCTATATGGTTCAGAGACATGGTCTATGTACAGCAGGTACCTCAAAACACTGGAGAAGCACCACCAACGCTGCCTCAGGAAGATCCTGCAGATCCATTGGCTGGATAGGCGCACCAACGTCAGTGTTCTCGCTCAGGCCAACATCCCCAGCATCAAAGCATTGACCACGTTCGATCAGCTCCGATGGATGGGCCACATCGTCCACATGCCCGATACGAGACTCCCAAAACGAGCGCTCTACTCGGAGTTTCAACACAGCAAGCGAGCCCCCGGTGGGCAGAGGAAACGCTTCAAGGACACCCTCAAAGCCTCCTTGAAAAAGTGCAACATCCCCACCAACACCTGGGAATCCCTGGCCCAAGACCGCTCAAAGTGGAGGAAAAGCATCTGGAAAAGCGCTGAATACCTCGAGTCTCTTCACTGGGAGCAAGCTGAAGCGAAGCATAGACAGAGGAAGGAGCGCACGGCAACTCGCACACCCCACCTACCTGTTCCTTCAACCATTGTCTGACCCACCTGTGACAAAGACTGGAGGTCCTGCATTCAACTCATCAGTCACCTGAGAACTCACTTTTAGTGCGGAAGCAAGTCATCCTTGACTCCGAGGGACTGCCGAAGAAGAAGATGGCCCCTAGTTTTGGACTCCCCCACAAATGGAAACATCTTCTCCATGTCTACCCTATCAAATACTTCTTTAATTTTGAAGACCTCTATCAGGTTACTTCTTAATCTTTCCTTGGATCAGTCTTTCCTGATAATTGTACCCTTTGAGTTCTGGTATCATCTTTGTAATTTTTTTGGGCACTTTTTCCAATGCTTCTCTACCCAAATACTGCTATTGAGACACCTTTAAAGCAATCCCACCATCAATTTCGCACTGACCTACCAAACGCCACAGGATTCTGCAGTTTGCAGCTAGTTTCTTTGGTGATCCCTGAGCTGGAGTGAAAGTTGATAATGTAGGAATATCTTACAGACCACAGTCTAATTATTGATGCTTCAGAGTCCTTTCAGGATGTCATGAGAGGATTGGGGCCATTAACAGGAGCGAGCTGCTCCATGGTACACTGAAGCATCCAAAATATCACTGAGGCTCTGCTAAAGAACACAGCTGGCTATGTGCACTTTGGCATCGAGTCACAGCAACAGCAAAATGCCAGCAGCAAGACTTCTTTATTATTGACATTTTCCCAAGAATGCAGAGCATAATTGATCATATGTAGGTGCCTATTCAGGCTCCATTGGGCCAAGCAGTGCTTTACAGAAATAGGAAAGACTATTGCTCCGTTAATGTACAGGCAGTGTGTGATGTCAGTCTGAGCATTCTCCATGTTAATGCCAGGTATCCAGGGAGTTGCCATGACTGTTACATCGTGCAACATTCAAGATCTGTACTGGGGAGATAGCAGGCTGAATGATGACTCCTGTGGGATCCTGGCACTTCTCTTTGATCTTGAATAATTAATACTAGTCACTGGAAACAAATAGGTTTGAGGAGAGCTACTCTGAAGCCCATGCACCAGCGTGCTCGTTTTAGAATCTTGAACTAATGATTTTGTTATCTAGATCTACCTGGAGATAGAAGACAGAGAGTAGGGATAATTGTTATGCACACAAATTGGAAGGAAGTGACTCGAGGTGTCCCACAAGGATCTGTGCTATGGCCTCAAATATTGCGAGAAAGTTGGATCTCAAACCAGCGTACTCAGCTCAAATAAAGGAGACTACAAAGATATGACAGCAGAGTTGGCTAAAATGGAATGGGAAAATAGATTAAAGTGTAGGAGGGTTGATGAACAGTGGCATACATTTAAGGAAAGATTTCCTAACTCTCAAGAAAAATACATTCCAGTGAGGAGGTTAGAGTGTAAAAGAAAATATAGCCATCTGTGGCTAACTAAAGAAATAAAGGATGGTATCCAATTAAAAACAAGAGCATACAAAGTGGCCAAAACTAGTGGGGGGACAGTGTTATGTCTTTAGATGCTCTGATAATGATTCCACAAGGCAATATGTTGCACTTGAACTGCAGTGACCTTCGTCCTTTATTGATAACTCCAGAATGAGGATCACACCTTTTATACTAGGCCAGGCACACCTGTACAGGTAACCAGCAAGTCTCCCACTGCGGTGCCCTCTGGTGGCACACCTTGTAATAGTACAAGCAGTAACCATGTAGGATACATGACAGACAGAAGATTGGGAAACTTTTAAAAGCCAGCAAAGAAGCACTAAAAAAATGATTAAGAAAGGGAAGATAGACTATGAAAGTAAACTAGCACGAAATATAAAAACAGATAGCAAGAGTTTCTATAGGTATATAAAAAGGAAAAGAGTGACTAAAGTAAATGTTGGTCCCTTAGAGGATGAGACCGGGGAATTAGTGATGGGGAACATGGCGATGGCAGAAACTCTGAACAAATATTTTGTATCAGCCTTTATCCCAACAGTGGATAATCAAGGGGCTATAGGCGGGGAGGAACTTAACACAATTACAATCACTAAGGAGGTGGTGCTCACTAAGATAATGGGACAAAGGCGGATAAATCCCCTGGACCTGATGGCTTGCATCCTAGGGTCTTGAGAAGTAGCGACAGGGATAGTGGATGCATTGGTTGTAATTTACCAAAATTCCCTGGATTCTGGGGAGGCTCCAGCAGATTGGAAAACTGCAAAAATAACGCCCCTATTTAAAGAAGGAAGCAGACAAAAAGAGCAGGAAACTATAGACCAGTTAGCCTAACGTCTGTGGTTGGGAAAATGTTGGAATCCATTATTAAAGAAGCAGTAGCAGTATATTTGGAAAAGCAAAATTTGGTCAGGCAGAGTCAGCATGGATTTATGAAGGGGAAGTCATGTTTGACAAATTTGCTGGAATTCTTTGAGGATGTAACAAACAGAGTAGATAAAGGGGAACCAGTAGATGTGATGTATTTGGACTTCCAGAATGCATTTGACAAGGTGCCACATAAAAGGTTATTGCACAAGGTAAAAGTTCACAGGGTTGGGGATAATATATTAGCATGAATAGAGGATTGGCTAATTAACAGAAAACAGAGAGTCAGGATAAATGGTTCATTCTCGGGTTGGCAATCAGTAACTAGTGGGGTGCCGCAGGGATCAGTGCTGGGACCCCAACTATTTACAATCTATATTAACGACTTGGTTGAAGAGACTGAGTGTAACGTAGCCAAGTTTGCTGATGATACAAAGATGGGAGGAAAAGCAATGAGTGAGGAGGACACACAAAACCTGCAAAACAAAATAGACAGGCTAAGTGAGTGGGCAAAAATTTGGCAGATGGAGTATAATGTTGGAAAGTGTGAGGTTATGCACTTTGGCAGAAAAAAATCGAAGAGGAAGTTATTATTCAAAAAGAGAAAGATTGCAAAGTACTGCAGTACAGTGGACCTGGGGGTACTTGTGCATGAAACACAAAAGGATAGTATGCAGGTACAGCAAGTGATCAGGAAAGCGAATGGAATCTTGGCCTTTATTGCAAAGGGGATGGCGTATAAAAGCAGGGAAGTCTTGCTACAGCTATACAGGGTATTGGTGAGGCCATACCTGGAATACTGTGTGCAGTTTTGGTTTCCATATTTAAGAAAGGATATACTTGCTTTGGAGGCAGTTCAGAGAAGGTTCACTAGGTTGATTTTGGAGATGAGGGGATTGACTGATGAGGAAAGGTTGAGTAGGTTGGGCCTCTACTCATTGGAATTCATAAAAATGAGAGGTAATCTTATCGAAACGTGTAAGATTATGAGGGGGCTTGACAAGGTGGATGCAGAGAGGATGTTTCCACTGATCGGGGAGACTAGAACTCAGGGGCATAATCTTAGAATAAGGGGCCGCCCATTTAAAACTGAGATGAGGAGGAATTTCTTCTCTCGGGGGTTGTAAATTTGTGGAATTCGCTGCTTCAGAGAGCTGTGGAAGCTTGATCATTGAATAAATTTAAGACAGAGATAGACAGTTTCTTAACCGATAAGGGAATAAGGGGTTATGGGGAGTGAGCGGGGAAGTGGAGCTGAGTCCATGATCAGATAAGCCATGATCGTATTACATTGTGGAGCATGCTCAAGGGGCCGTATGGCCTACTTCTGCTCCTATTTCTTATGTTCTTATTCACTATATCTATGCATGAGTTAGATAATACAATAGAGAGCCATATATCAAAGTTTGCCAATGACACAAAAATTGGTAGCATAACAAGTAGTATAGACATAAGAATATAAGAAATAGGAGCAGGAGTAGACCATTTGGCACCTCGAGCCTGCTCCGCCATTTAATAAGATCCTGGCTGATCTTATCATGGACTCGGCTCCACTTCACTGCCCACTTCCCATAAATCTTTAATCCCTTATTGCTCAAAAATCTGTCTATATCTGCCTTACATATATTCAATGACCCAGTCTGCACAGCTCTCTGGGGCAGAAAATTCCACAGATTTACAACCCTCTGAGAGAAGAAATTCCTCCTCATCTCAGTTTTAAATGGGCGGCCCATTATTCTGAGACTATGGCCCCTAGTTTTAGTTTCCCCTATGAGTGGAACTATCCTCTCCGCATCCACCTTGTCGAGCCCCCTCATTATCTTATATGTTTCGATAAGATCTCCTCCCATCCTTCTGAACTCCAATGAGTACAGGCCCAACCTACACAACCTATCTTCACGGGAGCATAAAATTACAAAGAGACATTGATAGATTAATTGAGCGGGAAAAACTGTGGCAGATGGATTTCAACACAGCCAAGTGTGAGGTCATCCATTTTGGACCAAAAGAGAATAGATCCGAGTATTTTTAAATGGTGAAAATCTAGGAACAGTGGAGATCCATGTACACAGCTCACTTTTTAGAAGTCCATGTACACAGCTCACTAAGTTGTAGTAGTCAGGTACAAAAATTAATTAAAAAGGCTTATGGAATGTTAGCCTTTATAACTCGAGGGCTAGAATATAAAGGGGAGGAAGTTTTGCTGCAGCTATACAAAGCCCTGGTTAGACCACATCTGGAGCACTGTGTACAGTTCCAGGCACTGCACCTTAGGGAGCATATACTGGCCTTGGAAGGAGTGCAGTGCAGATTCACCAGAATGTTTTCCCGACTCCAAAAGCCAGATTAAGAAGAGAGATGATATAAACTAGACTTGGAATATTGAAGGTTAAGGGCTGATTTGATTGAGGGTTTTAGGATTTTGAAAAGAATTGATAGCGTAGATTGAACCATTTTCTGCTGGTGGGGGATCTAGGACAAGGGGACATAGCCTTAAAATCACGGCCAGGCCATTCAGGAGAGAAGATAGGAAACACTTCTTCAAGAAAATGGTGGTAGGAGTGTGGAACTCTCTCCCACACAAAACGTTAATGCTTGCTGAATTAAAAATTTTAAATCTAAGATCAATAGATTTTTGCAAATCAAGGGTGGATGGAATTAAGATACAGATAGAAACAAAAATTTTCAGCGCAGAAGGAGGCCATTTCAGCCCACCGTGTCCACGCCGGCCGACAAAGAGCCACACGGCCCTCGGTCAGCAGCCCTGAAGGTTACATATAAACCTATGAACAATGATGGAAAGGCAAAGAGCACCCAGCCCAACCTCACACAACTGCGAAACCCCTTATACTGAAACATTCTACACTCCACCCCAACCGGAGCCATGTGATCTCCTGGGAGAGGCAAAAACCAGATAAAAACTCAGGCCAATTTAGGGAGAAAAGAAATCTGGGAAAATTCCTCTCCGACCCATCCAGGTGATCGAAACTAGTCTAGGAGATCACCCTGGCCATATGCGATTCCCTGCCGTACTTACCATTAATACTGCGTCGGCCAACAAAAAGTCATCCAGTCTAATCCCAATTACAAGCTCCAGATCCGTAACCCTGCAGGTTACGGCACTTTTAAGTGCCCATCCAACCATCTTTTAAAAGTGGTGAGGGTTTCTGCATCCAACACTCTTCCAGGCAGCAAGTTCCATATCCCCACAACCCTCTGCATAAAGAAGCCCCCCCATCAAATCCCCTCTACACCTTCCACCACCCACCTTAAAATTATGCCCCCTCGTAATAGACCCTTCCACCAATGGAAATAGACTCTTACTATCCACTATATCCAGGCCCCTCAATATTTTGTACACCTCAATGAGGTCTCCTCTCAATCTCCTCTGTTCCAATGAGAACAAACCCAGCCTAACCAATCTGTCCTCATAACTAAGAGTCTCCATTCCAGACAGCATCCTAGTAAATCTCCTGTGCACCCTCTCTAGTGCAATCATGTCCTTCCTATAATACAGCGACCAGAACTGCACGCAGTACTCCAGCTGTGGCCTAACCAAAGTATTATACAATTTAAGCATAACTTCCCTGCTCTTATATTCTGTGCCTCGGCCAATAAAGGCAAGCATTCCATATGCCTTCTTAACCACCTCATCCACCTGGCCTGCTACTTTCAGGGATCTGTGGACAAGCACTCCAAGGTCCATTTGTTCATCTACACTATTAAGTGGCCTACCGCTTAATGTGTATACCCTTTCCTTATTAGCCCTCCCAAAGTGCTAATAAGGAAAGTGTACACACATTAAGCTTCTCTGAATTAAATTCCATTTGCCACTGCTCTGCCCACCTGACTTTCTTCTTCATTATCAACCACACAGCCAATTTTAGTGTCATCTGCAAACTTCTTAATCACACTCCCTATATTCTAATCTAAATCGTTGATATATACCACAAAAAGCAAGGGATCCAGTACTGAGCCCTGATTTAATTGAATGGTGGAACAGGCTCGAGCTGCTGACTGGTTCCTATGTTCATAGAAACATAGAAAATAGGTGCAGGAGTAGGCCACTGGCCCTTCGAGCCTACGCCACCATTCAATAAAACCATGGCTGATCTTTCACCTCAGTACCCCTTTGCTGCTTTCTCTCCATACCCATTGATCCCTTTAGCCGTAAGGGCCATATCCAACTCCCTCTTGAATATATCTAATGAACTGGCATCAACAACTCTCTGCGGAAGAGAATTCCACAGGTTAACAGCTCTCTGAGTGAAGAAGTTTCTCCTGATCTCAGTCCTAAATGGCTTACCGCTTATCCTTAGACTGTGACCCATAGTCTTGACTCCCCCAACATTGGGAATATTCTTCCTGCATCTAACCTGTCAGTCTCGTCAGAATTTTATATGTTTCTATTAGATCCCCTCTCATTCTTCTCAACTCAAGTGAATACAGGCCCAGTCGATCCAGTCTCTCCTCATATGTCAGTCCTGCCATTCCGGGAATCAGTCTGGTGAACCTTCGCTGCACTCCCTCAATAGCAAGAACGTCCTTCCTCAGATTAGGAGACCAAAACTGAACACAATATTCCAGGTGAGGCCTCACCAAGGCCCTGTACAGCTGCAGCAAGACCTCCTTGCTCCTATACTCAAATCCCCTAGCTATAAAGGCCAACATGCCATTTGCCTTCTTCACCGCCTGCTGCACCTGCATGCCAACCTTCAATGACTGATGTACCATGACACCCAGGTCTCGTTGCACCTCCCCTTTTCCTAATCTGCCGCCATTCAGATAATATTCTGCCTTCGTGGTTTTGCCCCCAAAATGGATAATCTTACATTTATCCACATTATACTGCATCTGCCATGCATTTGCCCACTCACCTAACCTGTCCAAGTCACCCTGCAGCCTCTTAGCATCCTCCTCACAGCTCACGTTGCCACCCAGCTTAGTGTCATCTGCAAACTTGGAGATATTACACTCAATTCCTTCATCTAAATCATTGATATATATTGTAAATAGCTGGGGTCCCAGCACTGAGCCCTGCGGCACCCCACTAGTCACTGCCTGCCATTCTGAAAAGGACCTGTTTATCCCGACTCTCTGCTTCCTGTCTGCCAACCAGTTCTCTATCCATGTCAGTACATTACCTCCAATACCATGTGCTTTGATTTTGCACACCAATCTCTTGTGTGGGACCTTGTCAAAAGCCTTTTGAAAGTCTAAATACACCACATCCATTGGTTCTCCCTTATCCACTCTACTAGTTACATCCTGAAAATATTCCAGAAGATTTGTCAAGCATGATTTCCCTTTCATAAATCCATGCTGACTTGGACCAATCCTATCATGGAGGGAGCGGGGGTGCACCTTGCTGTACGCCTGAGAAGGTCTCCAAAATAGTGATGGTGTGTTGTATACTCCATAATATCATAAGTGGGAGAAACATCTATTGAGACGGATGAGCTGCCTTCAAAGAATGGGCATGGTGATGAGGTGTTGGAAAATATGCTTGATGTGGATGAGGAGTATGGACAGACAGCTAGCAGTATTAGCAAATTGTAGTCACATTCTTCAGGTGTGCTCCAGCATTATCACTATTGAAATGCTGGTGGCAAAGAAAGCTGTCCCTTCTACTTGTGCTTTATAGAAAATATATGGTCCCTGGCTGGAGATGATGGCCCTGTTGTTTCCCCCAAATCAATAACAATATTTATCTTCTTGTACCTGTTTGCTTGTTTGAGGCTAGCCATTCTGCTCTATGGGAAAGTAAACATGTTTTTATCACTCACAAAGCCTCATGCATGGTGACTATAGAGGATGTGTAAAGGGAGTGGGCACTCATGTCTAGAAATTCTCGTGGAAGCCTTTTGGCAGAGAATTAGAGGCAGGATGGAACTTTAACCCTCCACATGGATGCATCTTTGACCCCATCCCATGCCACGGATTTGGGGCAATTACAATCATCAGTGGGAATGGGGCACTTGGCTTAGGTGGAAGAGAAAGAATTTCTTACAAACTTTGTCACATTTTTAGTGGGCCTAATGTCTCACTCCAACAGGCTAAAGCAAATTCCAGTGCTATCGCTTGACTTACACAATAATTTAAACTGTCTCAAAAATAATATCTGAAATCTGAGACAGAAGCATAGATTTTTTTTTTACACCACCTAGGTGGTAATCTGGTGGAATGAAAATTGGGTGGGTCCTGTAAAGGGCAGGCGATCTGTCAGATTAATGCTCAGGCGGTCAAGTCGAGTAGGGTGAGCCTTTGATTAACATAATATTGGTATGCTCCTGCTCCACATAGTTCTGTCTCACCACACAGTATGGAACCAAGTGCTTGATGCAGGGTACTGTAGATCCAGGGAAACTAATTGCATTTCATTTGAGACTGGCTGTGACACCTCAGAGCAAAGAATTACATTCCACTGGACAGGCAATCGTGTTATTAATCAATTTTACCATACAGGTAGATTGTAGACTTCTGCCAGGGCTGGGAAATTGGAGCCGTTTGCACCGGCTGTAAAGGCTGATTTGGAAGAAAAAATGGCAGCCGCCTCGTTTCCGCCTATGTTCGGCGGTCCTGTGGTGGCCGCCATTTTGGGCAGGTCGGCAGCATTGTCATTGCCTGTGCTTGCTGCAGAAATGATCCTCTAGTAGTGAGTGGTTTTTGCAGAGGAGAATCAGGCCTGGTGTAGATTGATGTGTTCCAGCCAGGTCTGGAGATTGATGTGTTCCAGCCAGACCTGGCAATGGATGGCTAAACCAGTTGTGAGGCAGATATACTCATGTATCATATATTCTTTAACACTCTGCAACTCGATGATAGTTAATCATCATGACAGTCACCCAACTGCCAAGTTTTAGCCAGGATATCAATACAATCCTCCATAATAAAGTAACAGATATTTTGGAGGCAAAAGCAGGCCCTAGAATAAAAAGCTCATATCATTAAGGGAGATCATGTAACTACTGGATTGTCACAGAAACACATCTGGTTCACTAATGTCCTTTAGGGAAGGAAATCTGCTGTCTTTACCCGGTCTGGCCTATATGTGACTCCAGACCCACAACAATGTGGTTGACTCTTAACTGCCCTCTAAAATGGCCTAGCTTAACACTCAGCTGTACCTAAGCCCTACAACTCACCACACGGAGTGCAGTAGTTCAAGAAGGCGGCTCACCACCACCTTCTCAAGGGCAATTAGGGATCGGCAATAAATGCTTGCATTACATATGACACTCACATGCCGTGAATGAATAAAACAAAACAGTCCAAAGTTAAAATTTGAAGCTCGGTGGTGCAATGAAGTCAACTTGAAAAAAGTGTGCAGACAGCTCGGAGTGCCTTATACCAATTTCAGGGTTCTGAGTGAGTTGTGGCTAAAAAGTGGATCTAGGAGCTGTTCAAGGGGTATAGTATCGGCTGGTGCATTGACAGAGCTTGTCCAGTGGAATCAGAGGGCCGAGGAAGAACTGGCAGAGGTTTATCCTGGGGTCCAGTGAAAGTACGTGGTGGCCTCAGATGTTAGCAGTATGATCAGTGGATCAGCACAGGAGCAAGGAGTACATAGTAACATTAGGAATAGGAGCAATGTTCCCGTTAAGCTGCATGGCCGCGTCTGGCAGTCCCATGCATGCCGCTTTCTGGCTTTGCAATAGGAGAAACCATATATGCGCAGAAATTTGAATCAGCTGCACTGTCCATTATCGGGGCCGCTCACCCAAAATAAATTTAAAGGGAACAGTGAAGAGGAATAGGTCTTTCAGCCCCTTGAGCCTGTTCTCCCATTCAATTAGATCATGCCTGATCTGTATCTTAATTCCATCTACCCGCCTTGGTTCCGTAACCCTTAATACCCTTGCCTAACAAAAATCTATCAATGTTAGTTTTGAAATTTTCAGTTGACCTAGCCTCTACGGCATTTTTGGGGGAGAGTGTTCCAGATTTCCTCTACTCCTTTGTGTGAAGAAGTGCTTTCTGACATCACCCATGAACGGGCTAGCTCTTGTTTTAAGGTTATGCCTCCTTGTTCTGGAGTCTCCCATCAGAGAAAACAGTTTATTTCGATCTACCCGATTCAATACTTTAAACATCTTAAATATAGAAGATTATGGGGTGATCTAATTGAAGTGTTTAAGGGAATACAAGCCTCGTCTATGTAAGCTGTCTTCAGAATTTAAACAGAAAATGCTGCAAATCTCAGAATTTAACTCTTTTAGCTCCGTTATCATTCTAGTGAATCTGTGTTGCACCCCATCCAAAACCAATATATCCTTCTTGAATTGAGTAGTGGGAGTAAACGCCAACAACCACAAGCAGTGTTTACAAGGGAGCCAGGAAAGGGATCAGTACAGGTGCTGGTCTGAAGAGCAGCTGTAGTGTGGCGAGGAGCATACAAGATCAGCGGGAGCTTGAGGACCCAGCTGAACCCAGTCCAATGAAGGGTGTTATAGGACTTCTAAAGATGGATGGAACAGAGTAGGATCAACAGCTACGGGAAGCAAGTGGATAGCAAAAATGCAGTGATTATTCTGCAGCATCGGAGTAGAATCCCAGGCAGGATGGAAACCAGCAGAAATGGATTAGAGCAAGCCCAAGGTAACTTGAAAAACCTAAGCAGAGCAGCAGAAACTGAGCCCACAGAAAGAGGCCAAGTAGTGGAGTGGAGGCAGTTCAGCAGAGAACAGTCTCAGTAGAAAGCAGTGGAGGTCAAAATAAAACCCAGAGTCATTGGAGAAATAGAATTTAGCCCAGGAGATAGTAGACTTCTGCCACAGGATGTGACATAGCACAAAAGAAAGGTAGTGATCATGATGCAAGACCAGCAGAATCAGAGTAGCCACTACAGGAAGTAGCCTGAATTTGGATTCTTGCATTGAGGCCTGCAAATCAGTTGATGTGAACTGTTCCATGAAGTGGTGGCTTCATTGTTCACCCAAGTCCCAGATGTCCCAATAATCTCCACATCTTCCAGCAATTTGCGGTGCAAACGTTTGAGCTGAAGCTCAGGGAAAATGTTTAAACGGGGTACACCATGAGATGCCCCGCTCCAGCAAATTCTGGTCCATTGTGCGCTGCCTGAGCGACACACCACTCTTCATCTTAAAGAAACAATAAAGTCTGGCAGACATTCTTTCCTCAATACACCGCCCCTTTAATTCAGTACCAAGTGTGCATTACATTTCATCACATTATTTTGTTTCATGTACATGAACAGAACTATATAAAGTAATTTCTCTGCTGTTGTGAACCTAAAGCTCCAGGGCAAAATAGTTTTTAAATGATACTAGTTTACTGTCAAAGCAAAATTAAAACATAAACAATCTAGCAGATACATTTTAGAGTAAATATCATCTCTAATCTTGGATCTCTAGAGAATGTGTTTTTAAATCATGTTTTGTGAAAATGCATATTATTTTATGAAGGTAGAGATTAGTTCCAATGACAGTATCAGACAAAGAGAATCTTTGTGAGTTTAAGAGAAGAGAAGGAGTAGATTAGCAGACATGGTGCATGACAGACAAGGAAAGAGGGTAGATCAGCAATAGCGTGTGAATGTGCCACAGACAGAAAGAGTGGTAGATTAGCAGAGGTGTGTGTGAGTTAGAGCAATGGGGGAGCAACAGTTGCAGATTTGCCAAAAGTGAGACAGAGGCATGGAAGAGAGGCACATTCACAGAAATATATGCTAAAAGGAGCAATAAGTTTACAAGCAGAGATAGAATGAAGGAAATAAAGATCCAGCTGCAAGCTGCGTTAAAGAGGTTGCTACCTGAGTCTATACAATCATCCAGGTTCTTGGCTCCTGACTGCAAATGAGGAAGACATTTGTACAAAGCCATTGCCCTTTTAGACACACTCTTTCATTATGCCAAAGCTATATGGATCATTTCTCTTGCAGGTCAAATTGAGTGACTATATACCAAACAAATGCTCAGGCTTTCTGGTTAATGAACATCGATACACATAATGATTTTGATGTGATCAGATACCATTGAGTATTAATTGAGTGTAAACACTTTATTTGCTTGTAGGTTATAGGATTGATATAAAAACCCTGATACCCACATGTGTGCCAGCTGTGGTACCTTGAGCTCATGGAAAGCTCATCCAAATGTTATATCCATAGGGAAAATGATGAAGGTCTTGTTCCTTGTGAACGTAGCACAATCACTTACTTGATACGAGTGTGCAATGCAGACTGCCTGATCTGTGGTGGCTTAGAATTATGATGAAGCATAAAAGCTTCATGCTATGATAATCGCCACTTCTACAAAAGAGCTGTTCCAGATGTTGCCTGCAAGTCATTCCACAGCAGTTGGCATAACAGTGTTGCAATTGCTCTTGTGAAGAGACATAGGTGAACACAGGTCTCCTCTCACATATCCAGATACATGTGGCAGAGTTATGACGGATACAGATGCAATGCCTCATGGATTGTTGTACCTCCATTTGGTGGCCCTTCATTATCTTATTTTCCTCATTTGAAGCATTCAGCATATTCAGAAACTGGCAAGGAATGCCCATGCTCATCACTTAATATGGTGCCATTTAAATACTTGTAGCAACCAAGATCCCGAAGGAAAACATTGGCAGCAAATAAAACTCAAAATGGCAGAATTCCTAGCAAGAACAATTAATGCTTGGGACAAAATGTGGAAAAATTGTACAGGAAAAATATGTTTTTAAATGTTGAATACCATAACATCTACCTATCTTTAAGAAGCCTATTTGAACATGCCAGATCCCAGGATCTTTGATGCCCCCAGCTGGGCTTGATACATGGCATGGGTGGTTCCTCGTTCACAGTAGGGAATTTGGCTTATAATGGAGATTGGATAGAATTAAAATCTTAAGAACATAAGAATTATGAGCAGGAGTATACCATTTGGCCCTTCAAGCCCGCTCTGCCATGCAATATCATGGTAGATCTTCGACCTCAACTTCACTTTCCCTCCGGATCTCCATATCCCTTGATTCCCCTAGAGTTCAAAATTCTATCTATCTCAGCCTTGAATATACTGAACTCCACAGCCCTTTGAGGTAGAAAATTCCAAACATTCACAACCCTCTGAGTGAAGAAATTCCTCCTCATCTCAGTCTTAAATGGCCGGTCCCTTATCCTGAGACTGCCTGCTAGTTCTACTCTCCAGCCAGGGGAAACAACCTCTCAGCATCTACCATATCAATCCCCCTCAGAATCTTATGTTTCAATGAGATCACCGCTCATGCTTCTAAACTCCAGAGATTATAGGCCTAATCTACTCAAACTCTCCTCATAGGACAACCCTCTCATCCCAGGAATCAATCTAGTGAACCTTCATTGCACCACCTCATAGTATGTCCTTTCTCAGATAAGGAGACCAAAACTGTGCACAGTACTCCAGGTGTGGTCTCAACAAAGCCCTGTACAATTGTAGCTAGACTTCCTTACTCTCATACCCAAACCCCCTTGCAATAAAGGCCAACATGCCATTTGCCTTCCTAATTACTTGCTGTACCTGCATGCTAACTTTTTGTGTTTCCTGTACAAGGACACCCAAATCTCTCTGAATAACAACATTTAATAGTTTCTCACGATGTAAAAAAATATTCTGTTTTTCTATTCCTACCAAGTGAATAACCTTACATTTCCCCTCATTATATCTGTAAAGTCCTTACAAATACCACAAATCCACACGAGGCACATTCTATGGACAAGGTCACTCCATGACCTGAACCTTTATTCATAGGACCAAGAAGTGAAGACCCTGCGTGGGACCTCCCTTTATATACCTGGATGACCAGGTGAGGAGTGTCTCCCACAAGTTCACCCCCTATGGTCAAGGTGTGCATTTCTTACGTATATACAGTATTGCAGTGTTGTTACATAAAGGTTACATACATGACAATATCCATCTGCCACCTTATTGCCCACTCACTTAACCTGTCTATATCCCTTTGCAGGCTCTTTGTGTCCTTCTCATAGCTTACTTTCCCACGTAGCTTTGTATTGTCAGCAAACTTGGATACATTGCATTCGGTCCCTTCATCTAAGTCATTAATATAGATTATAAATAGCTGAGGCACATGCACTGATCCTTGCGGCACCTCACTAGTTACAGCCTGTCAATCAGAAAATGCCCCATTTATCCCTACTGTCCATTAACCAATCCTCTCTTGTCGGGGTAAGAATTAGTGGGTGCATAGCTTTAAGAAGTGACTGATGGGAAAAGATGTCAAGTAAGCTAAATGTGAGCCACAAAGGCAGATTAAAAGAATGCCTTAGTTAAATAAGTCTGGTGAAAAGAGACTGGTCAGCAGGGACGGATCTATGGGTACACCAGAGATAAGCTTATGGAGTGATCTTCACTGATTGTGTAGAGAAACCAGCTGCTAAACGCATTACAATTAAATAAACGAAGCAGTTAGGAAAAGCTTAGGAAAGGAGGCATGCACAGACAAGGAGAACAGAAACACAACTCATGATGAGAATGGGAGAGAGACTTTCATTGTGCAGGGAAACCAGCTAGTAGATCCCTGATTACAGGGTCCACGAACCATCAAAGCCATTGTGTGCACCACAAACCTATTAACTTAAAGACAGTATCTATATGCACATGAAACCTCCCGGAACAACCACAATGTAATCCCTATATAACTGGTAGCAGAATTGTATTTAATTGAGAAGGTAGTGGTAGACAACCATACCTCTCCCGTGCATATGCTCGAGAAATAAAGACCTGATGTTGAATTAAGACCTACCCAACTCGACTCATTAGAAGAACCAGAGGTGGTCTTGGTTGAAAAGCAACTGAGACAGTGCGGGCGCATTTCACCCGGACGAGGTCCGGTTTCTGAAGTGTTACCTCAACATCTATCCATGCTAATATATTACTCCAACTCCATAAGCCCTTATCTTGTGTAGCAACCTGTAATGTATTTGCTTCATGGGTTCTTTGCTGAAGAATTCATAACAAATTGCTGTTAAGAACTAGTTGGTTTATTAACCAAGGTTTAACAATCAAACTACACATTACCAGTTCATCCACTAGGCTCAGAACTGCATACCCCATAGTGGATGACCGAGACTCAATTGACTGGGATTTTATTGACTTTTGTGAACATCATGTGACTGGCTAAGCCACTCACAATGCAACAGCTCTATACTATTTTGGTAGAACGTAAAATCAAATGCCTACTTTTGGCAAGGGCACTAGAACCCACAAATTAACAATTTAAACTTTAACGAAACTTAAATCAAATTAAAATTTGGTTGCCGGGTGTGATGATGCCCTCCACTCCCTCTGGTGCTCACCTCTTGCGGAAGGCCGCGAGCGTACCAGTGGACACCATGTCTGGTTGCAGGAGCCCTTGCTGAAGTGCAGCCTTCAAACACCTGTTCCTCAGTGAAATTGATGTCGGAGAACTGCTGCCGGAATACCCTGGGAGAGTAAGGCCTCCTGTTGAGAGCCCTGTGGGGCCTCCGCTCTCTGGCCATATTTTGCAGTGTTTCTCTGTGCCTCAGTTGCTTCCAAAGGTGACATTGGAGCACAAGGTCCAGTGCCAGCACAGCCCTCATTAAACTATATAAATGTTGCAGTTTCAAATCTGCCCTCAATGAAAGACATAAATCTTTAAGAGCCAGAACACTCCTTCCCAAATGCAAATCGCTCAAATCCGTCGAAACGCCTGTCTGCCTATTTGAAACTAAGAAGGAAACATTATTGGCCGATTAAAACTTCACCGGATGCTGGCGCCTTTAAATAGCGCTCCTCCAGCTGACATCCAACTAAAACCCGACTGCTGAAGCTGTCGTTGTCAGCGCCAGGTGCTAAACCAAGGGGCGGCGTCTAATTTTTGTTCCGGGGCGCTGTACATGGTGATGACATCAGCATCGCCGGGTGCAGCAGAGCGGGGCACTATGTGTTACCGCCGCCACAGAACCCCCGCTGAATTTAGCACGAGGTGCGTTAGCTCCCTCCGGGGGCACTAACGGGAGGCGCAAAGTAGCCCAATTTTTCCCCCTTATTCTTTTCGCAGAAGGTCATTGTCCTGTGGAATAAATTCCCAGCCCAAGCAATGAATGCCGATTTACTGCAAGTGGTGAAAAGGGAGCTGGACAAGTTCCTATCTGTGACTGACATCACATTGCACAAAGGTCGTTGAGGAATTGGGGCGTATGACCCCCAATCACTATGGTCTTCTGGAACATGTTTGGTCACCTTCCGGGGTTGGAAAATAATTTCCCAGAGTTTACCCCCTGGCCTGGAAATTATGGGCTCCATGTTGTGCACAGAGCTCTGTGCAATGTTGGAGATGAACCCCTCCATGCTCCTTGCCATTGTCGATAGGCTCTCTGGCACCCTTGCCATTGCACCCATCATCTCGGAGTGCATGGCCATCACCCTTGTTGTGAGCGCCTCCCCATTGAGGTCCTCATCTGAGTCCTGTGCAGCAGAACTCGCGCGTGAACTTTACTCCGGGAATCTGGCCCCCGAGCTACCCTTTCCCCTTTGCCTTGCTGCAGCCCATTCAGCCCCGGTGCATCATCCAGTGCAGACCTCTCTACTAAGCTTGCCTCTAACAAACGCGTAGTGCCAGTCTCTAAGGTGGTGCCTGTAGGTGAGAGATACAGTGACGCGGTGCTTGGGTGGTCCTCCTCTTCTCCTTCACCACTGTCATTGGGGGGGCTCGGACAGGCTGGTCATCTTCTGGCTGATTATCTGAAAGCATAAAGGCACAAGGCATTAAGGTGAGGGCAGGGAAGCAGGAATGGAGCAAGGAATGCAGACATTATCAGGAGCTGGAAAGTGGGAAAGGATTGTGGTGTGAGGGGGAAGTGGGATGAGAGAAGGAGAGGGGATGAAGATATTATTGTCCCCAGTGGGGTCAACGTCGCTGATGGTCACATGCCCACCACCTGCTGTTCAATGAGCCACAGCACTGGCTCCTCAAGATCTGAGAGCTGCTGGACCTGAGGTTCACTCCCACCTGTCCTCTGTTGCTCCCTCCGATTGTGTGCCATCTTGGCCTGCAAAAGAAAGGAATGCATGTGAGTCAGAGTCCAGCTATGTGTATGAGAGATATGCTTGCCATCGTTGAATAGCTGTGAATGTAGGCAAGATGTGAGTTTATGTAGTTGCAGATGTTTGGTGGGTGAGTGCTGGGGCAGTGGTGGTTTGCGCAGTGTGCACAGACAGAGGTTCAGATGCTGGTATGTAGGACCTGTTGAAGCATGTACTCACCTTGTCCACCCGACTGTGGTCGTTGAACTTCTTACAGCAGTGTCTGAGGCTGCATGTCACAACACTACTGGCCGAGACCTCCTGTGCCACTTCCCTTCACATGGCCCTGAAGACCTGGGGCAATGGCCTCCTTCCACTTGCCAGGAACAGCGCTTTCCTCCTTTGTTCCACTACCCCCACCAATGCTTCCAATGCGGCGTCATTGAACCGATGAGCTCTCTTCCTTCGATCTGGATTGGGAGCAGCCATAGCCATGAGGTCTTTCAGTTGGTCTCGGGTCGACTACAGAATGGTGAAAATGAGCAGCTGTTTGATAGAACCATCCCTTTAAGAGCTGGAATGAGCCAGTGTGAAGGATTGAAGGATGATTGCTGAATGCAAGTCGCCTGAAATTCAGTTGCACTCTGGTGGTAGTGCCCCACTGAGATCATCAGGGTTTGATTTACTGCCATCCTTCCTTCCTGGGGTGCAAAAGCCCAATTTAGAAGAAGTTCAGAATCCTTTGCGCCTTTTCAAAATTTAAAAAGTTAGCGCCTCAAACCGAATTTCTCCTCCTAACTTCCTTACATCTAGTTCTATGCTTATGTAAAGTATACACATATCCCCTGATCCTCCTACTATCTAACTGAAATGGCCTATCCATGTGGACCTAATCTTCATTATTTTAAAGAGCTCAATCAAATCTTGAATTCTATGCTTTTCTAGAATAAAAAGTCCCAGCTCTCTGTTTACCATGGTAATGAAGGGTAAGCTAGGTCTCAGTTTAGTGGCTATCCTCTGAACCTTTTCCAAGAACTTTAATCATTTATCTACATTGAAAGATATGGCCTATTTTCCCCATCGCATCTAGATCTGCTTGTAATCTGTTCTTCTCATCGAAAGTCATAACACAGCATAAATCTTTGTACAGGTTGAATCTTCCTTATCCAGAACCCTCGGGACCTGGTGTGTTCTGAATAAGAGATTTTTACGGACGAGGAATGGTACAGGTACTGAGCAAGGGGATACGGGGCTGGCTGGCTTGGGGTTGGGAGTGTGGCAGAGAAATCATGGGGAGGGGGGGGAGGCGGTGGATCGCAGGGTCAGGCCAGCGATTGCAGGAGTCGGCAGCGAGAAAGGACTTCAATTTGTTCATGTCGGATTTCTGCGCATGCGCCACCTGGTGGCCGGGAATGGTTCTGGACGAGGGGTGGTTCCAGATAAGGGAGGTTCAACCTGTATCACCCTGGAATTTGCCTTTATCCAGATCATTAATAAAGATTGTGAAGAACATCATCATCATCATCATAGGCAGTCCCTCGGAATCGAGGAAGACCTGCTTCCACTCCCAAAGTGAGTTTCTGATGGCTGAACAGTTCAATATGAGCGCCACAGACCTTGTTACTGATGGGACAGACATTCGTCGGGGGAAGGGGTGGGTGGGGCTGGTTTGCCGCGCATTCCTTCCGCTGCCTGCGCTTGACCTCTTCAAGCTCTTTGTGTGGGAAGGCCCCTGCTGCCTCTGGGCCCTCGGCTCTCCTGGACCCTGTACCCTCATTCGCTGCACCTGCCACCATCTCTCGCCGCTGCTCTGCCACTAACATTCGCCGCACCTCCTGCGATATGTGCACGCACTAGGTCTGTGCAACAGAGCCGGTCTCCAGTCGTCCTGGTTAACCCTTGCCACGAGATAAAGGCCTAGCTCTGTCTAGCCCGTGTGGTGGCTGATGTGCAACGGTCACCACACGTTAAAAAAATCCACGCACAGGCATCTTCCACCCCCTCAATTTGAGTTCAGGACGGGAACATCGAGTCCTTCATTGAAACATCTGTGAACTCGTGGAAGCAAGTCATCCTCGTTCGAGGGACTGCCTATGATGATGATGGACACCGTGTGCTCCATCTCCAGGGACACCCTGGCTCGAACGTAACCGCAGAAGAGAGGCAGGCAGTCAGGTTGAACGACCCCCTCGACCGCCCGCTGCCTGGACTGGTTGATGGCCACCTTGGCTGTGCCCAGGAGCAGTCCTATGAGGAGGCCCTCCGATCTGCCCGCTCCCCTCCGCACAGGGTGCCGAAAGATCAGGAGCATGGAACTGAAGTGCAACCAGAATTTGAGGAGCAGCCCGTTCCAATATTGGAACGGGCTGCAACCTGACACACTCCAAATAGATGTGGAACACGGACTCCTCCAGACCGCAGAAATTACAGGCGGCCTGGGCGTCGGTGAACCTACTTAAAACCCTATTGCACGGGACTGCTCCATGCAACACCCTGAAGGCCAAGTCTCCAATAAATAAAGGGAGGACTCCCACGGAGAGAGCACTCCATTGGGGACCCCCGCCTCCTCTGGACGGCAAGATGGTGCGCCATAGCGTGTCCGGATGGCAGACGAGAATGGCAAGGTGGAGAGTGTGTAGGAGCAGCCCGTACAGGAATCCCCTCTGCGCTGAACTGAAAGGCACAGAGGGGATTTCAAGGATGAGGCTCAGGTTGTGAGGCGCTGGCACCCAAGGGAGGTTTCGGGGCTTGGCGCCGATGAGGAATTCCATACGGACGGGGTTCAGTTCAGACGGGATCACAATAGCTCTACAACTATTTGGTTGAACCTATAAATGAAGTGCCCCCTTATTAAAGGGGCACTAAAACCGACAAATTAAACTTTTAACTTTAAATGGTCAAATTAAAATTTGGTTGCTGGGGGTGATGATGTACTTCAGTCCCTCCAGCGCCCACCTCTCGTGGAAGGCTGCGAGCCTACCGGTGGATACCGCATGCTCCATCTCCAGGGACACCCTGGCTCGGATGTAACCGTGGAAGAGAGGCAGGCAGTCGGGCTGAACAATTCCCTCAACTGCTTGCTGCCTGGACCGGTTAATGGCCACCTTGGCCATGTCCAGGAGCAGTCCTATCAGGAGGCCTTCTGACCTGCCTGCTCCCCTCCGCATACGATGCCCAAAGATCAGGAGCATGGGACTGAAATGCAACCAGAATTTGAGGAACGGCCCCTTCAAATATTGGAACAGGGGCTGCAACCTGTCACACACTACATAAACATGGAACACAGACTCTTCCAGACCGCAGAAATTACAGGCGGCCTGGGAGTCCGTGAACCGACCTAAGAACCTATTGCACGGGACTGCTCCGTGCAACACCCTTCAGGACAAGCCCCAATAAATAAAGGGAGGACTCCCGTGAAGACAGCACTCCATTGGGGTTCCCCGCCTCCTCTGGATGGCAAGATGGTGCGCCATGGCATGTCCGGACGGCAGATGAGGATGGCAAAGTGGAGAGTTTGCAAGAGCAACCTGTACAGGAATCCCCTCCGTGACTTTCAGTTCTGCGGAGGAGGCTCACATTGTGAGGCTCCAGCACCCGAGGGAGGTTTCGGGGCTTGGCGCCGATGAGGAATTCCGTCTGGATGGGGGTCAGTTCAGATGGGATCGCAACAGCTCTACAACTACTTTGTGCAGGAACATTAATACAAGTGCCCCCTGATTAAAGTTGTGGGGGTGGGGGGGGGTCACACTCTGGACACTTTCAATCAAGTGGCCAATTTTTTTTTGAGGGCACCAAAAACACAAATTAACAATTCAACATAAAGGGAACCTTTGTCAAATCAAATCAAATTAAAATTCTGTTCCCAGTTGAAATTATGTACTCCAGTTCCTCCGGTACCCACCTCTCGCGGAAGGCCGTCCCAGGAGCAGTTCTATGAGAAGGCCTTCCGACCTGCCCGCTCCCCTTCACCCAGGGTGCCCAAAGATGAGGCGTGTGGGACTGAAGTGCAACCAGAATTTGAGGAGCAGCCCCATCAAATAGTGAAAGAGATGGGCTGCAACCTCGCACATGCTGCATAGACATGGAACATGGACTCCTCTAGACCGTGGAAATTACAGACGGCCTGGGAGCCCGTGAACCGACTTAAGAACTTAATGTTCCATGCAACACCCTCCAGCCCAAGTCCCCGATAAATAAAGGAAGGAGTCCTGCATAGAGAGCACTCCATTGGGGACCCCCGCTTCCTCCGGATGGCAAGATGGTGCGCCATGGCATGTCCGGACGGCAGACGAGGATGGCAAAGTGGAGAGTGTGCAAGAGCAACCTGTACAGGAATCCTCTTTCAGTTCTGCGGAGGAGGCTCACGTTGTGAGGCGCCAGCTCCCGAGGGAAGTTTCGGGGCTTGGCACCGATGAGGAATTCCGTCTGGAAGGAGGTCAGTTCGGATGGGATCGCAACAGCTCCACAACTCTTTTTGTAGAAAACAAAAATAAACATTCAATCAAATGCCCCCTTATTAAAGAGGGGCGGGGGGGGGGGGGCGGGAGGGGGGAGGCGGGGGACGACACTCCAAACAGTTTTAAAGTGCCCTTTTTTTTTGGTGGGTTTTTTTGGGCACTAAAAGCACAAATTATCACAAGTGCCCCCTATAAAAGGGGACGGGGACACTAAATCTGGCAATTAAAACAAATTAAACTTTAAAACATATAAAATCAAATTAAAATTTGGTTGCCAGGGGTGATGATGCACTCCAGTCCCTACGGCGCCCACCTCTCGCGGAAGGCCGCGAGCGTACCGGTGGACACCGCATGCTCCATCTCCAAGGACACCCTGGCCCGGATGTACGCGTGGCCAGGAGCAGTCCTACAAGGACGCCTTCGGACCGACCCACTCCCCTCCGTACAGGGTGCCCAAAGATCAGGAGTGTGGGACTGAAGTGCAACCAGAAATTGAGGAGCATCCCCTTTAAATAATGGAACAGGAGCTGCAACCTCGTACATTCAATAAAAACATGGAACACTGACTCTTCCAGACCGCAGAAATTGCAGGCGGCCTGGGAGCCCGTGAACCGACTTAAACATTTATTGCACAGGACTGCTCCGTGCACCACCCTCCAGGCCAAGTCCCAAGATAAATAGTGGGAGGACTCCCGCGTAGAGTGCACTCCATCGGGGACTCCCGCCTCCTCCGGGCGGCAAGATGGTACGCCATGGCGTGTCTGGACGGCAGACGAGGATGGCAAGGTTGAGAGAGTGCAGGAGCAGCCCATACAGGAAACCCCTCCGCGCAGAACTGAAAGGCACGGAGGGGATTTCCCCGAGGCGGCTCAAGTTGTGAGGCGCCGGCTCCCGAGGGAGGTTCCGGGGTTTGGCGCCGAAGAGGAATTCTGTCCGGATGAGGGTCACTTCGGATGGGATCTCAACAGCTCTACAAACCTGTGAACATACTCACAGGTGCATACATTACACAACCTTTTATGTGACACCTTATCGAATGCCTTTTGGAAATCCAAATATATTACATCGACTGGTTCCCCTTTATTTACCCTGCTAGTTACAGCCTCAAAAAACTCTAATAAATTTATTAAACACAACTTCCTATTTATAAAACCATGTTGACTCTGCATAATAAGTCTGCCATATTAAGATTTTCTAAGTGCCCTGTTTCCACTTCTTAATAATAGATTTCAGCATTTTTCCAACGGATTATGTGACGCTAACTGGCATGGTTTTATGAAAGGGAAATTGTGTTTATCAAATGGATTGGAGTTTTATTCATTCTGCGATGTGGGAGCGCTGGCAAGGCCAGCATTTATTGCCATCCCTAATTGCCCTCGAGAAGGTGGTGGTGAGCCGCCGCCTTAAACCGCTGCATTCCTTGTGGTGAAGGTACTCCCACAGTGCTGTTAGGGAGGGAGTTCCAGGATTTTGATCCAATGACGATGAAGGAACAGCGATATGTTTCCAAGTCAGGATGGTGTGTAATTTGGAGGGGAACTTGCAGGTGATGGTGGTCCCATGCGCTTGCTGCCCTTGTCCTTCTAGGTGGTAGAGGTCGCAGGTTTGGGAGGTGCTGCCGAAGAAGCCCTGGCGAGTTGCTGCAGTGCAAAACAGATACGCCGCTTTGGGTACTGTTGAGGGGGATGACTCATCAGGGGAGAGCTGCAGCAGCCAAGTTCATAGCATCGTGGCGGGCTCTGCTGCACAGGAGGGCAGGAAACAGCATGGGAGAGCTACAGTGATAGGGGATTCGATTGTAAGGGGAATGGATAGGCGTTTCTGCAGCTGCAACCGAGACTCCAGGATGGTATGTTGCCTCCCTGGTGCAAGGGTCAAGGATGTCTCAGAGCGGGTGCAGGACATTCTGAAAAGGGAGGGTGAACAGCCAGTTGTCGTGGTGCATATAGGTACCAACGACATAGGTAAAAAACGGGATGAGGTCCTATGAGACGAATTTAGGGAGTTAGGATCTAAATTAAAAAGTAGTAATCTCAGGATTGCTACCAGTGCCACGTGCTAGTCAGAGTAGGAATTGCAGGATAGCTCAGATGAACACGTGGCTTGAGGAGTGGTGCAGAAGGGAGGGATTCAAATTCCTGGGACATTGGAACCGGTTCTGGGGGAGGTGCGACCACTACAAACCGGACGGTCTGCACCTGGGCAGGACCAGAACCAATGTCCTAGGGGGAGTGTTTGCTCGTGCTGTTGGGGAGGAGTTAAACTAATATGGCAGGGGGGTGGGAACCTGCAGGGAGACAGAGGGAAGTAAAATGGGGGCAGAAGCAAAAGTTAGAAAGAAGAATAGTAAAAGTGGAGGGCAGAGAAACCCAAAGCAAAAAACAAACAGGGCCACATTACAGCAAAATTCTAAAGGGGCAAAGTGTATTAAAAAGACAAGCCTGAAGGCTCTGTGCCTCAATGCGAGGAGTATTCGGAATAAGGTGGACGAATTAACTGCGCAGACAGCAGTTAACTGATATGATGCAATGGGCATCACGGAGACATGGCTCCAGGGTTACCAAGGCTGGGAACTCAATATCCAGTGGTATTTAGGAAGGATAGGCAGAGTGGAAAAGGAAGCGGGGTGGCGTTGCTGGTTAAAGAGGAAATTAATGCAATAGTAAGGAGGGACATTAGCCTGGATGATGTGGAATCGGTATGGGTGGAGCTGCAGAATACCAAAGGGCAGAAAACATGAGTGGGAGTTGTGTACAGACCAACAAACAGTAGTAGTGAGGTTGGGGATAGCATCAAACAAAAAATAATGGATGTGTGCAATAAAGGTACATGGGCGACTTTAATCTACATATTGATTGGGCTAACCAAACTGCTGGCAATGCGGTGGAGGAGAATTTCCTGGAGTGTATTAGGGATGGTTTTCTAGACCATGTGGAGGAACCAACTAGGGTGCTGGCCATCCTAAACTGGGTGATGTGTAATGAGAAGGGACTAATTAGCAATTTTGTTGTGCGAAGCCCCTTGGGGAAGAGTGACCATAATATGGTAGAATTCTTTACTAAGATGGAGAGTGACAGAGTTAATTCGGAAACTAGGGTCCTGAACTTAAGGAAAGGTAACTTCGAGGTATGAGGCGTGAATTGGCAAGAATAGACTGGCAAAGGATACTTAAAGGGTTGACGGTGGATAAGCAATGGCAAACATTTAAATATCACATGGATAAACTTCAGCAATTGTACATCCCTGTCTGGAGTAAAAATAAAACGGGGAAGGTGGCTCAACCGTGGCTAACAAGGGAAATTAAGGATAGTGTTAAAACCAAGGAAGAGGCATATAAATTGGCTAGAAAAAGCAACAAACCTGAGGACAGGGAGAAATTTAGAATTCAACAGAAGAGGACAAAGGGTTTAATTAAGAGGGGGAAAATAGAGTACAAGAGGAAGCTTGCTGGAAACATAAAAACTGACTGCAAAAGCTTCTATAGACATGTGAAGAGAAAAAGATTAGTGAAGACAAACATGGGTCCCTTGCAGTCGGATTCAGGTGAATTTATAATGGGGAACAAAGAAATGGCAGACCAATTGAACAAATACTTTGGTTCTTTCTTCACGAAGGAAAACACAAATAACCTTCCGAATGTACTAGGGGACAGTAGGTCCAGTGAGAAGGAGGAACTGAAGGATATCCTTATTAGGTGGGAAATTGTGTTAGGGAAATTGATGGGATTGAAGGCCGATAAATCCCCGGGACCAGGGAGGCAACATACCATCCTGGAGTCTCGGTTGCATTCCAGAGTACTTAAGAAAGTGGCCCTAGAAATAGTGGATGTATTGGTGATCATTTTCCAACAGTCTATTGACTCTGGATCGATGCCTATGGACTGGAGGGTAGCTAATGTAACACCGCTTTTTAAAAAAGGAGGGAGAGAGAAAATGGGTTATTATGGACCAGTTAGTCTGACATCAGTAGTGGGGAAAATGTTGGAATCAATCATTAAGGATGAAATAGCAGCGCATTTGGAAAGCAGTGACAGGATCGGTCCAAGTCAGCATGGATTTATGAAAGGGAAATCATGCTTGACGAATCTTCTGGAATTTTTTAAGGATGTAACGAGCAGAGTGGACAAGGGAGAACCAGTGGATGTGGTGTATTTGGACTTTCAAAAGGCTCTTGACAAGGTCCTGCACAAGAGATTGGTGTGCAAAATCAAAGCGCATGCTATTGGGGGTAATGTACTGATAGAGAACTGGTTGGCAGACAGAAAGCAGAGAGTCGGGATAAACGGGTCCTTTTCAGAATGGCAGACAGTGACTAGTGGAGTGCCGCAGGGCTCAGTGCTGGGACCCCAGCTCTTTACAATGTACATTACCGATTTAGATGAATGAATTGAGTGTAATATCTCCAAGTTTGCAGATGACACTAAACTGGGTGGTGGTGTGAGCTCTGAGGAGGATGCTAAGAGGCTGCAGGGTGATTTGGACAGTTTAGGTGAGTGGGCAAATGCATGGCAGATGCAGTATAATGTGGATAAATGTAAGATTATCCATTTTGGGGGCAAAACCACGAAGGCAGAATATTATCTGAATGGCGGCAGATTAGGAAAAGGGGAGGTGCAACGAGACCTGGGTGTCATGGTTCATCAGTCATTGAAAGTTGGCATGAAAGTACAGCAGGCAGTGAAGAAGGCTAATGGTATGATGGCCTTCATAGCTAGGGGATTTTGAGTATAGGAGCAGGGAGGTCTTACTGCAGTTGTACAGGGCCTTGGTGAGGCCTCACCTGGAATATTGTGTTCAGTTTTGGTCTCCTAATCTGCGGAAGGACGTTCTTGCTATTGAGGGAGTGCAGCGAAGGTTCACCAGACTGATTCCAGGGATGGCTGGACTGACATATGTGGAGAGACTGGATCAACTGGGCCACGAGTTCAGCAGTCGGGAGGTGCGTCGCTGAGGCGTGAGTCCGGGGTCGGCGAGAGGCCGATAAAGGCCACGAGTTCAGCAGTCGGGAGGTGCGTCGCTGAGGTGTGAGTCCGGAGTCGGAGAGGCCTATAAAGGCCCAGCTTGTGCAGCTACAGGGAGAAGGCAAAAAAGTAGTAGAAAGAAACAGAAAGGTGACATCACAGCCAAGGGGGTAAGTGATTGGCTAGTGATTGGTGAGTAGTTTTTCTTTTTTCTCTTCTATAACAGTGAGTAAACTTTAGCATTGTTGTTGCCAATTTAAGTGTATCTAAGGGTTAAGTCATGGCGGGAGAGCTCGGTCACGTGATATGCTCCTCCTGTACCATGTGGGAACTCAGGGACACTTCCGTTGTCCCTGACGACTACGAGTGCGGGATGTGTATCCGCCTCCAGCTCCTGACGGTCCGCGTTGCGGAATTGGAGCTGAGGGTGGATTTACTCTGGAGCATCCACGATGCTGAGAATGACGTGAGTAGCACATGTAGCGAGTTGGTCTTACCGCAGGTGAAGGGTTCACAGCCAGCTAGGGAATGGAAGACCAGCAGGAAGAGCAGTGCAAGGAAGGTACTGCAGGGGTCCCCTGCGGTCATCCCCCTGCAAAACAGATACACCGCTTTGAGTACTGTTGAGGGGGATAACTCATCAGGGGAGGGCAGCAGCAGCCAAGTTCATGGCACCGTGGCTGGCTCTGCTGCATTGGAGGGCAGGAAAAAGAGTGGGAAAGCGATAATGATTGGGGATTCAATGGTAACGGGAATAGATAGGCATTTCTGCGGCTGCAACCGAGACTCCAGGATGGTATGTTGCCTCCCTGGTGCAAGGGTCAAGTATGTCTCGGAGCGGGTGCAGGACATTCTGAAAAGGGAGGGTAAACAGCCAGTTGTTGTGGTGCATATTGGCACCAACGATATAGGTAAAAAAAGGGATGAGGTCCTACGAGATGAATTTAAGGAGCTAGGAGCTAAATTAAAATGTAGGACCTCAAAAGTAGTAATCTCGGGATTGCTACCAGTGCTACGAGCTAGTCAGAGTAGGAATCGCAGGATAGCTCAGATGAATACGTGGCTTGAGCAGTGGTGCAGCAGGGAGGGATTCAAATTCCTGGGGCATTGGAACCGGTTCTGGGGGAGGTGCGACCAGTACAAACCGGACGGTCTGCACCTGGGCAGGACCGGAACCAATGTCCTAGGGGGAGTGTTTGCGAGTGCTGTTGGGGAGGAGTTAAACTAATATGGCAGGGGGATGGGAACCAATGCAGGGAGACAGAGGGAAAGAAAATGGAGACAAAAGCAAAAGTCAGAAAGGAGATGAGAAAAGTGGAGGGCAGAGAAACCCAAGGCAGAAAACAAAAAGGGCCACTGTACAGCAAAATTCTAAAGGGTCAAAGTGTAATAAAAAGGAAAGCATGAAAGCTCGGTGCCTTAATGCAAGGAGTATTCGGAACCCAGGAGAGGGCTCTGAGCTAGTTAGAGTGGGTGAGAGCTCAGATGAACAGGACCCCAAGAAAGAATGCAAAAGGCAGGAGGCAACAGAGCAGAGTAGCACTGGGGTAAGTGTTAACCACAAGGTGATAGGAAGGGACAATATGTATGAATATAAAGGGGCTGCAGGAGGGGTCAAAACTAAAAATCATGGTTTAAAAACTAGTATTAAAACACTCTACCTAAATGCATACAGCATTTGATATAAAGTAAATGAGTTGACGGCACAAATCATTACAAATGGGTATGATTTGCTGGCCATTACAGAAACGTGGTTGCAGGGTGGCCAAGACTGGGAATTAAACATGCAGGGGTATCTGACAATTCGAAAAGATAGACAAGAAGGGAAAGGAGGTGGGGTAGCTCTGTTAATAAAGGATGATATCAGGGCAGTTGTGAGAGATGATATTGGCTCTAATGAACAAAATGTTGAATCATTGTGGGTGGAGATTAGAGATAGTAAGGGGAAAAAGTCACTGGTGGGCATAGTTTATAGGCCCCCAAATAATAACTTCATGGTGGGGTGGGCAATAATCAAGGGAATAATGGAGGCATGTGAAAAAGGAATGGCAGTAATCATGGGGGATTTTAACCTACATATCGATTGGTCAAATCAAATCGCATGGGGTAGCCTTGAGGAGGAATTCATAGAATGCATACGGGATTGTTTCTTAGAACAGTATGTTACAGAACCTACAAGGGAGCAAGCTATCTTAGGTCTGGTCCTGTGTAATGAGACAGGAATAATAAACGATCTCCTAGTAAAAGATCCTCTGGGAATGAGTGATCACAGTATGGTTGAATTTGTAATACAGATTGAGGGTGAGGAAGTAGTGTCTCAAATGAGCGTACAATGCTTAAACAAAGGGGACGACAGTGGTATGAGGGCAGAGTTGGCTAAAGTAGACTGGAAAAACAGACTAAACAGTGGCACAATTGAGGAACAGTGGAGGACTTTTAAGGAGCTCTTTCATAGTGCTCAACAAAAATATATTCCAGTGAAAAAGAAGGGCAGTAAGAGAAGGGATAACCAGCCATGGATAACCAAGGAAATAAAGGAGAGTATCAAATTAAAAACCAATGCGTATAAGGTGGCCAAGGTTAGTGGGAAACTAGATGATTGGGAAAATTTTAAACGACAGCAAAGAATGACTAAGAAAGCAATAAAGAAAGGAAAGATAGATTACGAAAGTAAACTTGCGCAAAACATAAAAATGGATAGTAAAAGCTTTTACCGATATATAAAATGGAAAAGAGTGACTAAAGTAAATGTTGGTCCCTTAGAAGATGAGAAGGGGGATTTAATAATGGGAAATGTGGAAATGGCTGAGACCTTAAACAATTATTTTGCTTCGGTCTTCACAGTGGAAGACACAAAAACCATGCCAAAAATTGCTGGTCACGGGAATGTGAGAAGGGAGGACCTTGAGATAATTACTATCACTAGGGGGGTAGTGCTGGACAGGCTAATGGGACTCAAGGTAGACAAGTCCCCTGGTCCGGATGAAATGCATCCCAGGGTATTAAAAGAGATGGTGGAAGTTATAGCAGATGCATTTGTTATAATCTACCAAATTTTTCTGGACTCTGGGGGAGGTACCAGTGGATTGGAAAGCAGCTAATGTAACGCCTCTGTTTAAAAAGGGGGCAGACAAAAGGTAGGTAACTATAGGCTGGTTAGGTTAACATCTGTAGTGGGGAAAATGCTTGAAGCTATCATTAAGGAAGAAATAGTGGGACATCTAGATGGGAATAGTGCAATCAAGCAGACGCAACATGGATTCATGAAGGGGAAATCATGTGTAACAAATTTACTGGAATTCTTTGAGGATATAACGAGCATGGTGGATAGAGGTGTACCGATGGATGTGTGTATTTAGATTTCCTAAAGGCATTCGATAAGGTGCCACACAAAAGGTTACTGCAGAAGATAAAGGTATGCGGAGTCAGAGGAAATGTATTAGCATGGATAGAGAATTGACTGGCGAACAGAAAACAGAGAGTCGGGATAAATGGGTCCTTTTTGGGTTGGAAATCGATGATTAGTGATGTGCCACAGGGATCGGTGCTGGGACCACAACTGTTTACAATATACATAGATGACCTGGAAGAGGGGACAGAGTATAGTGTAACAAAATTTGCAGATGACACAAAGATTAGTGGGAAAGCGGGTTGTGTAGAGGACACAGAGAGACTGCAAAGAGATTTAGATAGGTTAAGCGAATGGGCTAAGGTTTGGCAGATGGAATACAATGTTGGAAAATGTGAGGTCATCCACCTTGGAAAAAAAAACAGTAAAAGGGAATATTATTTGAATGGGGAGAAATTACAACATGCTGCGGTGCAGAGGGACCTGGGGGTCCTTGTGCATGAATCGCAAAAAGTTAGTTTGCAGGTGCAGCAGGTAATCAGGAAGGCGAATGGAATGTTGGCCTTCATTGCGAGAGGGATGGAGTACAAAAGCAGGAAGGTCCTGCTGCAACTGTATAGGGTATTGGTGAGGCCACACCTGGAGTACTGCGTGGAGTTTTGGTCACCTTACTTAAGGAAGGATATACTCGCTTTGGAGGGGGTACAGAGACGATTCACTCGGCTGATTCTGGAGATGTGAGGGTTACCTTATGATGATAGATTGAGTAGACTGGGTCTTTACTCGTTGGAGTTCAGAAGGATGAGGGGTGATCTTATAGAAACATTTAAAATAATGAAAGGGATAGACAAGATAGAGGCAGAGAGGTTGTTTCCACTGGTCGGGGAGACTAGAACTAGGGGGTGCAGCTTCAAAATACGGGGGAGCCAATTTAAAACCGAGTTGAGCAGGAATTTCTTCTCCCAGAGGGTTGTGAATCTGTGGAATTCTCTGCCCAAGGAAACAGTTGAGGCTAGCTCATTGAATGTATTCAAATCACAGATAGATAGATTTTTAACCAATAAGGGAATTAAGGGTTACGGGGAGCGGGCGGGTAAGTGGAGCTGAGTCCATGGCCAGATCAGCCATGATCTTGTTGAATGGCAGAGCAGGCTCGAGCGGCTCGATGGGCTACTACTGTTCCTAATTCTTATGTTCTTATGGAGTTTAGAAGGATGAGAGAGGATCTCATAGAAACGTATAAGATTCTGATTGGATTGAACAGGTTAGATGCGGGAAGAATGTTCCCGAAGTTGGGGAAGTCCAGAACCAGGGGGCATAGTCTTAGGATAAGGGGTAGGCCATTTAGGACTGAGATGAGGAGAAACTTCTTCACTCAGAGAGTTGTTAACCTGTGGAATTCTTTGCCGCAGAGAGTTGTTGATGCCAGTTCATTGGATATATTCAAGAGGGAGTTAGATATTGCCCTTACGGCTAAAGGGATCAAGGGGTATGGAGAGAAAGCAGGAAAGGGGTGCAGAGGGACTGATCAGCCATGATCTTATTGAATGGCGGTGCAGGCTCGAAGGGCCGAATGGCCTACTCCTGCACCTATTTTCTATGTTTCTATGTTTCTGTCTTGTAGATGGTAGACACTGCAGCATACTTTGTGCCGGTGGTGGAGGGAGTAAATGTTGAAGATGGACGGGGTGCCAATCAAGTGGGCTGCTTTACCTGGATGCTGTTGAGCTTTTTGAGTGTTGTTGGAGCGGCATTCATCCAGGCAAGTGGAGAGTATTCTATCACACTCCTGACTTGTGTCTTGTAGATGGTGGAAAGGGTTTGGGAGTCAGGAGTGTGATTGCCGCCGAATACCCAGCCTCTGATCTGCTCTTGTTGCCACAGTATTTATGCGGCTGTTCTAGTTAAATTTCTGGTCAATGGTAATGTTGTTGAATATCAAGGTGAGGTGGTTAGACTGTTGCTTGTTGGAGATGGTCATTGCCTGGCACTTGTGTGGCGCGAATGTTACTTGCCACTTATCAGCCCAAGCCTGAATGTTGTCCAGGTCTTGCTTCATGCGGGCATGGACTGCTTCCTCTTCTGAGGAGTTGCAAATGGAACTGAACACTGCAATCATCAGTGAACATCCTCACTTATGATGGAGGAAAGGCCAAGATTGAAGCAGCTGAAGATGGTTAGGCCTCGGACACTGCCCTGAGGAACTCCTGCAACAATATCCTTGGGTTCAGGAGAATGATCTCTAACATCCACAACCATCTTCCTTTGTGCTAGGTGTGACTCCAACCAGTGGAGTGTTTTCCCTCTGATTCCCATTGACTTCAATTTTACAAAGGCTCCTTGATGCCACACTCGGTCGAATGCTGCCTTGATGCCAAGGGCAGTCATTCTCATCTCACCTCTGGAATTCAGCTCTTTTGTCCATGTTTGGACCAAGGCTGTAATGAGGTCTGTAGCCGAGTGGTCCTGGTGGAACCCAAACTCCATCAGTGAGCAGGATATTGGGGAGTAAGTGCCGCTACTGTTGATGACACCTTCCATGCTGATGATTGGGAGTAGACTGATGGGGTGACAATTGGTTGTCATCCTTTATCATCAGGGCTAAATCCCCCCTCCTTTTCCATTCTGTCTGTCTTTTCTAAATGTCAAGTAACTGTAATATTTAGTTCCCTGGACCTTTTATCAATTGATAATAGATAATTGAAGATTCTACAAAGAGCATATAAAATACAAGCTGATGAAAGCTCATTGACCTGAAACATTGGGCTGAATTTTAACCTGAAAGAGCGCATGGGTTTAGATGCAAGGTTAATGGCGGCAAAAATGTCATCGGCTCCAACCCGCCGACATCCACAATTGACTGGACGCGTTAGACTGCGTGCACACAACCCCCTTGGGACAGGCAGGTTTCAATCAACATATGTAAATGAGAGTTTATTTTCTACACTTTCGAGTTCTGATCTACACATTGGAGCTCAGACCTATCAGATCAGCATGGGTGCTGCTTACGCTGTTAGATTGGACCTCAGATGTGGACCAAGATGATCAGCAGCAGCATCAACAGCACTAGCAGCAGCCTGCTGGTCACAGACCTGTAGCTCCTCAGGAGGGGAGCAGCAGAGAGGTGTAGTTCGCAGGAGGCCATACCCAGCACACAGGGTAGACAGGCAGAGGACAAGCTTCTTCGACATGTCTGAACATCAATATGTCAGGAGGCACAGGGTGTTGTGTCAAGTAGTGGCAGATATTTGCAGCCAACTGGAACATGACCTGTTGCCTGCTAGGCGTGGTGGCACTGCTTTGCTAATAGCTATCAAAGTCACCACAGCTCTAAACCTTTTTGATTCTGGTTTCTTCCAGGGATCTGCTGGAGAAATTTGCAGGATGTCCCACAAATGCATAAGACAGGTTGTTCGCCAGGGCCGCCAAATATGTCAACTTTTCCCGCGATGATGCCAGTCAGAGTGAGCAGGCACTCTGGATCTCTAGGTAGTTTTCCACAGGTTGAGGGTGTCATCGACTGCACACATGTGGCAATTAGGGGACCCACAGATCACTCAATTGCAAAGGGTTCCACTCCATCAATGTCCAGCTGGTGTGCAACCACCAAAAGATCTTTATGCAGGTGTCCCCACGATTACCGGGCAGCTATCATGATGCTTTCACCTTGTGGCAGTCCAACCTCCCTGATGTCTCCGCACATGGAAGCAGTTACCGGCTAGTTGTTAGGAGACAAGGGATACCCACTTAAAACATGGTTATGACACCTCTCAGAAACACGAAAAATGAGGCCCGGGAATCAATGCCATATTACCACCAGATGTGTCCTCGAACTAGCCATCAACATGTTGAAGAACTGCAGATGCCCTTCAGTACGCACCAGCTAGGGTCTCCAGAATGATCGTGGTGTGCTGTGGTCTGTACAACATTGCACAGCAGCAAGGTTTGGACTTGCAGGAGGACCAAGGCGCAGAGTGCAGAGCCTCTTTGGAGAATGCCAAGGATTCCGAAGAGGAGGAAGACAAGGTGGAGGATGGCGATGAGGCCAATACACCACTAGCTGCACACACTTCTGCCTGTGATGCCTTGATTATTGCGAGATTCACTCAGGTTCTACCAATGCATCGTGGGCCGCCCCGACCTGTGTAAGAACACCACCGCAGGTCAGGGCTATAAATAGAGCTGGAGCACGGGCCCTGGAACATCGTGGCGGAGGTGCGGCGAATGAGGGTACGGGGCCCAGAAGAGCCGAGGGCCCAGGGGCAGCACGGACCAGCCCACACTGCGATATGTGTGCGCACTAGGTCCGTGCAGCAGAGCAGGTCTCCAGTCGTCTTGGTTAATTCTTGCCACTGGATAAAGGCCTATCTCTGCCAAACCCGTGTGGTGGCTGATGTGCAAGTCACCACACGTTTTAAAAAAAAATCCACGCGCAAGCATGTTCCCCCCCTCAACTGGAGTTCAGGACTGGAACATCAGTTCCTTCATTGAAACATCTGTGAACTCTTGTGGAAGCAAGTCATCCTCGTTCGAGGGACCACCTATGATGATGACCAATGCACCCAACTCATAACCACACACAAAAGCCACTTTTCCCACTCTCCCCTCACCCAATGTCACTAACACAAAGCAGTCTTGCAAATAACCAAGCATCTCTTTCACATCCCCCCATTGGTCGCCATCAATTCATGTCTTCCCATTCGTCATTACACAACTGAAACAGTCACTTGCCAGCCAGCAACCAAGAATGGGCAAAATGGGAAAGTGGTGCAAAAAATGATATTTATGTGCTGCAAGTAAAGAGCAAAAATGTATCAACATAACAATGTCTAAAACACCCATGCATCCCCATGTGCAGCTAAAAATCTTTAATCTTCCTTTTCCCAGTGCTTCTACATGGTGCAACACCTGTGGTTTGAGCAGAAGTTGAGGCAGGCTGCTCACATCCCTGCTCGAACTGTTGAGATGTTCTTGGCCGAGGTCCTTTGGGTTTTGGAACCCATGAGAGCCCCCATCAAAGACTGCTCCACTTGTGCAGGGGTAGACTCGGCCATTGCAACACAAGGCAGCATGTCGGGTAGTGACTAAGGGAGGGGGGGGAATCAGTCAACTGGTGAGAAATGGAAGCTTTTTGAATGGAGTCCTCGCTTCCATGTCCCCTTTCGTCATTATCCCTTTCATGGCCCAGCCCCACTTCACTGCTACTATTGTGCTGGAGAACACTTTGGTGCAGATCAGCGGGGCGCTGCAAGGCTAAGGTTAGCGTATTGGTCATCCTATTTAAGGTGGCATCCAGAGTCTGCAAGCCCTTGTTCAAGGCCTGCATGCACTCATGCGATTGCCACATTTGCCATTCTATTCATGGAAGAAGACATCATCACACTGGCCTGTGACAGGAACCCACTCATGCTTGAGGCAACTCCTCCAATTGCTGTGCAATCGTGGACAGTGAGCTTGGAATGCCTGTCAGTGCATCGCACAATCTCTGCTGCTGCTCAACGATTATCTTCTTCATCACCACCTCCGAGATACTGCACCGGGTCCAGCTGAGCAGAGCTCGGAGAGGTTTGTGCCCTCTGATGCGAACCCTTCACTGCTGTCCCTGACTCTACCATCTGCTCTTGCTCACTTGTGAAGTGTGCATCACCAACCATCTCTCTAACTGGTCCCACCAAAGTGCGAGTATCTGAGCTGGTGCATGGCTTGCATGAGTCCTGTGATGGTGCACCCTCCGAGGAATTGAGTTCTTCTGAGGAATCATCATCAGCGACCTTCACCAACTCCTGCTGCATGCGTGAGAGCCCTGTGGAAGATAAAACACATGAATGAGTACTGACAAGGTAAGAATTTTGGAAGTTATCATTATGAACATGATCATATTTCACTCGCTGTCGACATCAAGTCAACATGACTGAGTGTTGTATGACACAGGGCTGTCTGTTAGTTAATTCTGTCATCAGGTAGCTGGGAGACCCTCTTCTCTCCATCTCACAAGGTCAGGCACGCCGAGACTCCGCTGATCTGCAGTGCCTGCTCCTCTGCACTTGTGAGTTGTGAGATCTGTGGAGAACCATCTCTGGTTCTCTGCCTCTCCTTAGTGTTCTATACTCTCTTCTGCAAGGAGGGAAAGAACAGACCTATGAGTGAGTGTAATGAAATGTGTCCAACTGATGGATGGAGTGTATTTGGTGAGGGTCACAATGAGGGAGAGGCATTCAATTGCTTAACAATGAGGGTGGGTGTCAGTGGTGATGGAGAGTTGGGGATGTGAGGAAGTGCATAGACAGAAAGGGATGTGCAAGGTGTATCTGCAAGGTAAGAGGGTGTGAGGAGTGATGTGCTGGAGAAGGCAGAGTGAGGAGTTTGGGGTGATATACACATCAGGATGTAGGTGAATGTGCAACTTCCCTTTCTTTTCATTCGCTCCTTGCACTGCATCCAGGAGCATGGCACCACATTTCTGCTGCGCACCACCTCTGCCACCTCTAACCATGCCGCCTTGCTTTCTGCTGCAGGTTTTCTCCTCCCATTGCTGGGGAATAGTATGTCCCTCCTACTCCTCACAGCCCCCAGCAGCCCATCCAGGGAGGCCTCATTGAACCGGGTTGCAGCCTTTGCACATCTCCCTTCCATTTTTCTCTTTCCTCCTTTCTTCACCAGGACTCCAAATATCTCCAAATTACATCTTTGGATTGCCCCCTTAAATACTGGAATTGCGATCGCGTCATATGGGACGTCATCATGCCCGCTGCTGCTGATTGGACGGGAAATGAGGAAGTTAAATGATAATGAGGTGGCTGGGTTAAAAAGTCACTGACAGACATATTTCCAGGTTTCCCAGGCGATATCTGACTCCCCTATCCCAGCGCATCTGCAAGTTGATGTTGCAGCCGTAACTCTCTTTCTCTCTCCACAGACTGCTGAGTGTTTCAAGCATTTTCTGTTTTTATTTAAAATACAAGCCTCTATACATCATATTTTCCCTTTTATCACTTCCTTTTGTTGGAAGGATTGTAAAGCTCTTGGAACATTATTTTATTTACTGCTGGCATGTGAAGATCAAAGTCCACTGGCTAGTTTTAATTCCTGAGATTCATAACATCACAGAAACTGTACCTTTGGACCCAGTGCACTGATTGCTGTGCTTAACTTGAGGCTCATTACCTCTCTTGCAGCTAAACTGATTAATCACCTCTTCACCACAGTGCAAATGTACCTTAGTCAAATGGAAATATGTAGGTTGCCCCATCCTGCTCTAAGCAAAGCTGGAACATATGGGAAATAGCACATTTAAAAACACTTGTATTCTCTATAGCTTGCTGATGGTAAGATTGAAAAAAAAATTGGAAGCCTATTGTATAGTACGATGGAGATTTCAAATCCCTTTTGAAATAGTATGAATAATGGGACTGCTCATTTTTTCAAGTAACTGGTAATGTTTATACTCAGACCTCCTCATGTTATGACTGACTTTAGAGAGAAGTGACTCCTTTTTGTACGAGCATTTGAGCATAGCAGACAGAATGAATGCAGGATTTCTGGTTCCATGCAGCTTTGCGTAATATATATGGTTACCACTTTGTCTTGTCACAGTATTTCATTTGCAAGTTCAGATAGTGAATATCAATAGGATGAGTTAAAAAGCACCGACACACTAATGTTTGACCATAGAGTGCCAGCAGGAGAATGCGATATTTAGATATTAACATTCCATTTGTGATACTGTGTGAGGAAGATGGACTGCATGCCTGCAGCCACATTATAATGCTGTTCTATTAATTCTTGCTTTATCATATACAGGTCATGATACATCCAACAATTTACTTTCAGGTTATCATATTGTACTTCAAATTTCTGTGACCTATTTCTGTTTAATTTTATGTTTTTGTGATTACTCACAGGTAAAAGGACCGTAGTCTCATTCCTTCTGTCCTCATCGCTGTCGATTCTGATTTACTTGGCTTTGGAGAAATACAGGGCAAAACTGGCAAATGACAAAGGACTGATTTTCTTCTCTGGCTTCGTGGGATCATATTTGTTTATTTTTTCACTGACTGTATCCTTTGCTGTATTAGCTAGACTAGCTTAATGGGCTAATTATGTAGAATAATTGTAGAATTATTAAAACCTAGTAAAATACAGTAATTTTTAAAATATGCTTTTCCACAAGAAGACTACGCAATAGTCGAGTTGATGATATCAGTGGATTAGGGCTTAACATGTTTGTGTGACATTCTTCTATCTACTATTTTAACACAGGAGTTAATCTTTTGATCTTAAATAGGTTACTGCCTTTGGTAAAAACAGGACAGAAGGGTGTCATGCAAATGCATTCGGTGTTTGTCCACTAAAGCTGGCAACAGTAATTTCTAGGCTAATTCATTTCTCAGTACATCACCTAAGTTGTAACATTGCCAACTTTCCCTTACAGTCTCCTGCCATGTGACACAGGTCAAAACTTTCTAATCAGCCCAGAGTGGAACTGAGCCATACAGAACAGGAAGGTCCCAGGTTTGGTCCCCAGTCTGTGCTGAGTTAGCTGATTTCAGCAGGGTAGATGTAAAGGCATTAAACTGACTTCATGATATCTGGAATAATGGAATGGGAAAGCTTTCAGCCAGGGCCCTGTTCCTCATCGCTATTCAGGAACTCCTGCTGGAACGTGTGCATGGGAATGGTAGTTGAGGTCAGGGACAGACTCGGCTGTGATTTCATCCATGGTGAGAGATCGTGGCAGAGGTGAGGTGAATGTTTCTGGCAGAGGAGCGGCGAGAGATCATGGTGGAGGTGCGGCAAATGAGGCTACGGGGCCCAGAAGAGCCGAGGGCCCACACTGCGATATGTGTGCGCACTAGGTCCCTGCAGCAGAGCACGTCTCCAGTCATTCTGGTTAACCCTTGCCACTGGATAAAGGCCTAGCTCTGTCAAGTCCATGTGGTGGCTGACGTGCAAAGGTCACTACACGTTAAAAAAATCCACGCACAGGCATCTTTCACCCCCTCAACTGGAGTTCAGGACTGGAATATCGGGTCCTTCATTGAAACATTTGTGAACTCGTCCCTTTTGGTGTGGAAGCAAGTCATCCTCGTTCGAGGGACCGCCTATGATGAGGATGATTGTTAAATATTGTCAACATTCACTGCCTCGGCTTACACATGACGAATGGCCACTTGTGTGAGCCAGTGGAGGGTTGATGGCACCATTTGTAAGGGAGCACACAATAAAATGGAAAACCTTGAATTGGGAACACTCAAAAACTAGACAAAAAGGAATATTACAACAAAATAAAAGATGGTCAGATTTTAACTGGGATTTGGGTGGATGGGGACAGGGCGGGCAGCATGCCTGCTCGATATCATTGTGAGCCCTGGTTGATTTCAACAGCTGGGTCTCATTATAATATTGTTTGCTGCCCATCCTGGAGCACGACCCATCTCCTCTATCTGGGAGTCTACCTTAGCCCCGACGAGGAAGCCTGGTCGGCGAACTGGCAAGAGCTGGAGGCCAAGGTCGCCGCTCGCCTAGGGCGCTGGACAGGACTGCTCCGAGTGCTGTCCTACAGGGGTTGAGCACTAGTCATAAACCAGCTGGTGGCCGCCATGCTGTGGTACCGGCTGGTCACTTTGACCCCTCCCCCTGCGTTTGTCGCCAAGATACAGAAGAAGCTGGTGGACTTCTTCTGGAACAACAGGAAGCACTGGGTCTCTGACGCGGTCTTGAGTCTCCCGCTTAGGGAGGGCGGTCAGTCGTTGGTGTGCGTCAGCACCCAGCTAGCGACTTTCCGTCTTCAGACCCTGCAGAGATATCTTTACGTCCGCTGGCGACGTATTTCTTCCGCCAGCAGCACGGCCTCAACTACGACACGCAGCTCCTGTTTGTGAGCTTGGGGGGCATCAGGACCGCTGTCCAGGAACTGCCTGTCTTTTACAAGGAACTCACCAGGGTCTGGAACAAAGTCTTCACCAAGCGCAGCTCTCCACCGGCTGGAGTGGCGGCTGTCCTGCAGGAGCCGCTGCTCGGGAATCCGAACCTCCACGACCGAGGTTTTAGGTGGCAGTCGGACGAGAGGGCTGTGGCTGGCGAGGTGACCAGGGTCAGGGACCTGCTCTATGGCGGAGGAGCGGGCTGGATGGCGCCAGACATGCTGGCATGGCGCCTAAATTCAGCCGAAGTCCGCCGCGCGGCCGATGCCATCAAGTCGCTAAAAACAGCTCTGGGCTCTGACTCTCCGTTAGGTGTGTCGAGGAGGCTCAAGCACGTGGGGAGATCCCGTCCGAAATGACCCCCGTCCGGACGGAATTCCTCATCGGCGCCAAACCCCGGAACCTCCCTCGGGAGCCGGCGCCTCACAACTTGAGCTGCCTCGGGGAAATCCCCTCCGTGCCTTTCAGTTCTGCGCGGAGGGGTTTCCTGTACGGGCTGCTCCTGCACACTCTCAACCTTGCCATCCTCGCCTGCTGTCCGGACACGCCATGGCGTACCATCTTGCCGTCCGGAGGAGGCGGCGGTCCCCAATGGAGGGCACTCTACACGGGAGTCCTCCCACTATTCATCGGGTGACTTGGCCTGGAGGATGGTGCACGGAGCAGTCCCGTGCAACAAATTTTTAAGACGGTTCACGGGCTCCCAGGCCGCCTGCAATTTCTGCGGTCTGGAGGAGTCCGTGTTCCATGTTTTTATTGAGTGCACGAGGTTGCAGCCCCTGTTTCATTATTTGAAGGGCTGCTCCTGAAATTCTGGTTGCACTTCAGTCCCACACTCCTGATCTTTGGGCACCCTGTGCGGAGGGGAGCGGGTAGGTCCGAGGGCCTCCTCGTAGGACTGCTCCTGGGCACGGCCAAGGGTGCCATCAGCCGGTCCAGGCAGCGGGCGGTCGAGGGGGTCGTTCAGCCTGACTGCCTGCCTCTCTTCCGTGCGTACATCCGGGCCACGGTGTCCCTGGAGATGGAGCACGCGGTATCCACTGGTACGCTCGCGGCCTTCCGCGAGAGGTGGGCGCCGGAAGGGCTGGAGTGCATTGTTACCCCCGGCAACCAAATTTGAATTTGAATTTATATGTTTTAAAGTTTAATTTGTTTTAATTGCCGGGTTTTAGTGTCCCCCTCCCCTTTTATAGGGGGCACTTGTAAAATATACGATTTTAATGCCCAAAAAAAACACAAAAAAAAACCTACAAAAATACAAAAAAAAACCTAAAAAAACCAAAAAAGGGCATTGAAAAATGCTTGGAGTGGCCCCCAGATTGGGGGGTACTTGATTAAAATGTTTTATTTTGTCTCCTCTAAAAGAGTTATTGGCTGCCCATACGATCACATCGGTAATGAGCAGCTCACCCAGTTCCAGGGCGGATTTCTAACGAGACGCCTGCAAATATTTAAAGGGTGAATGCCTCTCTTAAAGGAAGGTTGTATTCACTTTCATGAAATTGTTGTGTACAATTGCTGGAAAGAGGTGAAAATGAAAAAAAAAGCCCCCAGGTTCTCAGATACTTCTGTGCTGGCTCTTGTTGGAGAATTGAGGGCCAGGAGAGATCTCTGAGCTGAAATTCACTTGCGCTAGAAAGCTGGCGCACCTCCTGACTTTTGGGGCCATTACCATCAAAATTTTTTCCTGATCGATTTTCACTTCAAAAAAAGGAAAAATTGACACGGAGAAATTCAGCATGCTGCTAATGTGTTGCTAACGAGCCAACTACTCAAGGCCAAGGTTTGCAGCTAGGCCCTGAGAAGGGGAAGGAGTTGAATTTGACCATGACTGCTGTGAGATGAGCAAGGAGGGCAAGCCGCTTCACGGAATGGGAGCTGGACACCCTGATGTCATCATCATCATAGGCAGACCATCAGTATCGAGGAAGACTTGCATCCACTCCTGAAGTGAGTTCTTTGGTGGCTGAACAGTCCAATACGAGAGCCACAGTCCCTGTCACAGGTGGGACAGATAGTCATTGAGGGAAGAGGTGGGTAGGACTGGTTTGCCGCATGCTCTTTCTGTTGCCTGCGCTTGATTTCTGCACGCTCTCCGTGATGAGACTCGAGGTGCTCAGCGCCCTCCTAGACGCGCTTCCTCCACTTCGGGCGGTCTTTGGCCAGGGACTCCCAGGTGTCAGTAAGGATGTTGCACTTTATCAGGGAGGCTTTGAGGTGTCCTAGTAACGTTTCCTCTGCCCACCTTTGGCTCATTTGCCGTGAAGGAGTTCAGAGTAGAGCGCTTGCTTTGGGAGTCTCGTGTCTGGCATATGGACTATGTGGTCTGCCTAGCGGAGCTGATCAATGGTCAGTGCTTTGATGCTGGGGATGTTGGCCTGGTCGAGGACGCTAATGTTGGTGCGTCTGTCCTCCCAGGGGATTTGTAGGATCTTGCAGAGACATCCTTAATGGTATTCTCCAGCGACTTGAGGTGCCTACTGTACGTGCTCCATGCTTCTGCCCTACAGCCCTGTAGACCATGAGCTTGGTGGCAGTTTTGAGGGACTGGTCTTCAAACACTTTTTTCCTCAGACAGCCAAAGGCTGCACTGGCGCACTGGAGGCGGTGTTGGATCTCGTCGTCAATGCCTGCTCTTGTTGATCGGAGGCTCCCGAGATACGGGAAGTGGTCCACGGTGTCCGCTGTCGTGCCATGGATCTTGATGACTAGGGGACCGTGTTGTGTGGTAAGGATAGGCTGGTGGAGGACCTTTGTCTTGCTGATGTTTAGCGTAAGGCCCATGTTTTCGTACGCCTCAGTAAATACCTCGACTATGTCCTGGAGTTCAGTCTCTGTATGTGCGCAGACGCAGGCATCGTCCGCGTACTGTAACTCGACGACAGAGGATGGGACGGTCTTGGATCTGGCCTGGTGATGGCGAAGGTTGAACAGCTTCCCACTGGTTCTGTACTTTAGTTCCACTCCAACGGGATGTAAGATGTGGAGGACAGGAGAAGACTCCTCTATCTGGACGTGGGAAGACCAACAAGGGAGGTCTTCAATAATGCATGGAGGGAGACAGCAAGGGAGGTGTCAGGCACCTCCATCCATCAGAGGAATGCTGTGCAGTGCAAGAAAAGGTTCCATCATCCGTCTTATGAAAGTGAGTACCTCTTCAACCACTGCTGACCATGCATCTGCAAGCCTCTCCTTCAACATTCTCTTATTTCCCATACTCACTGTTCCGTCACTGAAGCAGCATTTCATTGTTCATGCCTCTATACATATATGTGTGTGTTCTCTCAATGGAGGCTCCCTTTCCCCTCACAATTACAGCTGCATGTCACGGAAAAACACTTATTTCAGGTGCGTCACCACCATGGTACTCACCAACCATATTTTCTTTTGCAGGCAAAACTGGCTTACAATAGAGGCGAGCAAATGTGGACAGGTGGTCGCGATGAGGCACGCAGGTCCTCACAGCTCTGGAGGAGAGGGCTGAGGCACTGGTTGGCGGGCATGGTGCGTTCCCTGTGGGATGTGGTAAGTGAAGGCCCTCCTTTAATGCTCTCTCCTTGAATGCTCCAGCGCCTACTGTTCTTTTCCTTCATGCAAGTCTGCTAGTTGCATCCTCCATGCCTTCATCCCCCATCTCCCCCTCACGGCAGTCTTTCTCCCATCTATGCTTGCAGATGACACGCCCTCTGTTGGCTCCAGTACTGGCGACGCTAACGTGGGCAGCATGGGTAAGTGAGGCTGTCCTTGAATGCGTTTTCTACTTGAATGCGCAAGCATCTACTGTGCCTTTCCTTATGAAAGTCTGCTATTTGAGGGCTCCGTGTGTCAATCCCCCACCTCCCCCTTACGGCAGCCCTTTTCCCATTTATGCTTGCAGGTGACAGACCAAGTGGCAGCACAGTCGCCAGTCAAGACAGACGTCGGAGAGCAGCTGGAGGCCTGCATCACAGCCATATCGACAGAAGCCCTTTAATTTCAACTCATAGCAGTGAGGAAATTGTGGGTTGAAGCCCTGCTGCGAGTATCCACAGCACTCTGACGTTTGGGGATGCCACTGAGGAGGAAGAGGAGAACACTGATGGCACCAACGTGTCACAGCTTTCACCCACACGTGCCAGCTCAGATACTAGGAATGTGTGGTCTGTTGTAGTTGAGGTAGTACAGGGGTCTGCACTGGGTGTTGCACCGGGGACTGCAGCATGATGACGTGGCTAGGCAACCTCGTGCCATCTCTCGGAGTTCTGCCGACGAGGACTCAGATGATGCCATTGATGTAGCGGCATACAAAAGAATGGTGGAGGCCATGCATTCCCAGATGTTGGGAGCACTGACAAGGGTGCCAGAGAGGCTGTCGGAAATGGTCAGGAGTGTGGAGGAGTCTGCCTCCCGCATAGTCGACAGCTCTGCACACACCATGGAGCTCATCATTGCCAGTGTGCAGGTGATGGTGGACTCCCAGAGACCGTGTGGATCCAGCTGTGATGCTGCGACCAGCAGGTGATGTGGCAGCTGCCATTTCAGGACAGGCACGAGGGTTCGAGTACATCGGTGCTGGATTGGAGAGGATGGCCACGGCCTTAGAAGCTCAGAATGCACTCTGGGCAACAGGCCATGGAGCATCTTACTGCTGCCATGTCTGCTGGCTTTGAGACGCTGGCTGCTCTCATGCAGCCTCAGCTCGATGCCACCCGACACCTCAGTGTTGCGTTTGCGATTGGGTCCACCACGGGCCATGGGGGACCTTCTGGTGTCGCGCCACAGCACCGACCTGACCTCCCTCAGCTTGGTGCTGGTGGTAGTGTGCTGCCCCCGGGGAGTGAGTCAGGCTCCTCGGACCAGGATCCTGATGAGGTGCTCCCTCAGGATCACAACATTCCTGACCCCAGACCTGCCACTCTGCCAGTGCCTCCACGCATGGCCTCACCCGAACCAAGCCAGACTGCACCCTCCCAGGAGTGTGCTGGCCAGTCTGCACCCGACCCTTCCAGGCCCAAAGGTGTTCGAGGGCATCTGACAAGGACATCTGTCGGTACCACACAACAACCACAACAGCCTTCCCAGACCCATGATGCAGCCACAGGGGAGACACTTCGGTGTAGGCATGTGCAAGAGGTGATATAACGAGATGCACAGGAGCAAAACATGATTATTTGGAAAACATAGCAGCTGATGGTAATATTTTTTGTTTCTGTTGTGTTTTTGCACTGACTTTAATCATTTGATAAATCTTTATTTTTGGCACATATATCTGGCCAGGTGTTTCATTCTGGACTGAGCAATTGTGTGTTGGCCATTGAAAGTGGGAGCTGAAGGGTCATGTGCGGATGACATTATGTAAATTGTGCAGCTATCAGACGTAGCTGCACCTCCCATGCAGGGTCGTGATGGGGACGATGCCTCCTGGCTGGGTGGTGACGGGGATTCTCCTCCTCCTGTGCCGTCTCCTCCTCCTCCTGCATCTTCTCATCATGAGATGGTACTGTTGGCTCCACCTCCAGTGGCTGTCCCCTCATGAGGGCCAGGTTGTGCAGCATGCAGCAGACCATGGCGAAGATGGAGACCCGTTCAGGAGCGTACCGCAAGGCACCACCAGACCGGTCCAGGCAACGGAACCTCTGTTTGAGGATGCCAATGCGCATTGCTCAATGATGCACCTGATGCCTGAATAAGCGTCGTGGTATGCAGGCTCTGTCGCTGTCCGGGGGTTCCGCAGTGGAGTGAGCAGCCAAGTGGACAGGGGATATCCCTTGTCGCCAAGCAGTCAACCGCAATCCTGATTTGGGCCGGTGAAGAGTGCGGGCACTCTGCTCTGGCACAGAATGAACAAATAATGGCAGCTGCCTGGGTACCTCGCAACATCCGCCAGGATCCGACGCTGGCGGTCACACACAAGCTGCACATTCAGCGAGTGGAACCCTTGCGGTTCACAAAGATCTTGGGGTGATGTTGTGGTGTCCTCGGCCCAACGTGTGTGCAGTTGATCACACCCCGCACTCTCGGGAACCCTGCAATTCGGGCAAATCGGCCTGCCACTCCAACTGCTTGTCCCTCGTCATGGGGAATGATATGTAGTCCGTCCTTCTCCTGTATAGTGCATCCATCACCTGCTGGATGTAGCAGTGTGCAGAGAACTGCGAAATGTTTCCAATGTCTGCAGTGTCAGACTGGAAAGACCCTGTGGCATAGAAATTCAAAGCGATGGTCACCTTGGTCTCAACTGTCAGGGTGGTCCTGAACCTTGTCTGAGACTCGAGATCTTGCCGCATCACATTGCACAGCTCCGTCAGTACTTCCTTTCAGAATCTCAGCCTTCGCAGGCATAGCTCAACACTGAGTTGGAGGAAGGAGAACTGATGTTTGTAGACCCTTTGAGGGTAGGGCCTCCTTCCCCTACGTCTGCGTTGGCTACTCCCATGGCAGTTGGATGTTGGCCATCTCCCTGGTCCTCCTCATGGTCGGGCACCTCTGCAGGCTCTTGCTGGCAAGGCTCCTGGCCCAGTATGTGCTGGGGGGGGCGTCAGAGTACCTGACCCTCCTCCTGACACCATCTCCCCCCTGGACATCCTCGCGACATGCAGGTCTGCGCACATCTGCAGGTCCTTGTGGATGTTGGGCAGCTATGGCTGCTGCCTCCCTTGCCTGTTGCCTCTCTGCATGTTGCTGACAGCGGCGCCTTCTCCTGCATGCCGCCCCATGTCTCACGAGGTGTGTGTAGCAGGCGTTCCCCTGATCCCATTCTCTTTGAGGCTGCATCCTGACAAGTAGGCCTCTGGAGCACAGAATGAGGCCTACAGGACTCCACTAATGTGTGAGCTGAAAGTGCTCAAAACTCTCTCAAAAACTACAAACAGCTCTCAGACGGTTAAATTAAATGAAAAAACTTCAACAAAACTTTTGTGCAAAAATACCCCAATTGCGGGAATAATGCCTTGACCTCCTCCAGTGGTGTCGCGTATCACAGCAAAGTGTACCGACACAAAAACCTGGCGGGGACACTGCTCAAAAAAAAAAGCTGGGTTTTTATAGTTGAAAATGAGTGGCTTGGCCGTGTAGCAGCGGTGCGCACCCTGATGACATCACTGCGGCCTCAACACCTTTACCGCTGCTTCAGACGTCTGATTCCGGTGTAAGTCCTCACCACTGAAAACCCCCTCCCCAGATGCTGAATTTCAGCCCCCTCCTCTTCCTCCTCTTCTTCATGCAATCAAATTAAAGTAGCAACAATGGCAAGTAAGCTCTAATTGCTTGTGCAAAGTGTGCAAACAAAATAAATTTAGAAGAAGGCAATCTCCAAGGCAAACTCTCTGGTAGAAATTCAAAAAGGCAAAACTGTTCCCTATCCAAATACCTGTGTTCTGAGTGCTTACAGGTGAGTACCACTTTAAGTACTGCTTGAAATTGCCGTTAGAAACCAATCATGCTAGGCTTTACTCAACAGGGTCAGCGCTGGGTGGGATTTCCAATTTTTTGAGTTAAAATAGTGTTGGGGTGCTAATGACATCATGTATGTATTCTTGTGGATAGATGCCAGTGTAGTGGCTGTACTGAAACAGCTTGACTAGAGGCACGACTAGTTCAAATTTCTGAAGACTGGCATCTATGATGGTGAGGACCTCGGGAGGAAACCGAGATTGATCATCCACTTGGCACTTCTGACTGAAGATGGTTGCAAACATTTCAGCCTTGTCTTTTGCACATATAAGATCCTAGAGGGACCCTGGTTCCAAATGATTCAAGGTTGACCCGTCCTGGGGAGAGTGATTTAGCTTTATTCAGCACAAACAAGACTTAATACATTACATTACTCGAGCAGCAGTTTACAGAGTATAATTGAAACTTATATTACCATTTGTACTCTGGGAGGCCCCAACTGTGAGTAAGCTGTACACTGTCTCTTGTCTCTTGTCTCTCTCTCCCTCTCTCCGTCTCCCGGGTGTCGTCTTGAATCGACCTGTAATCTTCTACTCCTGAAATCTTCTACAATTTGTGGCTGTTAAGACCCTCTTCTTATATCCTTACTCTCATTCAAAACCTATGGAGTCCTCTTGAACCAATCACTGGCTGACATCCAATCCCAAAATCCAATCGTAAAGATGCCACGTTCGTAAACACCTTGGCATAGGCAGGTTTTTTTGGTCTGATGACACTATTACATCATCCGCTTTTGACCATCAAGACTCATATCTGGGGTTATGGCAATACAAAAGGAATATGTCTCCATAGGTTGAGATACGGCATTTGCTGTTGGCTTTGTTTTATAATTCACTGCGGATGGTGTAACATTCTAGCACAATGGTAACCACATCTAACCTTGGTTCGCAGGCTAGCTGCAGTCTATTCAATCATGGCAAGCTCTTTCTCACCCCAGGTTGTCTGGTTATAGCTTACTCACAGACTTTTAAGCAAAAGAAAAAACATCATATGTTTTGGATTTTGCAGGAAAGTGGAGTTGAAGTAGATCAGCCATGATATTGAATGGCAGAGCAGGCTCAAGGGGTCGAATGGCCTACTCCTGCTCCTAATTTTTATGTTCTTATGTTCTTCAGGTTATACTTGCATGCGTTGATGATTACAAACTTCTATATTTAATCCTTACACACAATTATAGATCTATTACTGATAAGATATTAATGGTTCTAAGATAGTAAAGCAAGTATTCACAAAACCAACTAACATGTAATTCATAACAAACTTATGGTCCCTCCCTCTTATCTCAGTCTCTGGAATTCCATTAATTCTCTCAACTTTTCTCACAGACTGACTGTCGCTTGCTAACAAGGCTTGTTGAAGTCTACATTTTTAGTATTTGGTCAAGCAGGCCTCTTTCTTTTATTCCCAAGGCATGTTACACTAGTTTAAAAGCATGATTAGTCAAGAATCGGCTACATTAACTAACTGTTACATAATACAAACTTAAACCTAAAACTAATAATGCTTATACAGGGCATTGGTGAGGCCACACCTGAAGTACTGTGTACAGTTCTGATCTCCCTTTCCTAACAAAATACATACTTGCCTTGGAGGGAGTGCAATGAAGGTTCACTAGACTGGTTCCTGAGATGAGGGGATTGCCCTTTGAGGAGAAATTGAGTAGATTAGGCCTATATTCCTTAGAGTTTAGAAGAATGAGAGGTGATCTAATTGAAACATAACATTCTTAAGGGGCTTGACAGGGTTAATGTTGAGAAAATGTTGCCCCTAGCTGAGGAATGTAGAACACGGGGTCACAATCTCAAAATAATGCGTTGGCCATTTAGGACAGAGGTGAGGAGAAATTTCTTCACTCAAAGGGTTGTGAATCTTTGGAATTCTCTATCCCAGAAAGCTGTGGATGCTCTGTCGTTGAGAATATTCAAACAGAGGTCGATAAATGTTTGGGAACCAAGGGAATTAAGGGATACGAGGATAGTATGGGAAGGTAAAGTTGAGGTAGAAGATCAGCCATGATTTGTTGAATGGAGGAGCAGGCTCGAAGGGCCAAATGGCCTAATCCAGCTCCTATTTCTTATGCTTTTATGGTCTTAAGTTGTTATTTCATTTCATCCATGTTAGCTAGTGGGAATGTGAAATGGCGATTTCTCAGGATTCTTACACACTCTCATGCTGGGCTCTGCCATCATTGAGAATGGCGAGTGGAGAACTTCCCCTTCTCACTCTTAGAATCACATTTTTGTGTCATCTAATTATCACTCGCTGATTTTTTCACTTTTATTTTTTCCAACCTTGGCAGTGTCCTCCCTTCAGCCCTTCATCTTGATTTCTCAACAAAAAAAGATTCAATGTTGAACATCACCATATCACTCACATCAATAAATCTTAAGCGAAGGCTACCATACCACTTTAGTGGTTGAGTACCAGGATCAAATGCCTGAGGTGATACAGATTAATTGTTTTCCTTCTTCTAAGATTTATATATAAATAACCCAGATAAACAAAGATGGAAATCAAACACACTGGCACTAAATCAATAACATTTATGCATTTTGAAAAGAATGAAGCTTGCTATGCAAACAAAATAATTTAAATAAAGGAAAAAGCTACAATGGAATATTTTGTGTAATATGTCACAGTTGTGTCTTATTTTTGTGAATGACACAGATAACTGACACCAACAATTAAAGTTAGATTCATTGAGGTATATAGTTCAATATGTTGGGAAAAGTCAGTACCAACATTTCTAGGAGAAAAGAAAATCAATATTATTGGCAGGACAAGCTTAGCCAGGCTATTTATACAAGGCATTGATAGGAATGTCAATGCATTTGTTCAGAACTCTGGATTCTCCATCTATTCTTCGGTTTACAAACCTGAAAGTTCATTGCAATGTCTATCTCAATATAACAGTTTGTTCAGATCTTCTACAAATGCTGAAGTGTATTAAGTTTTATTTAATTACATTTTTTAAAAAAGCTGCAGTTTCGTTAGATTCGTGCCATAGTTGATGGGCCCCGTGAGAAAAATGGATACTTTGGGAGCACACTTAACATCACCTTCCTCCTTATACCAGCAAACCTCTTCCTCATTTGAAGCCAAGTGCTAAGGAATTGGATGACAGCAAGGACTAAAAAAAAGGGGCGATTACACTGCTGGATGTGTACTATAGAATCCCAAACAGTCAGAGGGAAATAGAAGAGCAAATATGCAGGCAAATTTCTGAAAAGTGCAAAAATAATAGGGCAGTAATAATAGGGGATTTCAACTACCCAAATATTAACTGGGATAGAATTAGCATGAAAGGTATAGAGGGAGCAGAATTCTTAAAATGCAGTTAGGAGAACTTTTTTAGCCTGTACATAGCATGCCCAACAAGAGAGGGGGCAGTTCTGGACTTAGTTTTAGGGAATGAAGCCGGGCAGGTGGAATGGGTATCAGTGGGACAGCATTTTGTTGGTAGTGAACATAATTCAGTTAGATTTAAGGTAGTTATGGGAAAGGACAAAGATAGACCAGGAATAAAAGTTCTCAATTGTGGAAAAGTTAATTTTATTCAGCTGAGATGTGATTTAACCAAAGTGGACTGGAAACAGCTACTTGGAAGTAAATCAGTGTCAGAGCAGTGGGAGGCATTCAACGAACAGATAGTGAGGGTTCAGAGCAAATATGCTCCCTTAAGGAAAAAGGGTGGGACTAACAAATCTAGAGCCCCTGGATGTCAAGGGGCATACAGAGTAGGATGAAGAAAAACAGAGGACTCAATACTGCAGAAACCCGAGAGGAATATAGAAAGTGCAGGGGTGACATTAAAATGGAAATTAAGAAAGCAAAGAGAGGGCATGAAAAAGTATTGGCAAGTAAAATCAAGGAAAATGCAAAGATTTTTTGTAAATACATTAAGAGCAAGAGGATAACTAAATAAAGAGTAGGGCCTAATAGGGATCTTAAAGGTAACCTGTGTGTGGAGGCGGAAGGCATGGGTATGGTTATTAATGAATACTTTGCATCTGTTTTCATAAAAGAGAGGAATGATGCAGATATTGCAATCAGGGAGGAGGAGTGTGAAATATAAAGCAGAAAATTTCAGCCTTGCCGGGTCTGCACGAACTGTGCACTGACCCAGCGAGGCCTTGCAAAAAACGGTTTTCGGAGCACAATGCGCATGCGCCGAAAACCATCTTTTCCAATCTGTCAAAACTTCTCCGTACAGTTCCTCTGCATCCGCAGGAGAAGGACATCCACATGGGAGAGATTGGGCAACTTATGCCCAGTGAATGCCTTTCAAACTTTTACGCCTGGTATAAGCAGGCACACAGCTTGCTTTTACCAGTGTATCACTTTTAAAACATATAAAAATTAAATTTAAACGCTGATTTTTATATTAAAAACCCTGGTCCATTAAGGTAAGTTTATTTTTAACCCTATAAAATTCCAAAAAATATATTTTTTTCTAAAACATTTAATTGCAGTTAATTTCAATTAATTTTAAATATGTGAGGTGTTTTATTTATTTATTATGCTGTATTTTGGTGTTTTAGGATTTTTTCTCATTGATAATAATGGGAACCCGTACAAAGAGAGCTCCCATTTTTATCAATGAGAATAAGAACATAAGAAATAGGAGCAGGAGTAGGCCATTTGGCCCTTCGAGCCTGCTCCGCCATTTAATAAGATTATGGCTGATCTGATCTTGGGCTCAGCTCCCCCTCCCTGCCTGCTCCCCATAACCCTTTACTTCTTTATCACTTAAAAATTTGTCTATCTCCACCTTAAATATACACCTTAAATAACCTTTCTTCATAAGTCAACTCATTCATATCAGGAATTAAAGTAGTGAACCTTCTCTGAACTGCCTCCAATGCAAGTATAACCCTCCTTAAATAAGGAGACCAAAACTGTGGCCTCACCAATACCCTGTACAGTTGTAGCAGGATTTCCCTGCTTTTATCCCCCTTGCAATAAAGGCCAACATTCCATTTGCCTTCCTGATTACTTGTTGTACCTGCATATTAATTTTTTTGGTTTCATTCACATATACCCTTCTAGGGCTGAAGAGAGGGTTTTAAACCAATTAGTTGGGGGTGGGGGGAAGATTCAGGTGAGCGAAAATTTAAAAAGTCAAAGAATAAGGAGAAGGCAATAAAGCAGGGTAGCACTGGGGGAAGTGAAAACCAGTGCATGATAGGAAGGGAAAGAATGTATAAACATAAAGATGAATCAGAAAGTGGGGTCAAAGCAGCAAAAAATGGTAAAAAGCACATTTAAAAGCTCTTTATCTGAATGCACGGAGCATTCATAACAAAATAGATGAGTTGACGGCACAAATAAATACAAATGGGTATGATCTGATAGCCATTACAGAGACGTGGTTGCAAGATGACCAGGACTGGGAACCAAATATTCAATGGTATTTGACAATTCGGAAGGACAGACAGAAAGTAAAAGGAGGTGGGGTAGCTCTGTTGATAAAGGATGGGATCAGTGCGTTAGTGAGAAACGATATTGACTCAGAGGATCAAGATGTTGAATCAGTTTGGGTGGAGATAAGGAATAATGAGAAAAATTCGCTGATGGGCATAGTCTATAGGGCCCCTAACAGTAGCTACACTGTTGGACGGAATATAAATCAAGAAATAATGGTGGCTTGTAATAAAGGAACATCAATAATCATGGGCGATTTTAACCTTTGTATTGATTGAACAAAGCAAATTGACCAGGGTAGCCTTGAGGAAGAGATCATAGAGTGTATCCGGGATAGTTTCCTTGAACAGTACATTGCGGAAACAACCAGGGAGCAGGCTATGTTAGATCTGGTACTGTGTAATGCGACAGGTTAATAAATGATCTCCTAGTAAAGAATCCTCTAGGAATGACTGACCATAACATGGTTGAATTTCAAATTCAGTTGGAGGGTGAGAAAGTTGGATCTCAAACCAGTGTCCTAAGTTTAAATAAAGGAGACAACAAAGGTATGAAGGCAGAGTTGGCTAAAGTGGACTGGGAAAATAGATTACAGAGTGGTACGGTTGATGAGCAGTGGCAGACATTTAAGGAGATATTTCATATCTCGCAACAAAAATTTATCCCAATGAGAAGGAAAGACTGTAAGAGAAGGGATAACCATCTGTGGCTAACTAAGGAAATAAGGGATTGTATCAAATTGAAAACACGGGCAAACAATGTGGCCAAGACTAGTGGGAGGCCAGAGGATTGGGAAACTTTTAAAAGCCAGCAAAGAACGACTAAAAAAAATGATAAAGAAAGGGAAGATAGATTATGAAAGTAAACTAGCACGAACTATCAAAACACATAGTAAGAGTTTCTATTGGTACATAAAAAGGAAAAGAGTGGCTAAAGTAAATGTTGGTTCTCTAGAGGATGAGACTGCGGAATTAAAAATGGAGAACAGGAAAATGGCAGAGACATTGAACAAATATTTTGTATCGGTCTTCACATTGGAAGACACTAAAAACATCCCAATAGTGGATAATCAAGAGGCTATAGGGAGAGAGAAACTTAATACAATCACTATCACTTAAGTAGTACTCGGTAAAATAATGGGACTAAAGGCAGACAAGTCCCCTGGACCTGATGCTTACATCCTAGTGGTCTTAAATGAAGTGGCTGCAGAGATAATGGATGCATTGGTTGTAATCTACTAAAATTCCAAGGATTCTGAAGAGGTCCCAGCGGATTGGAAAACCGCAAATGTAACGCTCCTATTTAAAAAAGGAGAGACAGAAAGCAGGAAACTATAGACCAGTTAGCCTAACATCTGTCGTTGGGAAAATGCTGGAGTCAATTATAAAGGGAGCAGTAGCAGAACATTTGGAAAAGCATAATATAGTCAAGCGGAGTCAGCATGATTTTATGAAAGGGAAATCATATTTGACAAATTTGCTGGAGTTCTTTGAGGATGTAATGAGCAGGGTGGATAAGGGGGAACCAGTGGATGTGTATTTAGATTTCCAGAAGGCATTCGATAAGGTGCCACATAAAAGTTTACTGCACAAGATAAAAGTTCACGGGGTTGGGGGTAATATATTAGCATGGATAGAGGATTGGCTAACTAACAGAAAACAGAGAGTCAGGCTAAATTGGTCGTTTTCCAGTTGGCAAACAGTAACTAGTGGGGTGCCGCAGGGATCGGTGCTGGGGCCTCAACTATTTACAATCTATATTAATGACTTGGATGAAGGGACCGATTGTGATGTAGCCAAGTTTGCTGATGATACAAAGATGGGTGAGGAAGCAAATTGTGAGGAGGACACAAATAATCTGCAAAGGGATACAGACAGGCTAAGTGAGTGGGCAAAAAATTGGCAGATGGAGTATAATGTGGGAAAATGTGAGGTTATCCACTTTGGCAGAAAAAATAGAAAAGCAAATTATAATTCCAATGGAGAAAAATTGTAAAGTGCTACAATACAGAGGGACCTGGGGGGCCTTATGCATGAAACACAAAACGTTAGTATGCAGGTACAGCACGTAACCAGGAAGGCAAATGGAATGTTGGCCTTTATTGCAAGAGGGATAGAGTATAAAAGCAGACAAGTCCTGCTACAACTGTACAGGGTATTGGTGAGGCCACACCTAGAGTACTGCGTGCAGTTTTGGTCTCCGTATTTACGGACGGATATACTTGCATTAGAGGCTGTTCAGAGAAGGTTCACTAGGTTGATTCCGGAGATGAGGGGGTTGACTTATGAAGATAGGTTGGGCCTATACGCATCGGAGTTCAGAAGAATGAGAGGTGATTTTAACGAATTATATAAGATAACCAGTGGGCTCGACAAGTTGGATGCAGAGAGGATATTTCCACTCATAGGGAAAACTAAAACTAGAGGACATAGTCTCAAATAGGGGGCTGGCCATTTAAAACTGAGATGAGGAGGAATTTGTTCTCTCTGAGGGTTGTAGATCTATGGAATTCTCTGCCCCAGAGAGCTGAGGATGCTGGGTCATTGAGTATATTTAAGGCGGAGATAGATAGATTTTTGAACGATAAGGGAGTAAAGTATTATGGGGAGTGGGCAGGGAAGTGGAGCTGAGTCCATGATCAGATCAGCCATGTCCTTATTAAATGTCGGAGCAGGCTCGAGGGGCCAAATGGCCTACTCCTGCTCCTATTTCTTATGTTCTTATGTCCCTCTGTACTGCAGCATTTTGTAATCTCTATTTAAATAATAATTAACTTTTTTATTTTTCCTGCCAAAGTGGATAACCTCACACTTTCCCACATTATACTCCATTTGCCAAATGTTTGCCCAATCACTTAGCCTGCCTATATCCCTTTGCAGATTTTTTGTGTCCTCCTCACTACTTACTTTCCCAACGATCTTTGTAACATCAGCAAATTTGGCTACATTACACTAGGTCCCTGCATCCAAGCCATTAATATAGATTGTAAATAGTTGAGGCCCCAGCACCGCTCCCTGTGGCACTCCACTACTTATCGTTTGCCAAACGGAAAATGACCCATTTATCCCGACTCTCTGTTTTCTGTTAGTTAGCCGATCCGCTATCCATGCTAATATATTACCCCAACCCCGTGAACTTTTATCTTTTGCAGTAACCTTTTATGTGGCACAATATTGACTGCCTTCTGGAAATCCAAATACATCACATCCACTGGTTCCCCCTTATCCACCCTGCTCATTACATCCTCAAAGAACTACAGCAAATTTGTCAAACATGATTTCCCTTTCATAAAATCATGCTGACTCTGCTTGACTGTATTATGTTTTTCCAAATGTTCTGCTTCTGCTTCCTTAATAATAAACTCTAGCATTTTCCCAATGACAGATGTTAGGCTAACTGGTCTATAGTTTCCTGCTTTCTGTCTCTTTCCTTTTTAAATAGGAGCATTACATTTGTGGTTTTCCAATCCGCTGGGGCCTCTTCAGAATCCAGGGAATTTTGGTAGGTTACAACCAATGCATCTACTATCTCTGCAGCCACTCCTTTTAAGACCTTAGGACGTAAGTCATCAGGTCCAGGGGACATGCCCACCTTTAGTCCAATTATTTTGCTGAGTACTTTTTCTTTAGTGATTGTGATTGTTTTAAGTTCCTCCCTCCCTATAGCAACTTGATTATCTATTATTGGGATGTTTTTAATGCCTTCTACCGTGAAGACCGGTGCAAAATATTTGTTCAATGTTCTGCCATTTTTCTGTTCCCCATTATTAATTCCCCAGTCTCATTCTCTGAGGCACCAATATTTACTTTAGCTCCTCTCTTGCTTTTTATATACCTGTAGAAGCTCTTACTATCTGTTTTTATATTTCTTGTTAGTTCATTCTCATAATTTATCTTCGCTCTCTTTATTATTTTTGTAGTCCTTTGCTGGTTTTTGAAAATTTCCCAATCCTCTGGCCTCCTGCTAATCTTGGCAACTTTGTATGCCATTGTTTTCACTTTGATACCACCCTTTGTTTCCTCAGTTAGCCACGGATAGTTTTCCCTTCTCTTAAAGTCTTTCCTTCTCACTGGAATATATTTTTGTTGAGAGTTATGAAATATCTCCTTAAATATCTGCCACTGCTTATCAATCGTCTTACATTTTCATCTGTTTTCCCAGTCCACTTTAGCCAACTCTGCCTTCATACCTTTGTAATCGTCTTTATTTAAGATCAGGACACTGGTTTGAGATCCAATTTCCTTACCCTCCAACTGAATTTGAAATTAAACCATGCTATGATCACTCTTTCGTAGAGGATCCTTTATTACACCGTACTAGATTCAAGATAGCCTGTTCCCTGGTTGGTTCCGCAAGGTACAGTTCAAGGAAACCATCCTGGATACACTCTATGAACTCTTCCTCAAATCTACCTTGGCCAATTTGATTTGTCCAATCAAAATGAAGATTACATCGCCCATGATTATTGCATAGTGATTGCTGGTCCAGGCCCACGTGACTCCAGCATGTACGTACGTATGTACATGAAAGTGTTCTTCCCCGTGCACTGTGCATTGAATCTAGGCCTCCGATTGGAATCGTATTTTCCTCTGGGACCATCAGGTACTTTTGCAGATTTTTTGGGGATCGGAGGCATTTGTATGAAGGAAGCCTCCGACCGCAATTTTCCCCCCATTAAATGAAATAAACATAGTGAGAGAGGAAGTATTAAGGGGTTTAGCATCTTTGAAAGTGGATAAATCCCCAGGACTGGATGAAATGTATCCCAGGCTGTTAAGAGAAGTAAGAGAGGAAATAGCAGAGGCTCTGACCATCATTTTCCGATCCTCCCTGGCTATAGGTGTGGTGCCAGAAGACTAGAGGACTGCAAAGGCTGTACCGTTATTTAAAAAGGGAGAAAGGGATAGACCGAATTATTACAGGCCAGTCAGCCTGACCTCGGTGGTGGAAAAATTATTGAAAACAATTCTGAGGGACAGGATAAATCTTCACTTAGAAAGACATGGATTAATCAAAGACAGCCAGCATGGATTAACTTGATTGAATTTTTTGAGGAGGTAACAGGGAGCATCGGTGAGGGTATTGTGTTTGATGTAGTCTATATGGATTTTAGCAAGGTTTTTGATAAGGTCCCTCATGGCAAACTGGTTATGAAAGTAAATCCCTATTGGATCCAGGGCAAAGTGGCAAGATGGATCCAAAATTGGCTCAGAGACAAAAAGCAAAGGGTAATGGTCGATGGGTCTTTTTGGGACTAGAAGGCTGTTTCCAATGGGTTGTGCAGGGCTCAGTACTAGGTCCCTTGCTTTTTGTGGTATATATCAGTGATTTGAACTTGAATGTAGCATGTATAATTGGGAAGTTTGCAAATGATATGAAAATTGGGCATGTGTTTATAATGAGGAAGAAAGCTGTAGACTGCAGGAAAAAAAATCAATGGATTTGTTTGGTGGGCAAATGGAATTCAATCTGGAGAAATGTGAGGTCATGCATTTGGGGGGGGGGGGGCTAACAAGGCAAGTAAATGCACAATAAATGGAAAGAAATGGAGAAGTGTAGAGGAACAGAGGGACCTTGGAGTGTATGTCCACAGATCCCTGAAGATAGCAGGACAGGTATATAAGGTGGTTAAGAAGGCATATGCCTTTATCAACCGAGGCATAGAATATAAGAGCAGGGAAGTTATGCTTGAACTGTATAAAACACTAGTTAGGCCACAGCTAGAGTACTGTGTGCAGTTCTGGTCATCATATTACAGGAAGGATATGATTGCACTAGAGGTGCAGAGGAGATTTATGAGGATGTTGCCTAGACAGGAGAATATTAGTTATGAAGAAAGATTGGATAGGCTGGGGTTGTTTTCTTTGGAACAGAGGCGGCTGAGGGGAGACCTAATTGAGTTGTATAAAATTATGAGGGGCCTAGATAGAGTTGATAGGGAGGCCCTACTCCCCTTAGCAGAGGGGTCAATAACCAGGGGGCATAGATTTGAAGTAAGTGGTAGGAGGTTTAAAGGGGATTTGAGGAGAAATGTTTTCACCCAGAGGGTGGTGGGGGTCTGGAACTCACTGCCTGAAACGGTGGTAGAGACAGAAACCCTTATAGCATTTAAAAAGTATTTGGATATGCACTTGAAGTGCCATAACCTAAAAGACTATGGGCCAAGAGCTGGAAAGTGGGATTAGGCTGGATAGCTCTATGTCGGCCGACACGGACACAGTGGGCCGAATGGCTTCCTTCTGTGCTGTAAATTTCTATGATTGTATGATTCTATGACTAGGTCACTGATATCCTTGGATGTAGTTTGCACCTGTGCTTTATGAAGGGTGGTCTTCAGCCCCAAGTTGGCATACCCTTCTTTGTTGCACCTCCTGCAGCAGGACCGTCACTTCTTCAGCAGAAAAAGGAGAGTTTTGCCCACCTGTCTCCACAAGACCATTTTGATAAATTACTACAATTTTATGTCCACACCACAACTTTAGTGGCAGACCTTTAAGGGGTGCTCCCTGCACTAGATTGATTGCTGGGATGATAGGGATGTCCTATGAGGAAAGATTGAGTAGTATGAGCTCATATTCTTTGGTGTTTAGAAGAATGAGAGATGATCTCATTTCAACGTATACAATTCTTAGAGGGCTTGACAGGGTAGATGCTGAGAGGCTGTTTCCCCTGGTTGGAGAGTCTAGAGCTATGGGTCATAGTCTCAGGATAAAGGTTCAGCCATTGACTAAGATGAGGAGAAATATCTTCACTCAAAGTGTTATGAATTTTTGGAATTCTCTACCCCAGAGGGCTGTGAATGCTGAGTCGATGAAACATAGAAACATAGAAAATAGGTGCAGGAGTAGGCCATTCAGCCCTTCGAGCCTGCACCACTATTCAATAAGATCATGGCTGATCATTCACCTCAGTACCTCTTTCCTGCTTTCTCTCCATACCCCTTGATCCCTTTAGCCGTAAGGGCCATATCTAACTCCCTCGTGAAGATATCTAACAAACTGGCATCAACAACTCTCTGCAGCAGAGAATTCCAGTGGTTAACAACTCTCTGAGTGAAGAAGTTTCTCCTCATCTCGGTCCTAAATGGCTTACCCCTTATTCTTAGACTGTGATACCTAGTTCTGGACTTCCCCAACATCAGGAACATTCTCCCTGCATCCAACTTGTCCAGTAGGGCCAGAATTTTATATGTTTCTATGAGATCCCCTCTCATTCTTCTAAACGCCAGTGAATACAGGCCCAGTTGATCTAGTTTCTCTTCATATGTCAATCCCGCCATCCCAGGAATCAGTCTGGTGAACCTTCGCTGCACTCCCTCAATAACAAGAACGTCCTTCCTCAGATTAGGAGACCAAAACTGAACACAATGTTCCAGGTGAGGCCTCACCAATGCCCTGTACAACTGCAGTAAGACCTCCCTGCTCCTATACTCAAATCTCCTAGCTATGAAGGCCAAAGTACCATTTGCCTTCTTCACCGCCTGCAGTACCTGCATGCCAACTTTCAATGACTGATGTACCATGACACCCAGGTCTCGTTGCACCTCCCTTTTTCCTAATCTGTGCCATTCAGATATTCAAGACTGAGATCGATAGATTTTTATGCACTAAGGGAGACATCAGCATCAGGTCAGGACCATAAAAAGAGCGGTGAGTGGCGGCCATGGGCAGCGAGGCGGCATACCACTGCAAGGTACAGTGCAGGAGGATGATGACAGCAAAGAGCGAAGTCATCAAGGTCCAGATCGATAATTGGAGCTTGGGCAGGTACAGCAGGAGCGGCGAGGTCGGGCGAAGGAGCGGCAAGAGATTGTAGAGGGACGCTATCTGGCCCAGGAGAGGCGTGAGTTTGGGGTCAGAAGAGGCGTGAGCCCAGGGGCAGCACGGGCCAGCCCACACTGCAATATTTGTGCACATTAGGCCTGTGCAGCAGAGCAAATCTCCAGTTGTCTTGGTTTACCCTTGCCACTGGATCAAGACCTAGCTCTGTGAAGCCCGTGTGGTGGCTGGTGTGCGACGGCCACCACAGTTAAAAAAATCCACGCACAGGCATCTTCCACCCTACACTGTAGTTCAGGACCTGAAATATTAGATCCTTCATTGAAACACCTGTGAACTCATCCTTTTTTGGCGTGGAAGCAAGTCATCCTCGCTTCGATGGACTGTCTGTGAATGAATGAATGGTGGAGCAGTCTCGAGGGGCTGTATAGCCTAGTACTCCTATTTCTTACGTTCTTATGTTTTAGATCCTCGCCAACTGTGGTGTAGGCTAAGCCTTTCCAATGACAGTAACCTATTCATTTAAGAAGAGGGTATCCCATCAAAAAATTAGACCAGGCACGCCCTCTGTGCTGCAAGCACAAGTGAGCCTGTGAATTCGGCCAGCACAGCTTCATTTTTACCAGCCTTGGAAAATTGGGGTTATCGTCACTTGCAGCCTTGAGATTTTCTATGTTTTTAAGTGCACTTAATATCTGATGCACTTACTTTTACAATAAAGAGACAGAACTTTCATCACACTGCCTAGCATCTGGTTCTGCATTTCCATTTCCTGTAGGAGACTCAATAATGGTGCATGACTTGTCTCTACTAGCAATCTCCAACAGCTCACGAATCAATTGAGACTTAAATTTGGCATCTTTGTCTGTATGTAAGGGTTCTGGAAATCCATATATACAAAATGAGTTATCCCATATCTCGTGCAACACCTGCTTAGCAATCTGGCTAATATCTGATCCATCTTCATAATATGGTTCATTACTACAAGTGAATCCATGTTGTTTCTGCTGTCTTCTACCATCCAGATGTCCAAACAAACCACCTCCAGTGAATAAGTGGTTGTCGGGCGGATAAGCATGTTCCTGGAAATGCACTAAAAAAAGAGAAAAAAATTCTCATTTTGTGCACTCGAAATGAAAAGTGAAATATTGTTAGATCAATTCCTGAAACAAGCCTAGGATGACAGCTCAACATGAATAATCTTTGTTTTGGTTCTTACATTTTTGTATTATCAAAAAATCTGCTTCATCTCTGGATTTACTTATTTTATTTTGTTTATTCCTTTCATCCACCAATCATTTCAAAATTAGCTCCTCCCCAGAGAGTGTACCTGTTCTGCTCATAATAAAGGATGAAACTGAGTACTGTATGCAATGAGTAAGTGTGACCTTAGCTCCTTTAATTCAACTCCAAAGTGTTGGTACAACGTGGGAGGCCTGCTTATATACAGTGCTCCCAAGGGATGCTGGGATCCCTTGCGACTCCAACAGATAGGTCCTCTGGTGGTGGTGTGATAGAGGTTGCCAAGGGTTACATACATAACATCACTCCCTCGTAAAGTCAGTAGTACACTTATTTACAGGGTGAGACGATCTGGGGCTTTTTGCTCCCTTGTCGATCGTCTCGGTACAAATGCAGGTGTGGGTGAGTTGGTTGGTTCTTCACTGGGCAGCTGGCCTTGCCGGGCTGCCGGGGATGGTGAGTTCGGCTTCTTGGTTAACCGTGATGTCGGTTGCCACTTGTGTGTGTGTGTTGGAGGGTCGAAGTTGGTGGTGTCCTCTTCGGGTTGCTTGTAGTTGTTGGTGAACCGCAATTTGGTTTGGTCCAAATGCTTTCTGCATGTTAGTCCATTGGCCAATTTGACCTGAAACATCCTACTCCCTTCTTTGGCTGTGACCGTGCCAGCAAGCCATTTTGGGACCATGTCCCTACTAATTGAGTACAAACACAGGGTCATTGACCTTAAAATCGCGTGCCAAGTTTGCGCGATCAAGGTACATGCTTTGTTGTCCAGTTCCATGGATACTGAAATTCCGTTCAGTTCAACTTTTAACATAACCGGTGGACATTTCATGGTGAAGGTGTGTACCCCATACATTTCTGCCTCCTCGGTTCGAGTCTCTAGTTCGGCCTGATCCACCATGGAACGATCTTCCTCTGCAACATGGTGGTTTGCAGGGTTTGCAGCTCTCCTGCACATTTGCTGGAGGTGTCCCATTGTCCTGCAGCCTTTGCACGCATAATGTTTGAAGTGGCATTGATGGGCCCCGATGATCACCTCCACAATGCCAACAGGGTGTTCTGCCTCGTATTAATGATTGATGGCGGACTCTGGGTCATCTGAGGTCGTGCAGCAACCGGTGTGTACATTCTGCCATATGCATTCCTGCTTGAAAACGACATTACTTTGTGCACAGTACTAGCCAAAACCTCTTTATGCTGCGAAATTTGTTTGGTGTTATCGCTGGTGGACATAAATGCCTGGGCTATCGTTATTGCTCAGATTCGGTGTTTCAACAGTCAATAGCTTGTGATGGATAACCTCATGGGCAATGCCAAGCACAAAAACGTCTCTTAGCTTTTGTTCAAGAAATCCATCGAATTCGCAATGTCCTGCAAGGCGCCTTAGTTTGGCGACGTAGCTCGCCACTTCCTGGCCCTCCAACCGTTGACACGTGTAGAACCGATACCTCGCCATCAAAACGCTTTCCTTCGGATTTAGATGCTCCTAGACCAGTGTACACAATTCTTCATAGGATTTGGTTGTTGGTTTCACCGGAGTTAGAAGATTCTTCATGAGGCCATAGGTTGTTGCCCCACAGACGGTAAGGAGGATTGCCCTTCGTTTGGCAGCATTCTCGTCCCCTTCCAGCTCGTTGGCCACAAAGTATTGGTCGAGTCTCTCCACGAAGGCCTCCCAATTGTCCCCTTCTGAGAATTTCTCCAGAATTTCTCCAGAATACCAACAGTTCCTTGCATTTTCATGCGGTTGTTCATTACCTCGTCGCCAATTGTTACGCTCATAATAAAGGATGAAACTGAGTACTGTATGCAATGAGCAAGTGTGATCTTAGCTCCTTTAATTCAACTCCAGAATGTTGGTACAGCGTGGGAGGCCTGCTTATATACAGTGCTCCCAAGGGATGCTGGGATCCCTTGAGACTCCAACAGGTAGGCCCTCTGGTGGTGGTGTGGTACAGGTTGCCAAGAGTTACATACATAACAGTACCATTCCCTTATCAAGAATGCAGGCAGGTTACTGATAATTTTATTTTGTAATTAGCTTATTCAGAAAAATTCATACAATAGAGCCAGTTTGATGCAGAGGACTACACACTTCCAGCATGCATTAATGAAAGTTGGGGTGTTTTATGCTTATCTGTCTGATAGTAGGTTTGACTGGCGAAGGGAAGTATTTGCTTGTAATAGAGTTGTTCGCTTGGAGATTCATTTATTAACTCATAATTTAAAAAAATTAACTTAGCAGAAATGTACTAAACTGTCAGAATACATTAATGCAGTGACAATTGCTAATGGTATGATAATCTAGGTTGAGTTACAGCGCAGTAAAGAAATGTAAAAACTTAATTAACTGCATATAAATGTATTCATATTCTTTGCTGATTTGTAGATTGGAAATGGTGCCCATTTTGGTTATAGTGCAAAGAATTTCATCCCTTCACTGGCTCGCTGATAAAATTGGGATTCAGATATATGAGAGGATCTTGCTGCAGGTCAAACAGATTAAAAAATAATCTTCTGCCAAATAGAGGCCGAGAGATGCTACAGTAGAGCACTAACTCACAGCTCAATAGTCGGAGATTTAAATCCCTGGGGAAACCAGCATTTCAACCTGTCTGTCATACACTGTATTGCGATGAGCTTGTCAGCACTCAGCTGTGATACACAGTAGAAAATCACAACTAGGACCAGACTGACATTGCCCATGGGCAAGATGCATGAGAACAGAAGTAGGACCTTTGATCTTTGTCAATCTATGGAGCAATGCTATCTGAGCCAACTATGAATGCTCACTAGAAGAGCTACCTTGGGCAAAAAGAAAATTGAAATATCTACCTCTGATGAGCAAAATATTGCATTTACTGGAAATCTGAAACAAAAAAAGGAAATGCTGGAAACGCAGAGCTGATCAGTCAGCATCTGTGGAGACAACAGACATGTTAACATTTCAGCTGCAGACCCTTCTTCAGAACTGAAACATATTTGGACTTCCAGAAGGCATTTGACAAGGTGCCACACAAAAGGTTACTGCACAAGATAAAAGTTCACGGGGTTGGGGGTAATATATTAGCATAGATAGAAGATCAGCTGACAAACCGAAAACAGAGAGTTGGGATAAGTGGTTCATTGTCTGGTTGGCAATCAGTAACGAGTGGGGTGCCGCAAGGATCAGTGTTGGGACCCCAACTATTTACAATCTATATTAACAGCTTGGAAAAGGGGACTGAGTGTAACGTAGCCAAATTTGCTGATGATACAAAGATGTAAGGAGGATATAAAGAGGCTGCAGAAAGACATAGACAGGCTAAGTATGTGGGCAAGAATTTGGCAGATGGAGTATAATGTTGGAAAGTTTGAGGTCATGCACATTGGCAGAAAAAAATCAAAGAGCAAGTTATTATTTAAATAGAAAAAGATTGCAAAGTGCTGCACTTCAGCGGGACCTGGGGATACTTGTGCATGAAATACAAAAGGATAGTATGCAGGTACAGCAGGTGATCAGGAAGGCCAATGGAATCTTAGCCTTTATTGCAAAGGGGATGGAGTATAAAAGCAGGGAAGTCTTGTTACAACTGCACAGGGTATTGGTGAGGCCACATCTAGAATACTGCGTGCAATTTTGGTTTCCATATTTACGAAAGGATATACTTGCTGTGGAGGCAGTTCAGAGAAAGTTCACTAGGTTAATCCTGGGGATGAGTGTTTTGACTTATGAGGAAAGGTTGAGTAGGTTGGGCCTCTACTCATTGGAATTCAGAAGAATGGGAGGTGATCTTATCGACACAATTAAGATTATGAGGGGGCTTGACAAGGTGGATGCAGAGAGGATGGTTCCACTGGTGGGGGGAGACTAGAACTAGAAGGCACGATCTTAGAATAAGGGGCCGACCATTTAGAACTGAGATGAGAAATTTCTTCTCTCATAGGGTTGTAAATCTGTGGAATTCGCTGCCTTAGAAAGCTGTGGAAGCTGGGACATTGAATAAATTTAAGACAGAAATAGACAGTTTCATAAATGATAAGGGGTTATGGGGAGCGGGAAGGGAACATAAGAATGTAAGAATTAGAAACAGGAGTAGGCCATCTAGCCCCTCGAGCCTGCCCCGCCATTCAATAAGATCATGGCTGCTCTGGTCGTGGACTCAGCTCCACTTACCCGCCCTCTCCCCGTAACCCTTAATTTCCTTATTGGTTAAAAATCTATCTATCTTTGACTTGAAAACATTCAATGAGCTAGCCTCAACTGCTTCCTTGGGCAGAGAATTCCACAGATTCACAACCCTCTGGGAGAAGAAATTTTTTCTCAACTTGGTTTTAAATTGGCTCCTCCGTATTTTGAGGCTGTGCCCCCTAGTTCTAGTCTCCCCCACCAATGGAAACAACCTCTCTGCCTCTAATTTGTCTATCCCTTTCATGATTTTAAATGTTTCTATAAGATCACCCCTCATCCTTCTGAACTCCAAGGAATAAAGATCCAGTCTACTCAATCTATCATCATAAGGTAACCCCCTCATTTCTGGAATCAGCCTAGTGAATCGTCTCTGTACCCCTTCCAAAGCTAGTATATCCTTCCTTAAGTAAGGTGACCAAAACTGCACGCAGTACTCCAGGTGCGGCCTTACCAATACCTAATACAGTTGCAGCAAGACCTCCCTGCTTTTGTACTCCATCCCTTTCGCAATGAAGGCCAACATTCCATTTGCCTTCCTGATTACCTGCTGCACCTGCAAACCAACCTTTTGGGATTCATGCACAAGGACCCCCAGGTCCCTTTGCACCACAGCATGTTGTAATTTCTCCCCATTCAAATAATATTCCCTTTTACTGTTTTTTTTCCCAAGGTGGATGACCTCACACTTTCCGACATTGTATTCCATCTGCCAAACCTTAGCCCATTCGCTTAACCTATCCAAATCTCCTTGCAGCCTCTCTGAGTCCTCTACACAACCCGCTTTCCCACTAATCTTAGTGTCATCTGCAAATTTTGTTGCACTACACTCTGTCCCCTCTTCTAGGTCATCTATGTATATTGTAAACAGTTGTGGTCCCAGTACTGATCCCTGTGGCACACCACTAACCACTGATTTCCAACCGGAAAAGGACCCATTTATCCCGACTCTCTGCTTTCTGTTCGCCAGCCAATTCTCTATCCATGCTAATACATTTCCTCTGACTCCGCGTACCTTTATCTTCTGCAGTAACCTTTTGTGTGGCACCTTATCGAATGCCTTTTGGAAATCTAAATACACCACATCCATCGGTACACCTCTATCCACCATGCTCGTTATATCCTCAAAGAATTCCAGTAAGTTAGTTAAACATGATTTCCCTTTCATGAATCCATGCTGCGTCTGCTTGATTGCACTATTCCTATCCAGATGTCCCGCTATTTCTTCCTCAATGATAGTTTCAAGCATTTTCCCCACTACAGATGTTAAACTAACCGGCCTATAGTTACCTGCCTTTTGCCTGCCCCCTTTTTTAAACAGAGGCGTTATATTAGCTGCTCTCCAATCCGCTGGTACCTCCCCAGAGTCCAGAGAATTTTGGTAGATTATAACGAATGCATCTGCTATAACTTCAGCCATCTCTTTTAATACCCTGGGATGTATTTCATCAGGATCAGGGGACTTGTCTACCTTGAGTCCCATTAGCCTGTCCAGCACTACTCCCCTAGTGATAGTGATTGTCTCAAGGTCCTCCCTTCCCACATTCCTGTGGCCTGCAAATTTTGGCATTGTTTTTGTGTCTTCCACTGTGAAGACGGAAGCAAAATAATTGTTTAAGGTCTCAGCCATTTCCACATTTCCCATTATTAAATCTCCCTTCTCATCTTCTAAGGGACCAACATTTACTTTAGTCACTCTCTTCCGTTTTATAGATCGGTAAAAGCTTTAACTATCTGTTTTTATGTTTTGTGCCAGTTTACTTTCGTAATCTATCTTTCCTTTCTTTATTGCTTTCTTAGTCATTCTTTGCTGTCGTTTAAAATTTTCCCAATCTTCTAGTTTCCCACTAACCTTGGCCACCTTATACGCATTGGTTTTTAATTTGATACTCTCCTTTATTTCCTTGGTTATCCACGGCTGGTTATCACTTCTCTTGCTGCCCTTCTTTTTCACTGGAATATATTTTTTTTGCGCACTATGAAAGAGCTCCTTAAAAGTCCTCCACTGTTCCTCAATTGTGCCACCGTTTCGTCCTTGTTTCCAGTCTACTTAAGCCAACTCTGCCCTCATCCCACTGTCGTCCCCTTTGTTTAAGCATAGTATCCTCGCTTCTGATACAACTTCCTCATCCTCAATCTGTATTACAAATTGAACCATACTGTGATCACTCATTCCGAGAGGATCTTTTACGAGGAGATCGTTTATTTTTCCTGTCTCATTACACAGGACCCAGATCCAAGATAGCTTGCTCACTTGTAGGCTCTGTTACATACTGTTCTAAGAAACAGTCCCGTATGCATTCTATGAATTCCTCCTCCAGGCTACCCCCTGCGATTTGATTTGACCAATCGATATGTAGGTTAAAATCCCCCATGACTACTGTCATTCCTTTTTCACAAGTCTCCATTATTCCCTTGATTATTGCCCGCCCCACCGTGAAGTTATTATTTGGGGGCCTATAAACTACGCCGACCAGTGACTTTTTCCCCTTACTATCTCTAATCTCCACCCACAATGATTCAACATTTTGTTCATTGGAGCCAATATCATCCCTCACAACTGCCCTGATATCATCCTTTATTAACAGAGCTACCCCACCTCCTTTCCCTTCTTGCCTATCTTTCTGAATCGTCAGATACCCTTGTATGTTTAATTCCCAGTCTTGGCCACCTTGCAACCATGTTTCTGTAATGGCCACCAAATCATACCCATTTGTAATGATTTGTGCCGTCAACTCATTTACTTTATTTCGAATGCTGCGTGCATTTAGGTAGAGTGTTTTCATCCTCGTTTTTAAACCATGATTTTTAGTTTTTACCCCTCCTGCAGCCCTTTTATATTCAGTGGCCCTTTTTGTTTCTTGCCTTTGGTTTCTCTGCCCTCCATTTTTACTCATCTCTTTTTTGTTTTTTGTTTTTGTCTCCTTTTTGTTTCCCTCTGTCTCCCTGTATTGGTTCCCATCCCCCTGCCATATTAGTTTAACTCCTCACCAACAGCACTAGCAAACACTCCCCCTAGGACATTGGTTCCGATCCTGCCCAAGTGCAGACCGTCCAGTTTGCACTGGTCCCACCTCCCCCAGAACTTGTTCTAATGCCCCACGAATTTGAATCCCTCCCTGCTGCACCACTGCTTAAGCCACGTATTCATCTGTGCTATCCTGCGATTCCTACTCTGACTAGCCCGTGGCACTGGTAGCAATCCCGAGATTATTACTTTTGAGGTCCTACTTTTTAATTGAATTTAATTTAAGTGGAGCTGAGTCCATAATCAATCAGCCATGATCTTATTGAATGGTGGAACAGGCTCGAGGGGCCTTATGGCCTACTCCTGTTCCTATTTCTTTTGTTCTATGTTCTTATAAGAGGCAGACAGGCATATAAAAGGAGGGGGTGGGAGAATTTTTATACATAATCTCCCCCTTTTATAAGTGGAGAAATTAGATATTATGGGAGCAGTTCTTAATGAAAGGAAAGATGACAGAAGAAGGAGTCTGATTGGGTAGTGAAGGCTGGTTACAGAAGAAAGGACCAGATGCACAAGGGGGGGATTCTCCCAGCCCAAAAAAGGTACAGTGGCTGAGGTGGCAGAAATGAGCTTGACATCATGTTGAGGTAGGAGTGTAGCGGGTTGAAGCTGTGTCTCAGGACAATCGTTTGGGGTCAGCGAGGGGAAGGTTAGAAGGAACAATGAAAATACAGAAATGGGTAAAGTTAAAAGGAAAGATAGGATAAGAAAGAGATTCAGGGGAATTTGGAGGTAGGGTGGCATTCAAGAGTTGTTTGAGTTTCCAGTCCTTGTTACCTGAAAGAAAAGAAAGCAGATTTGTTAAACTGTTAGATGAGACACAGGATGATATGGCACTGAGGACAAGGACATCTGTAAAATAAAGTGAGTCATTGCTGCTGAAGAGAAAAGTCAAGAGCAGGCATGGTGGAGAGGATGGATTTCAAGAAGTGGCAACAGCAGCGGTTTAACTTCACACCTGACCTCTCAAGTTTTCCATGTTTTCCATTTCCATTTTCTTGCATTTCTGGAGGACTCTCACTTCGTTAGTATGTACAACCCCATTGTTTCTTTAATGTCTTAATGCTTTGCATCCAAAATGTTAACGTGTCTCTGCTGACTGGCTTGGCGTGTGTTATCAGCATTTTCTGTTTTGTTTTAAATATATATTGCAACTGTGCTGGGGAAATCTGTCGCTCCGAATGTGAGTTTTGCAGTTAAAGGGATAAAGGAAGATTCTTTATACCAAAATAAATGATGGGCAAACTTTTTGGTTTGCTTGAAAAGGGAGAAGAGCCATTTCCATGATGATGATGTCACTCACAACGGTCTCTGTGATGCATTTGAAGGGATTTATCTCATCTCATCATTTCGCTATACCGGCGCAGCACCTAAAATCTGGAACCCTTGGGACTGAGGCCATTCCGGACCATGTTTTTACAGACTTTCGAACATGTTTCTGATGTCAGAAGTCCGGAAATGCCTGAGCCCAGGTTCAGGTATTTCTGGATTTTGGAATGCCAGAAGCGCGTCCCGAGTCCGGAAATGCCTGGGCCCAGGTTCCGATATTTCCGTTTTTTCGAAGTCATTTTGTAGTTCTTCTCTTCGCAGGCCTTGTAGTCCTCGCTTATCGCAACGCATCGTAAGTATCCCTTTCTTGTTTTTGTACCTGTATGTTTTGGAAGGTAGTCTGATGCCCTGTACCCCTGTACCTGTAGACTGTACAGTACAATACTTGAATGCAAAGTTCATAGGAACATCACCTGGGTTAAAAGAGGCTTCTATTTTCACCATACTTAATGTGAGCTTCCCGGTCTGTATCTTTTGCGACCATCTTCAAATTTGAAAAGGAATGTACAGTACTCAAAGCATGAAATATAATAGTTTTTATTTGTAAAACAGTAAAGTTATGAAATATAAAACAGTAAATGAAGGCTTTTATTTAGTAAACAGAATAAAAATAAACAGGCACAGTTACAATTGGCTGGAGGTTGTGCTTGAGGTAGAGGGCTCAACTATGATGTCTGGTTATGATGATGGGCCAGCAATAGGATTATCAAATGTGGAAATTACTGGTGTAGTTGCACGCTGTAGGTCTTGGGCCTCCTGATGCGACATCTTTTGAAAGATATTTAATATTGTTGTTTGTTTAAATAATTTGGGCTTTTCTTTCACTAATTTTTCCCAAATTCTATAGACCTGCAGTATTTCTTCTTCACTTATGAAGCTTCATTGCTCTAAGGCATGAATTAATTCTTGACAAAGATTGATTGCTTTGTCAATGGGCACTTTTTTGACTTGATCACAGGCATCAACATCATCCTCACTGCTTTCATCCTTTTCTTCTGGATGTAAAACCCTCTGCATGATGTCTTCATCTGTCTCTGCATGCACAATGGGAGCATCGTTGTCTATGTCCATGACTTCTGTGACACTGTCCTCATTCATTTCCTGCGCAGCTTCGCAAGTCAGCCCTCTTGCATAATCTAAAAATCTACAGGGCAACAGACTACCTTCCAAAACATACAGGTACAAAAGCAAGAGAGGGATACTTGCGATGCGTTGCTAAGAAGCAAGGCCTACAAGGCCTGTGAAGAGAAGAACTACAAAATTAAATTGAAAAACCGGAAATATCGGAACCTGGGCTTCTGGCATTCCAAAATCCAGAAATACCCGAACCTGGGCTCATCTCGGTCCGGAACGGCCTCTCCCTGAACACATGAAAGCATTGAAAGTCCTGAGGATCATCATCAGCATCATCTTCAGTAAACATAGTTGATGGCCAGATGTTATGCCAAGCATTGACCAAGGTGTCTGCAGTTCACAAGTAGCTGCCCATATGGCATCCTTGATAGAGAAAGCTTTTGAGAATGCTTTTATTCCCATGCCTGTGTTCACAGCATTAAATAAACACCTCATAAACTGGTTTTTGTAGAGACACTTCATCGATCTCAAAATTCCTTGGTCCATTGGCTGTATCAGTGATGTAACATTTGGAGGTAAGTAGATTCCATGGACATTATCCTTTACCAAAAGCTCAGCATTGGGATGTGCGGGGCAATTGTCGAGCAGCAAGTATATTTTGCAATTTTCCTCACGGCCAGCTTCCGAGCAATGAGCTCGCGCCTGAGGGACAAAATGCTTCTCAAACCAGTTCAGAAAGATTACCCTGGTTACCCATGCTTTCTTATTGGCATAATAGAAACATAGAAACATAGAAAATAGGTGCAGGAGTAGGCCATTTGGCCCTTCGAGCCTGCACCGCCATTCAATGAGTTCATGGCTGAACATGCAACTTCAGTACCCCATTCCTGGTTTCTCGCCATACCCCTTGATCTCCCTAGTAGTAAGGACTACATCTAACTCCTTTTTGAATATATTTAGTGAATTGGCCTCAACAACTTTCTGTGGTAGAGAATTCCACAGGTTCACCACTCTCTGGGTGAAGATGTTTCTCCGCATCTTGGTCCTAAATGGCTTACCCCTTATCCTTAGACTGTGATCCCTGGTTCTGGACTTCCCCAACATTGGGAACATTCTTCCTACATCTAACCTGTCTAAACCCATCAGAATTTTAAACGTTTCTATGAGATCCCCTCTCATTCTTCTGAACTCCAGTGAATACAAGCCCAGTTGATCCAGTCTTTCTTGATATGTCAGTCCCGCCATCCCGGGAATCAGTCTGGTGAACCTTCGCTGCACTCCCTCAATAGCAAGAATGTCCTTCCTCAAGTTAGGAGACCAAAACTGTACACAATACTCCAGGTGTGGCCTCACCAAGGCCCTGTACAACTGTAGTAACATTTCCCTGCCCCTGTACTCACTATGAAGGCCAACATGCCATTTGCTTTCTTAACCGCCTGCTATACCTGCATGCCAACCTTCAATGACTGATGTACCATGACACCCAGGTTTTGTTGCACCTCCCCTTTTCCTAATCTGTCACCATTCAGATAATAGTCTGTCTCTCTCTGTTTTTACCACCACTGGCAATACTCTCGAACTCTTGGAACATCTTGGACGTGGCTTCTCCCAATAACCATAAGCTTACATTTATGTGCCCCAGCCACATTTGCAGCAGCATGCACAGTCAAACCTATCTTTTACACCTGGCTGCATTTCTTCTGCTGTTGCTAATGTCTTTCGCGGTACATAGCCCCAAAACAGTGCTGTCTCGTCAGCATTGTACATTTGTTCAGGTGAAAGGTTTTCATCAGCAATTAGTTTGATGAACTCATCAATATAATTTTCAGCTGCCTCATGATCTGCTGAGGCTTTCTTTAAGTTGCCTGATGCTATGACGTCTTTTAACTTTGGCTAGCCAACCAGAAGAGTGCTCGCATAGAGCTAAAATCCCCAGTTGTGCATGGAATATTTTAGCTTGTTGCCTCACCATTGGGCCAAACAAGGGAACCTTTTCACTTCACCTTTGTCGCCACCATTCCATCACTGCTAGATCCACATCATCACATCTCGGCTTATGCATATTTTACTCTTACTCATTTCCTTATGAACATCACTTTCCACATAAAACGTCATGAGCTGTTCTTTCTGTTTTCTTATAATAATAATAACTTTTATTTATATAGCAGCTTCAACATAGTAAAACATCCCAAGGCGCTTAACAACATTGTTACAGACAAACAGATAAATTTGACACCGAGCCACAGAAGAAATTAAGACAGATTATCAAAAGCTTGTTTAACAAGGTAGAATTTAAGGAGCATTTTAAAGGAGGAAAGAAAGGTAGAGAGATGTGGAGGTTTAGGGAGGGAGTTCCAGAGTTTAGGGCCCAGGCAGCTGAAGGCACATCCACTGATGGTTGAGCAATTATAATGAGGGATGTTCAAGAGGCCAGAATTTGAGGAGTGCAGACTGTAAAGTCCTTACACAATACCACAAATCCACACGAGGCACATTCTATGGACAAGGTCACTCTGTGACCTACACCTTTATTCACAGGAGCAAGAAGTGATGACCCTGCGTGGGACCTCTCTTTATATACCTGGATGACCAGGTGAGGAGTGTCTCCCACAAGTTCACCCCCTGTGGTCAAGGTGTGCATTTCTCAAGTAGATACAATATTGCAATGTTGTTACATGAAGGTTACATACATGATATCACCCCCCCTCGCCCCCCCAACGTCTTATTGGGATCACAGGTTAAGTCTTTCGGGTGGTCTGCGCTCCCTCGTGGAGCACCGCAGTTGGGGCTCTGGCTGTTGAGCCTTGGCCTGTGTGTCTGTCCCCTGTGGTGGTTCCGGCCTGTCCGGGCTGACCGCAGGGACTGTGCATGCTGCTGTTTGTTCTTGTTGCTCGTTCACTGGCGGTGGTGTGAATACCATCTCATGATCTTCTTCAGGTTCCTCAGTATCCATGCTGAACCTTTTTATTACATGGTCCAGATGCTTGTGGCATATCTGCCCATTGTTAAGTTTAACCACGATGACCCTATTCCCCTCTTTGTCTATTACAGTACCTTCAAACCATTTTGGCCCCAAAGCGTGATTGAGAACAAATACGGGGTCACCAATTTCTATACATCTTCCCCTTGAATTACGGTCATGGTACTCATTTTGGGACTGGCGCTTGCCTTCAACAATGTCGGACAAGACAGGATGAATGAGGGACAGCCGAGCTTTAAGTTTTAAGGCAGATTATCAAAAGCTTGTTTAACAAGGTAGGATTTAAGGAGCATTTTAGAGGAGGAAAGAAAGGTAGAGAGATGTACAGGTTTAGGGAGGGAGTTCCAGAGCTTAGGGCCCAGGCAACTGAAGGCACGTCCACCGATAGTTGAGCAGTTATAATGAGTCATAAGGAGCTCCGCGGCGGGACCCCCGTGAGCGAGTGTGGTCGGGACCTATAGGCCAGCAGGAGGCGCGATAGGCGGCATTGAAGGGAGGGACCTTGAATCCTGAGCATGCCTTGTTTTATGATTTGGGCCGCACGTTCTGTGTGGCCATTGGAGGCCGGCTTGAACGGTGCTGTCCTGACATCGTTGATGCCATTACCCGACATGAACTCCCGGAATTCGTAGCTCGTGAAACATGGGCCATTATCGCTAACAATGATGTTCGGCAAACCATGGGTCGCAAAGACCGCACGTAGACTCTCCACAGTGGTGGATGTCGTGCACGAATTCAAAATGATGCACTCGATCCATTTCGAGTACGCATCAACTACAATGAGACATTTTCCCCATGAATGGGCCCGCGTAGTCTACGTGAATGCGTGACCATGGCCTGGTGGGCCAGGGCCACGGGCTGAGCGGGGCCTCCCTGGGGGAATTTCCCAGCTGAGCACACGTCGTGCACCTGCGAACACAGTGTTCCAGGTCTGAATCAATTTTCGGCCACCAAATGTGTGACCGGGCAATGGCCTTCCTCAGCACGATGCCTGGGTGCTCGCTGTGGAGTTCCCTGATGAAAGCTTCCCTGCCCCTCTGGGGCATGACTACCCGGTTGCCCCATAGTAGGCAGTCGGCTTGGATGGAGAGCTCATCCATCTGCCTGTGAAACGGTCTGACCTCTTCAGGGCATGCTCCGTGTGCGGGCGCCCAATCCCCAGTCAGGACACATTTCTTAATCAAAGATAGGAGAGGATCTCTGTTGGTCCAGATTTTGATCTGGTGGGCTGTGATGGGGGAGCCTGCGCTGTCAAAAGCATCAACGGCCATGACCATCTCAGCGCTTTGCTCCGCTGCCCCCTCAGTGGTGGCCAGTGGAAGCCTGCTGAGCGCTTCAGTGCAATTTTTAGTGCCGGGCCAATGCCGGATGGAGTAGTCATAGGCAGCCAGCGTGAGAGCCCATCGCTGTATGCGAGCTGACGCATTGGCATTGACAGCCTTGCTGTCTGACAACAGGGATAGACATAGAAACATAGAAAATAGGTGCAGGAGTAGGCTATTCGGCCCTTCGAGCCTGCACCGCGATTCAATGAGTTCATGGCTGAACATGCAACTTCAGTACCCCATTCCTGCTTTCTCACCATACCCCTTGATCCCCCTAGTAGTAAGGACTACATCTAACTCCTTTTTGAATATATTTAGTGAATTGGCCTCAACAACTTTCTGTGATAGAGAATTCCACAGGTTCACCACTCTCTGGGTGAAGAAGTTTCTCCTCATCTCGGGAAGTTAACTGCTTGTGGTCCATTTCTAATTTGAACCTCCTGCCAAAAAGGTACTGGTGCATCTTTTTCACCCCAAAGACACATGCGAATGCTTCCTTCTCAACCATCCCATATCCACGTTCTGCTTGAGAGAGCAACCTGGAGGCGTAAGCCACAGGTTGGAGTTGCCCCTCAGCATTGCACTGCTGCAACACGCACCCAACCCCATAGAATGATGCATCACATGTCAGAACCAATTTTTTACAGGGGTCGTACAGGGTCAACAACTTATTTGAACAGAGTAGGTTACGTGCCCGATTGAAAGCCCGTTCTCGACAGCCCCCCCAAAACCAATCGCAACCCTTACGCAGGAGCACGTATAGCAGCTCCAACAACGTGCTTAAGTTCAACAGAAAGTTCCCGAAATAGTTCAAGAGTCCCAGAAATGAACACAACTCCGATGTGTTGCCGGGCCTGGGCACTCGTCGAATCGCCTCTGTTTTGGATTCGGTAGGCCGAATCCCGTCTGCAGCAACCCTCCTGCCCAGAAACTCGACCTCGGGAGCCAAAAACACACACTTAGGCTTCTTGAGTCGCAGGTCTACCCGGTCCAGTCGGCGTAGCATCTCTTCCAGGTTGTGGAGGTGTTCCTCGGTGTCCCGACCCGTGATGAGCATATCGTCCTGGAATACAATCATTCCAGGAATGGATTTGAGCAGGCTTTCCATGTTTCTTTGAAAGAGCACGGCCACTGATCGAATGCCAAACGGACACCTGTTGTAAACGAACAGTCCCTTGTGCATGGTGATTGTGGTCAGTAGTTTGGATTCGTTGGCCAGTCCTTGGGTCATGTAGGCTGAAGTGAGGTCCAACTTGGTGAACAGCTTGCCGCCTGCCAGCATGGCAAAAAGGTCCTCCGCTCTCGGGAGCGGGTATTAGTCTTGCAGTGACACCCGGTTGATAGTGGCCTTGTAGTCGCCACAGATCCTGACCGAGCCATCCACTTTTAGGACGGGAACAATGGGGCTCGCCCAGTCGCTGAATTCAATGATGCCCTCTCTCAGCAAATGGTCCAATTCGCTTTCAATTTTCTCCCGCATTACATACGGCACAGCTCTGGCTTTGTGGTGCACTGGTCTGGCGTCCGGGGTGATGTGAATCACTACTTTGGTACCTTTGAACGTCCCGACGCCAGGTTGGAATAGTGACTCAAATTGCTGTGAGCATGAACTTCGCTCCACAGATGACACTGCGTGCACATCCCTCCATTTCCAGTTCATCTCAGCTAGCCAGCTCCTCCCCAGCAGTGCGGGACCATTGCCCGGGACAATCCAGAGCGGCAGCCTATTCACTGATCCATTGTGTATGACAGCCAACATTGCACTGCCTAGCACTGGAATGATTTTTTTGGTGTATGTCCGTAATTGTGTCTCAATGCGTTCTAGTTTGGGTCTGCTGGCTTTGAGTGGCCATCGCTTTTTGAATTGTTGAATGCTCATGAATGACTGGCTGGCCCCCATGTCCAGCTCCATGCATACTGGGATGCCGTTTAATAGGACCTTCATCATCATAGGTGGTGTTTTGGTATATGAGCTGTGAATGTTTGCCACATGAACCCGCTGAACTTCAGCATCCATTGATTTGCCCCACGCGTCATCCTGCCTCACAGACCCCTCTTCTGGTCCATCTGCCTCATATATTAGCCTGGTCGCAGGCTTCCTGCACATTCTGGCTAAATGGCCAGTGAGGTTACAATATCTGCAGGCGAACTGTTAAAACCTGCAAGCCCTGGCAGCATGTCTGCCCCCACACCTCCAGCATGACTGAGATTCCCATTGTTGTGAACAAAAGAGCTGTTACCAGGCATTCCTCGTTGATTGTCCCTTTGACTGCTCTTGAGCACCCTGTTCGTGTCCACTGGGATGGCGTAAATGTCCGTTCAGCCTGCCATTGTCTGTGTTGAAAACCTGTTCTGGGGTCTATTGCTGCCTGGGGTGTGTCGAACTGCCCTTGCCTGCCTGCTGGGTTCTGAGTCGCGTTTATGATATTGACCCCCTGATCCATTGCCACGTTGGAGTCAGAGTTGCGCGCGTATATATTATTTTGGTTTCCTCCTCCCCCGCCATAAAAGTCTGAGCCAGCAACACCGCCGCTTCCAAGGTCAAGTCCTTGGTCTCGATGAACTTTCTGAAAATCCCGGCATGACCGATGCCCTCAATAAAGAAATCCATTAGCATCTCCCCCCTGCAGGCGTCTGTGAACTTACAGAGGCTGGCCAAGCGCCGGAGGTCTGCAACGAAGTCCGGAATGCTCTGTCCTTCCCGACATTGGTGGGTATAAAATCTGTGTCGGGCCATGTGTATGCTGCTTGCTGGTTTGAGGTGCTCACTGATTAGCTTGCTGAGCTCTTCAAAGGTTTTGTCCGCCGGCTTTTCGGGTGCTAGCAGTTCTTTCATGAGCGCGTAAGTCTTAGATCCACAGCTGGTCAGTAGATGAGCCCTTCGCTTGTCGGCCACTGCATCTCCCAGCCAGTCCTTCGTGACAAAGCTCTGCTGGAACCTTTCAATGAAATCGTCCCAGTCCTCACCAGCACAGTACTGTTCCTCTGTGCTACCGGTGGCCATTCTCGTGGGTCGTTGATTCCCATTTCTCGTCACCACTGTAAAGTCCTTACACAATACCACAAATCCACACGAGGCACATTCTATGGACAAGGTCACTCTGTGACCTGCACCTTTATTCACAGGACCAAGAAGTGATGACCCTGCGTGGGACCTCCCTTTATATACCTGGATGACCAGGTGAGGAGTGTCTCCCACAAGTTCACCCCCTGTGGTCAAGGTGTGCATTTCTCAAGTGTATACAGTATTGCAGTGTTGTTACATAAAGGTTACATACATGACACAGACATCTTATGGGATTGTGAGGCTGAAAAAGATTACAGAGATAGGGAGAGGCAAATCCATGGAGTGATTTGTAAACAAGGATGTGAATTTTGAAATCAAAGCATTGTTTAACTGGGAGCCAATGTAGGTCAGAAATAACAGGGGTGATGGGTGATCTTGACTTGGTGCAGGGGTTAGTATACGGGCTGCTGAGTTTTGGATGACTTCAAGTTTACGTAGTGTGGAATGTGGGAGGCCGGCCAGGAGTGCATTTGAGTAGTTAAGTCTAGAGGTAACAAAGGCATGAATGAGGATTTCGGAGCAGAAGAGCTGAGGCAGTGGCGGAGGTGGAAATAGGCGTTTTTTGTTATGCCGCGGATATGTGGCTGGAAACTCATTTCAAGGTCAAATATGACACCTAGGTTGTGAACAATGTTGTTCACCTATGATATCAGAGATGGTGGAGAGTCCAACACCATACTCCTCACTCAATCTTCTCACTGAAGCATCTCTGTCTAATCTTTGGAGTAACTCCATTTTCTTGGCAATTGAAAGTGAACTATGCTTCCTCTTTCCTTTATCTGAACCCATTGGGGTATCTGTTGGGCTTTTTGACATGTTTGCAATGACACAACACAAATTCACAATCTTTACCTATGCAGATCTTTAAATCGGGAAAAACACCACAATGATTGAGTCAGGTTGGGTGGGGTCTGATCATGGGATGTAGGTGGGTCAGCGGGGTTAGCCCTATAATGTTTAATGCCAAGAATTTTTTTTTTTTAAATGCTGAATTTAAAAGTGCATGTACAGTGAGTATTTGTATTACAGGTACAGGTGTGCAAACTTAAAATCGAAATCTGGTTGGGTGAGGTCGGATCATTGGGCGTGGCGGTCCAATCGTGTGGTTGCTGCTTTGGGGAGCTGCAGTATGCTGTGCAGAGTTTGATTCTGGCCAGGGACTTGCGCGGGAGCTTGGTTAATTCTGGCCGGGGACTTGCATGCTGTGCAGAGTTGGTTCTGGCCGGGGACTTGCGCGGGAGCTTGGTTAGTTCTGGCCGGGGACTTGTGTGCTGTGCAGAGTTGGTTCTGGCCGGGGACTTGTGTGCTGTGCAGAGTTGGTTCTGGCCGGGGACTCGTGTGCTGTGCAGAGATGGTTCTGGCTGGGGACTTGTGTGCTGTGCAGAGTTGATGCGGACCCAGGAGCAGCGATACGGTGACTGTGAAGACCTGGACTGGAACAGGTAGGATTGGCATTTTTATTCTTGCAATTTTTGTTACTGTACAGTAGTTGGATTTCATTTTTTGACTTTTCCCTGGGCTCAGCTGGTGGCAGTAACGGTTTGGCAGGGTTTTCGGATTCCGGAACATTTTGCGGATTCTAGACGACCCTGCCACGGATTGTCCCGATATCCGGATCATTCTGGATTACGGAAACTCCGGATTTTTGACGCTGCACCTATATTAGAACAACAACCACACTTCAAGACGACTTCATTGGCTGTAAAAGTGGGACACCCAGCAGATTACTGCCCAGGTGATGAAGGAGAAAATACCTCCGCTATATAAATGCAAGTTCTTTTTCCCTCCTCATGTTCCTATAAGCAACATTTCTGGTTTACCAAACACTTCTTCTTGAAAACACTATTCTTTTCATTCCTTAAGTGAGAACCGTATTATATATAGCATAAAAAGCGATATTTTATCACTGCTATTTGAGTGTTACACTTTAAGTAATTCCATCATTTTATATTATATATACTGTAAGCAGTCCTATTATTTTAGTTATATTTACTTTAAAAATTCATGTAATTTAATAAAATATAGCCAACAATGTAAATATTATATTTCCTCTGTGTCTTTTTAATTGTATTCATTATATCCCCATGATTCTCATCAGATTCTTTTCCCATCCTAAGAATTTAATTCCCGCTATATTTTAATTATATCTTTATCAAATTATTTAGCCACTTAAGAGAATGCAGGGAAGAGACAGAAAAGTGGAAACTAATTTGATGGTTAGAATCAGATGTTCTTTTCCAGTTTTATTTGACCCAACTCCTCTTGCATAATTCCTCTTCAATTTTAAGTACCATACATTGCTCCTCAACCAAGAAGATGGCCTAATTCCAGGTATCTATAAACATCTGCTAAGAGATGCACGGAAGTGGTCTGAGTTGACTCACTTTCCGATTGTTAATTTCTTTCCTTGTCTTGAGGGTTTTTTGAAAGTGGCAACTCACTGTGTGGACAACTTTAAACAAATCCTATTTCTACTACTTCATGCAAAGCACACTAGTTCATGAATGTACTAATGCAACCAGACTGCTGATACTAGCTAGGCATGGCTGAAACCACAGATTATTGGAGAAAAAGTAAGAGAGCACACTAGCTAAGTATAGGTGACTGACAGTATAATGAATCAAGAAAAAATTCGGTAAAGTGAAACTTCACGGTGAAAAAAGAAGCCACTTGCATTTATATAGCATCTGAGCACATCCTCAAGATCAAAGGCACTTCACACCAATTACTTTTTGAAATGTAGATATTGTTGTTATCTAAACACACACGGCAGCCAATTTGCACACAGCAGGATCTCACAACTAGCAGATGAAAAGTTAATCTTCAAATAACCTGCTCTTGTTTGAGTAGCGCCATAGAGTATTTTACTTCACCTGAACAGGCAGATGTTTACTGTCATCCAAAAGGTGACACCTCTGCTTTTGTACTACACTCAAGTGTTAACCAAAATTATGTATTCAAATCTGGGAGTGGGGTTTGAAACATAGAAACATAGAAAATAGGTGCAGGAGTTGGCCATTCGGCCCTTCGAGCCTACACCGCCATTCAATGAGTTCATGGCTGAACATGCAACTTCAGTACCCTATTCCTGCTTTCTCGCCATACTCCTTGATCCCCCTAGTAGTAAGGACTACATCTAACTCCTTTTTGAATATATTTAGTGAATTGGGCTCAACAACTTTCTGTGGCAGAGAATTCCACAGGTTCACCACTCTCCGGGTGAAGAAGTTTCTCCCCATCTCGGATCCAAATGGCTTACCTCTTATCCTTCATGATTCAGAGGCATGTGTGCTATCAACTGAGCCAAGTTGACACTTAAGGGGTAATGTACCGAGTTTATCCTCTCGGCAGGAAACCTCACTCACTGGGAGAAATGGGACCGCAGCATACATGGTTTGGTAACCATTTAAATTAATGATTGAAAAATTGTGTATAGTGCATGCCCAAATCTCATTATTGTGGGTTATAAAGTTAAGGATAGGTACAAGGAGAAATTATCAAATCTTGTATAGGACACGATGGTTCCTAAACTGCAGGATGAATCATGTCGGATGTCAAATTAGATAGGTGTTTTGTTCAATTTACTACTGTGGGGAGAAGACAGGTAAAAATTGTGCAGAACTTTTTCTGAGAAGCTGAAATGGATGGTGTAGAATCTCCAAAGGGTGAACTGTTTCAATATGGTTTTCAGAAATGATTCTTGGATTAACTTTAAGCTAAAATTAATACATTTGTAGAGTCAGATGCAATCTGTGACCCAATGTCAATACATTGTAGTTTCTGCTATTTTGTCCCTCTTCTATGGACAAATATGACAAAGTATTTTTCAAGACAGATCACCATGGCAACACTATCGACTTAGTACTAAAGCACACTTACTACTTGGATCTGGCCTCAGCCTGTGCCAAGTCACACATTTACTTTTCATTTCAGAAATTATCTAATTGTCTGCAATTAATGTAACAATGGCATTTTTATTCAAACCATCACTGATTACTTATTGCATTTTATGATGAATAGATTTTTGGATTGATAGTTACATTTTGTTTTTTCAGTTATATTGGAAGATTTTCTGCTTATATGTCTAATCCCATCAAATTAGTGATATTTTACCATTTTGTAAAAACCAGAAATCTGCATTGTGATTCCTTTTTATCCCCACAGCAAGGATATTCCCTTCTGAGTTTTGTTCTCATCCGATTTGCTGTGGTCTGTTGTAGGAACTCACTCACGTCAATCCACGACCTTTATGCCATGTGCTTTTTTCAATGTTAATCAGCTTCTGCTAAAAAGTCCTGTCCTGTCAGAATTTTATATGTTTCTATGAGATCCCCTCTCATCCTTCTAAACTTGCACTTGTATTGTGCCCTCACACAAGTCTCTGCCTAAGAACTTCTTCTAAAACAAGCACCAGATTGGCAGTTTGTAGACTGCTTCCTCAGTTCAGCCAAAAACTGAATGAGAGACTTATCATTCTATTTTTCTCTACTGAAATTTGAAATGTTCAGCAACAACCAGAGGTTTTTGACTGACATGTTCTTTCATCCATATTGTTGATTCATCAAATGGTTTAATTGTGACTTCTAAGTTTCTCGTTACACTGTAGAGTAAACTTACTCATCCCATGTCCCCAATGGGGAGCTGTAGTTAAAGGTATTTGGGTCAGAGAATCACACTATAGTGTTGTAAACCAATCTCTCACCTGCACTCCTTTAGAAACATAGAAAATAGGTGCAGGAGTAGGCCATTCAGCCCTTTGAGCCTGCACCACCATTCAATAAGATCATGACTAATCATTCACCTCAATACCCCTTTCCTGCTTTCTCTCCATACCCCTTGATCCCTTTAGCCGTAAGGGCCATATCTAACTCACCCTTGAATATATCCAACAACTCTCTGCGGTAGAGAATTCCACAGGTTAACAACTCTCTGAGTGAAGAAGTTTCTCCTCATCTCCGTCCTAAATGGCTTACCCCTTATCCTTAGACTGTGTTCCCTGGTTCTGGACTTCTCCAATATCAGGAACATTTTTCCTGCAGCTAACCTGTCCTGTCCTGTCAGAATTTTATATGTTTCTATGAGATCCCCTCTCATCCTTCTAAACTCCAGTGAATACAGATTCAGTCTCTCCTCATATGTCAGTTCTGCCATTACGGGAATCAATCTGGTGAACCTTCGCTGCACTCCCTCAATAGCTAGAACATCCTTCCTCAGATTAGGAGACCAAAACTGAACACAATATTCCAGGTGACGCCTCACCAAGGCCCTGTACAACTGCAGTAAGGCCTCGCTGCTCCTATACTCTAATCCCCTAGCTATGAAGGCCAACATGCCATTTGCCGCCTTCACTGCCTGCTGTACCTGCATGCCAACTTTCACTGACTGATGTACCATGACACCCAGTTCTCGTTGCACCTCCCCTTTCCTAATCTGCTGCCATTCAGATAATATTCTGCCTTTGTGTTTTTGCCACCAAAGTGGATAACCTCACATTTATCCACATTATACTGCATCTGCCATGCATTTGCCCACTCACCTAACCTGTCCAAGTCACCCTGCAGCCTCTTAGCATCCTCCTCACAGCTCACACCACTACCCAGCTTAGTGTCATCTGCAAACTTGGAGATATTACACTCAATTCCTTCATCTAAATCATTGATATATATTGTAAATAGCTGGGATCACAGCACTGAGCCCTGCGGCACCCCACTAGTAACTGCCTGCCATTCTGAAAAGGACCTGTTTATCCCGACTCTCTGGGCCCAAGTTTCCACATGATTTGCGCCTGATTTTTAGGAGCAACTGGTGGAGAACGGACTATCTTAGAAATCGCAATTCTCCACATTTTTTTTTCTGCAGTTCTAGTCAGGTAGAACAGTTCTACTTTGGAACAGAATTTTTTCTTTAAAAGGGGGCGTGTCCAGCCACTGACACCTGATTTCAAAGTTTCCACAGTGAAAACGTACTCCAAACTAACTTAGAATGGAGCAAGTGAAGATTTTTGTAGAACTGAAAAAACCTGTTCTACACATTAAAAAAATCAGGCGCAGGTTACAAATTAGGCGTCCAGAACGAGGTGGGGGGGAGGGGGGGGGAAGGGAAGTCATTAAATTCGACAATAAATCCTTATTTATACTTCTACAAATATTATACAAATAAATCCAACCTGAATAAACATTTATAAGCAAAGAAAAGATTAAATAAACCATCTTCCTACCTGTGTGAAAGTGCTTCAGTCAGCTCAGCGATGTGGCGTCGTTCCCGCGAACGGGAGGGAGGGGCAGGCAGGCAGTAACCAGGCAGCAAGCAGCCTTCCACTTGAGCTGGAAGCCTTACAGTCAGCTCAGCATCGTTCCCGCGAACGGGAGGGAGGGAGGGGCAGTAAGCAGGAAGCCTCAGTGCTGATGTACTGATGGCAATGTGGTTTTATTAAAAAATGTTCAAAAATTAAACAGCTACAAAGAACTACAAAAATGGCCGAGTGCCAATGTTTCCTTCACACTCCGCATGTGCGAACGCTCCAACGCGCACGCGCAGCGTTGCTGGCAGGAAAAAAACTAATTTAAATAGTACCCGCCCCCTCCCACTTACAAAATCGGCGCGAGTGTAGGCTCCGCCCCCCTGGGCGCCGCGCCAAACAGATAAGGAGCTGCAGGGCTATCCAGAATCGCAAGTTTTTGTTCCGGCGCCGTTTTAGGCGCGAAAAACGGGCGCCCAGCTCGGAGGGGCTTGGGCTCTCTGCTTCCTGTCTGCCAACCAGTTCTCTATCCACGTCAATACATTACCCCCAATATTATGTTCTTTAATTTTGCACACCAATTTCTTTTGTGGGACCTTGTCAAAAGCCTTTTGAAAGTCCAAATACACCACATCCACTTCTTCTCCGTTGTCCACTCTACTAGTTACATCCTCAAAAAATTCTAGAAGATTTGTCAAGCATGATTTCCCTTTCATAAATCCATATTGACTTGGACAGATCCTCTCACTGCTTTCCAAATGCGCTGCTATTTCATCTTTAATAATTGATTCCAACATTTTCTCCACTACGGATGTCAGGCTAAGCAGTCTATAATTCCGCGTTTTCTCTCTCCCTCCTTTTTTAAAAAGCGGTGTTACATTAGCTACCCTCCAGTCTATAGGAACTGATCCAGAGTCAATAGACTGTTGGAAAATGATCACCAATGCAACAACTATTTCTAGGGCCACTTCCTTAAATACTCTGGGATGCAGACTATCAGGCTCTGGAGATTTATCGGCCTTCAATCCCATCAATTTCCCTAACACAATTTCCTGACTAATAAGGATTTCCTTCAGTTCTTCCTTCTCACTAGACCCTCGGTCTCCTAGTATTTCCGGAAGGTTATTTGTATCTTCCTTCGTGAAGACAGAACCAAAGTATTTGTTCAATTGGTCTGCCATTTCTTTGTTCCCCATTATAAATTCACCTGATTCTGACTGCAAGGAACCTACATTTGTCTTCACTAATCTTTTTCTCTTCCCATATCAATAGAAGCTTTTGCAGTCAGTTTTTATGTTCCCAGCAAGCTTCCTCTCATACTCTATTTTCCCCCTCCTAATTAAACCCTTTGTCCTCCTCTGTTGAATTCTAAATTTCTCCAAGTCCTCAGGTTTGCTGCTTTTTCTGGCCAATTTATATGCTTCTTCCTTGGTTTTAACACTATCCTTAATTTCTCTTGTTAGCCACGGTTGAGCCACCTTCCCCATTTTCTTTTTACTCCAGACAGGGATGCACAATTGTTGAAGTTCATCCATGTGATCTTTAAATATTTGCCATTGCCTATCCACCGTCAACCCTTTAAGTATCATTCGCCAGTCGATTCTAGCCAATTCACGTCTCATACCATCAAAGTTACCTTTCCTTAAGTTCAGGACCCTAGTCTCTGAATAAACTGTGTCACTCTCCATTTTAATAAAGAATTCTACCATATTATGGTCACTCTTCCCCAAGGGGCCTTGCACAACAAGATTGCTAATTAGTCCTTTTTCATTACACATTATCCAGTCTAGGATGGCCCGCCCTCTAATTGATTCCTCGACACATTGGACTAGAAAATCATCCCTCATACACTCCAGGAAATCCTCCTCCACCGTATTGCTACCAGTTTGGTTAGCCCAATCTATATGTAAATTAAAGTCACCCATGATAACTGCTGTACCTTTCCATATTGTTTTACTTAAAGCATGGGTCATGGGTCCTCCCTCCCCCACTCCCCTGGGATTGTGAGATTTGCAAATTTGCCTTGATCTGTTTGATTCCTATGAACAGACAGGAGCGTTTATTTTAAGGAGCTTTAATTTGTGATATAATTTGCCACAAAATATTATTCTTGTCTTTTGAAGCACTCAGCCAAGCTGCAACCTCCTGGATATTCCTTAATGTTTCCATATGTTGCCCTCCTGATTCAAATATGTATCTTTACTATCCCCACAGCACTTCACATTTTCTTTTTTTGAAAAGGATATCCTTGTCACTACTTTTATAATTATTTTACTGAGAAGGCATCCAACACAAATTCTCCAAACAGCAATTTATTTTCTCGATTGCCAAAATGGCATTCGAGACCAGCATTAAAGGCACAAAATTGGTCTCCAAGCAAGACCAAAGATACTAATGTGCCCCTGACAACATGAGTATAATTTGGTTAAATATCTTTTTAATTTAATCACTTCATCAAATGATACAAGATTGGCAAACTTAACTAGATAAAACAAGAGGCAATTGGAAAGGTCCTGGTAACAGTGTGGATCTTTTTTCTTGTAGCACAACAATTAACATAATTACTGCCATTTTCCATAAGTGATTAAATGTATCTTTAATGCTTTCGCATTCAATGGCTAAAACAGTAATTAAGTCAATTATTAAGGAGTGAACATAATTAGCTAGTTGTTTTCCACATGAAATACTCTTGTACTCCATTTGTGCTACAAGTGAACTGTAATAAATGTAATCTTTAGACTGCAAACAAGTTTAGAGAAATCCATTTGATCAGCTTATGGACTATGACAAAGATATGAATAATATTAGTTTTATCATCCTATTCTTTCTTTTCCATATTGTTTTATTTAACCTATTGTAATGTTGACTTTAATTTGACTCTTCTATCTAGTCCACCTCTATTCTACCTCCAATCTGCTTATTCTAATCCTTGTGCTTAATATTTAAAGGCTCAAATAGTTTACTTATTTCTATCTCCTTCCTCTCACTAACCACTTTGGAGTTTTCGTATTGCTTTTGTAAAAAAGTTTTCATTGATTAAAATAGCCACAAAGAGGATGTTTTCTTCTTTTTTAGTTTAATAACTGTAATTCTCTTGAATGTTTAACAGTTAACATAGTGGTTCTTATTTTCCTGCAATATAAAAGTATAAATAAATGTGTTAGAATGATTGATAGAAAATGGCTGACACACCTCAAGTAGCTAATTTGTCACTTATTAGGTATAACTGATGGAAAGTTGTAAAATATGTAAAACAGACATGTGGAGGTGGAGGAAATGCAGATTCATCCAAAAGGCTCAGTCTGCCCAAAAAGGAAGTCTCAGCTCTAAAAGAAATTGGGGCCGATTTTCGTTCGCCCCCTGCCAGGGTGCTGGTCAGGTGGAGCATACCACTTCCTGGATTTACACATTCAGGTAATTGACTAGTTGTTGCCCTGGTGCAGGCTCTTGCATCTAAAAGTCAGGATTGATGAGTCTGCTGATGCCACAGGCCTGAGAGGCATACAGTTACCTCCCACCAACACAGTCTTAGAGTACTTTGATCCTATCCTGCGTCCCCACGGGTGTGCCTGAATGTCTACCCTATGTTGTGAAGTCATTGGCTGGCAAGGTAAGTGGCCGTGCCTGTGCTTCCTCCTGAAAGGCCAAATGAAAAGAAAATTGAAAGATTAACTTCAGAAAGGCCTCATCTATGCGCAATCTAAAATTTGAAATGAGCAGGAGTGAAGACGAATGTAATTTTCCCTTTATTGATGTGACAGCTCATAGCGCTGGTTTACTTTCCTATATGATTTGTCACAGGAACGAGGCAGTTATATATTGTCTTCAGATTAACACTTGTCTGATTTCTTCCTTGACTTGCTTTTCATTCAGGCTCTCAACAATCTAGAGAACATGATGTTCGGAATGGGATTTGAGGCGAGCTTTTTCCCTGAAGGTCAGAATGAGAAACACACAAGTCACTCATTAATTTGTGTAAAGATGGTTTCTGAATAATTGAAGAAAACAGCTTGAGAAAAAGGGGCGGGGGATGGGGGATGGGGGTGGGGTGGTGTGGAGAAATCCAGCTTTTTCAATATGAAGAGGAGAAAGATCAGTCTGTCAATGTGAGTGGTGGAGGAGAAAGCAGCTGTATCAATGTGGGAGGAGAAGCAAGAAGTCAGCTGTGTTATTATGGGGGGAAGATAGCAAGGTGAGAGAGTACTGACTTGTCAGTGTGGGAAGGGGAGAGAGGAAGGAGAGAGAAAGAAAAGCCTTGTCCACATGAGGGAGCAGAGACAAGTTGAAGATAAAAATAATAAAAACAGAAAATGTTCAAAATATACAGTAGGTCAGTCAGCCTCGATAGAGAGAAAAGATTTTTTTTGTAGAATGCAAAACAAGACAGGGATGGGAGGAAAAAAAACAATAAATAATTACAATCATGGAGAGTAAATTTATGGGTTCAATGGCCTGCAACCTGCTTAAAAGAGAAGCAAGGGATAGTTCAATGATATTAAAGATCATCTCAGTGAAGTAGTGAAAAGGTATTAAAAAAACTGTATGTAAATAGCTGAAACGGTAAGAGGCAAGAAATGGGAGAAATTGAAAATGAAAAACCGCACAAAGCCTGCAGATGTAGGCCAAAAATTAAAATTCAATGCTGGAAACACACAGTAAGTATGGCTGTCCTGCAAGGTGAAAAAAAACAGGCCAACACCAAAGAGCATAAACCTCACCTGACCAAACTGTGTTCTGACAAAAGATCTGCACTTGAAAAATTAAGCTGCCGTCCCTCCCCCAGCTCAGGCAGTGACAGGTCCATCCTTGCATCAAGAAAATTAGAGATATAGGTAAGCTCTGAGGTTACCTACGCCAACGTCAGAACAGAGGGCTGCAGAGTGCCTGGGAGAGGGAGAGGAGGAAGGGAGGAGAGAGATAGCATTGTCAATATGTGTGCCTGAGAAGAAGGATATGAGAGATCAAGCTTCAGTGTGGAAAGCCAGTGTGCCATCATTATGAATTTGCCGCTCTAGAAAGGCACAAAACTTGGAGTCATGAATGTGCATTGATACTACATCACTGTTGAATCTGGCAGGCAGAATCAAATTGTAGACAGCCTGGGAATGAAGCTCATGGTTATCTGCATGACAGGCAGGCCCTCCATTAGATCATCTTCATTTTATTTTTCAACTACTTTATAGTCAACATTTCTTTTGTAACATTTACTGCCGATTTTCTCCCCTCTTCTTCGCTGCTAAAGGTAATGATTCCTTTGGGGGTACAGGTTCCATGGGCTCCAGTTCATTATTCATGTGCATGCCTTGTCATTGAGTGTTGATCTGCTATTCAGCTGTGGGGGCATCAATGCTGAGCCTGATCTTGTCCTGAGTTTGGCTGATTGTCTCCTCCTTACTCCAGCAGCAGCGAGGCTAATTGTACTGCTACTGCCTTCTCTGCTGAGATCAGCTAGTTCAGCCCAGACCAAGGATTAAAGCTAACACATACTTATTGGTATAACTCAGCAACTTATTGAATAAACTTGGTGAGCCTTTGGTTGACACTTCTGCTGTTAACTTGGTGGACTGGAATGTCAGCTAGTGCAATTCAACAAATGTTCAGTATATTAAATAGGAGTCTATTTTCAGGACATTACTGTAATGTGTTGTCAATCTAATTATTATAATGCTACAGCTGAATAAACATATGGCACTGAATCTCATACAGCTCAATCTTTAAACTTTATCCGATAACAGACATGTGGAATAATGCTGATTATCTCATCTCATCTCAAGCGTAAAAGAATTGAACATTATTTCTCAGTTAAATGTCAGGATTTGACTGTTGGCAATGTGTTCTTCAAGTAGACACTCATTTTTCCATTTTCTCCCCAGTTTTGTCATGTTTTATCCTTGCACTTTATACATCTTACCAAGTGCATCCTGTGTCATGTACTTCATGGTAGGTAATTTTTTTGTTGTTGCTATCTGTCAGTCAATTCCTGTCATACAGCTGTGTGTGTATCCATTCTTTATGTCATGTTAACCATTGTAAGATTAGGATAACAGGTCACACACAGATACCTAAAGGGTCTTAGGAGTTTTAAGGTATTTTGTTAAAGAGCTACATCAGATACTGCATGTGGTTAAGATAAGTAAAATAGACATAGAACCCGTGACAGTACAGAGCAATCTACGACCCCCAGAGCAGAATGGCACAACTGGACGGACGGATGGAAAGACAGACGGTTAGCTGCCCGACGAGGCAGCGAACATCTTGGGTCAGTGGATCTCTGCAGCCTGCGGCAGCGGTCACTACTGTTAGTTTGTCCTTCAAGTGGTTGGAGGTGTTGGGTTATTAACCAGCATTGATCCACCTCAGAGGCTAAACTTGATCAAGGTGTTAGGCCTTAAACCAGCATTGATTTCCACCTCGAGGAAGCCTTCACTCCTCGCTGTCTGACTCGGTCCCTTATTTTTATACTTTATTTCGATGGGCTGGTGATTGTCTTCCATCTATAACTGAATTGCAAAAAGGGAAGGCATCCCTCATCGTCTCTTCCTGCCTGGTTGAAAAGGCCTTTCTCTTAACTTTCTGAGAAATGTCTTGTTATATTTCTTTAAGGACTTTTTATGACTCCTTGGCTGTGTGTTGTCTAAATTTTAAGTTTTTCCTGAGTGCCTTGTTTGTTCTACCATCGGTGCTGTCTTCCCTTATCATTTTAATGTCCTTGTGTCATCCATTTGCCCTCTATGTTTGTTATATAACCTCACTGACAATCCTGCAGTCAACTCCAAACTGCATTTCTTCAGTTTATTATCCCTCTTTGTTTCTTAATAATTAAAACCCTATATTTGGGTCTAATAACTACTTTTTACAATTACCTTCTTTGAGAAGGAAATATCCTTATTGACTTCTCACAACCTACTTTTGTCTTTCTAGCTAATTCTAAGTTATTGGCTCATCTCCCTATCTTTTTGATCAGGTGCCGTAGGTAGCATACCAATATTACCAAGACTATCAGCACAGATCCTTGGGCTATTACCAAGAATAAGGCCAACATTCTTAACCAGGGAGTTTGACTAATATTGTAGACTGATTCATACCACTTCCGTTCCCCTAGCTTTTGGATTTCTTGTTCCATGTCCTCATTCTGTTGGGTCATTTTGACCAGCTGATTTTTCCAAGGTGCTAGTTCTGTCTAAGATTTATTTGAGGTTCAAGGTCAATGGGGGAATCGGTTGGCCGAACAGAGTCACGACCTCGAGAGCTTCGTTCTGCATGGAGATGTTAATTCTGAGTTCTGTGATGTGTGAGCTGAGACAGGGAATAGGAAGTGATCTCTTATTACAGTTGTTTGGGTAGGCTTAAAACTGAATGTAGGGCTCTGGATGGGACATTCCTGATTCCCATGTTTCACTGTCCTGGCATTGGTTGTGACGCAGTACTTCCCCATGTGGAGATACGCATACTTTGTGCTATTTGGCCCCGCCGCCGGGCGCTTATGTCACACGTGCATGATTCTGAATCCAGGGTGAAACCACAGGCTGGTTTTCCCTGATTTCTTACACCACAGCGGCACAAATAGACTCTTCCTCGATTGGAGCAGCACTCGGTGTTTGGGCTATCCCAAGTCTGATCGGGGGTGGGGTCGGGCGGAGTTTCATATGACAAGTGAATATCCTCGTCTACGGTCTCTATGGATTCTACCTTGAATACTTCCCACTCGCTTTCTGTCTGGAAGCGAGGTAGCCACAAGACCACTGGTACCACACTTCCCTGAACCCCGCTTCTTTTAACTAGGTAAGATAGGCCATGCTGTCTGGTTCCTCTGGTGTAATTGTGCCCAGCGAACCATCTGCTAATCAGGCTGTCATTTATGAAGAATGGAATTCGATTGTCTCCTAGATCTCGAAGTCTGTTCACTATCTGGCTGAGCATATAACCTCGGTAGGCAGAACATACTATAGCCCTAGTTATCTTGATATAGGGCGACTGCGAGGCTTTTCTCTGTGGCTCCTACTCCCATGTGGAAGGGCTGGCTGGGATTTGGTGAAACCAGACCCATGGTCTGTGCGACAGCTTGTTTCAACTGTATTACCGCATCCTCAGTTCAGCCGAGTCGGACTTCGCGTCGTTTCCTTTAAGTAGCTGATAAAGTGGCACAGCTGTTTCTGCAAACTATGGAATTAAAGTCCATTGATATCCCACCAGCCTGAGGAAGGAACATAGGGCCGACTTTGAAGTGGGCAAGGATAGGCTCTGGATGGTTTTGATCTTGTGCTAATCCGGGCTGATGCCAGAAGCTCCGATTCGGACGCTTAAAAAGGTAACAATTCTGCACCAGCGGAGCCTTCTGCAGGTGAAGCAGCTGCAACAGTTCCTGTAAGGTGGTCAGATGCTCAGCGCGGCCTGTGGTAGCAAGCAGGATATCATTAACATACTGAAGCAATCAGGAGGGTCGTGAAAAATTCTTCAGAATCCCGGCCATATGCTTGTGGTAAATGGTAGGGGTGTTATGGAACCCTTGTGGCAGACATGTCCAGGTATAACTCTGATCCTCGAAGGTAAACATAAATTTAAACTGATCTTCCTGTCTTACGGGGATACTCCAGAAATTGTTCGCGATATCGAGGATGGGGAAGACTTTGCTGCTGTTGGAGATCTGTGAGAGTAGGGTGGGTGTCTCCCGAACCACCGGAGCGAACGTGGGGGTAACTGAATTGAGCTTGCAGTAGTCGATAGTTAACCGCCAACTCTCATTTGGCTTTTTCACCCACCAGACAGGGGAGTTAGTAGTTAATGTGCCTTTGCAAACAACACCCTGCTTTAACAATGACTCGATGGTAGCTTGAAGGCATGGTATACTCTCGGCTGGGTATGAGTATTGTTTTACGGGGGCATGGACCGGACCATTAATCCCCTCGGGTTTGGTGATGCTTCCGCAATCATGTTTGTTGGTTGCAAATGCTCCTGGGACCGACTCTAGGATCGCCCGGACATCCGGATCTGCAGAGGTGGCTGGTTCATAGTCCTCTGATTTTTTTAATCGTGAATACCGAGTGCGTGAGTGGGGTTCCATTTTGAAGGTTCCACAAGATACAATTGTTGGCATAGTCAACCACTGCCTGATGACTGCTGATTACATCACTGCCTAATATTCCCTGATTGGTATGCATAGACACATAGACGGGGTCTTGAACTGTGACCTGAGCCCGAGCTATGTCCAATACTATGGGAAAGGACCCTTGTATGGTCATCTGGATTGAATTGTCGAAACCGGATATAACCTGGGGGACACCTTTTGTGGGGTCGGGGTGGGGATCGGGGTTGATGGTGGCAGAGGAGCTGGAGTCGACCAGCATCAGTTGTTGATGACCTCCAGAATCAACAGTGCCATCTACTGGCCTTCCACGACCATCGTATTGGAGAGGAGAAGTTCCCCCTCCCTGTTGGGCCCGCGGGTGTCATTGCGGAGGTGGCAATGGGAACAAATTGATTTGTTGTCGATTCAGTTCCCTTCCTGCCCCTCTTGCATCTTCTAATTCTTCGCGCAATCCATCGTTTTCTGCCTGCAGTTCAATGTTTTTGTCTAGAATCTGGTCTAGCTTACTTTGGGTACACTGTGCTTTGCCATGTTCTTTTTGCTCCCGGCGCAGCTAGGTGCAGAGCTCAGAGATGGCCCGGAGCTGGCTGCTGTTTTGTTTTTGCAGCTGGTTTATCAATCCTTTTAACCCTTTAATATCCTGATTTAGCTGCACAGCACACCAACGTATCCCGGTCTTTTTTCAGCATAAGTCAAGAATGCAATCATAATCTCCGTTACTATCTTCTAAAATGTCTAGAATGCTCATTGTCACAGCCTTACCAACCTTTTCTGCCAGGCTGTCTATTACCAATTCTCGGTGATATGCCAACACCATTGTATTTCTGGTTTTGCATTTAATCCGCTCTCTCCTACTCCCTTCTTTCAGAGAGTAACACACTCAGCCTAAGCAATAATCACGTGTGTTCCACCGCTAACCGGACCCTTAAAACTCCTAAACACTGTGGTTCTCACTTCTGACACCACTTTAAATCACAGGTCACATGCAGATACCCAAAGGGGCCTAGGAGTTCTAACATATTTTAGTAAAGAGCTACAGTTTAAAGGATAATCAGATACTATTACATGTGGTTAAGATAAGTATAGTAGACATACAACCTGTCACAGTAGAGAACGATCTACAACCCCCGGAGCGAATTGACAGAACTGGACCGACAGACGGTTAAATATCCGACAAGGCAGCGTCAAGGTCTTGGGTCGGTGGATCTCTGCAGTCTGTGGCAGCGGTCACTACTGTTGGTTCGTTCCTCGAGCAATTGGAGGATATTAACCAGCATCGATCCACCTCAGAGGTAAACTTGACCAGGTGTTAGACCTTGAGTCGGCTGTTTGCTTTTTATGTTATCTGATCTCGCTGACATTCCTGCAGTCACTCCCAACTGTATTTCTTCAGTTTATTATCCCTCTCTGTTTCTTAAAAATTAAAACCCTACTTTTGGGTCTAATAACTACTTCTTATACCATCTATACTGCAAATATCACTTTGTACTACAGAAACACTGTTCAGTTGTTTCATTTGGAATTCCTGTATGCATATATAGAAATACATGAATGGAACAAGAAAGACTTCCAATAACATTTGCAAATATCCCTTAATGCAGATTTTCAAAAAGCTCTACAAAAAACAGCTCCATTCTATTTTTGCCTCGTTTCAGTGACTAATATAAGGTATTGGTGAGGCCACATCTGGAATACTGCGTGCAGTTTTGGTTTCCATATTTACGAAAGGATATACTTGCTTTGGAGACAGTTCAGAGAAGATTCACTAGGTTGATTCCCGGGATGAGGGGGGTGACTTATGAGGAAAGGTTGAGTAGGTTGGGTCTCTACTCATTGGAATTCAGAAGAATGAGAGGTGATCTTATCGAAACGTATAAAATTATGTGGGGGCTTGACAAGGTGGATGCAGAGAGAATGTTTCCGCTGATGGGGGAGACTAGAACTAGAGGGCATGATCTTAGAATAAGGGGCCGCCCATTTAAAACAGAGATGAGGAGGAATTTCTTCTCTCGCGAGAGGGTTGTAAATCTGTGGAATTCACTGCCTCAGAGAGCTGTGGAAGCTGAGACATTGAATAAATTTAAGACAGCAAGAGACGGTTTCTTAAACGATAAGGGGATAAGAGGTTATGGGGACGGGCGAGGAAGTGGAGCTGAGTCCATGATCAGATCAGCCATGATCTTATTGAATGGTGGAGCAGGCTCAAGGGGCCGTATGGCCTACTCCTGTTCTTATTTCTTATGTTCTTATGATTTCTTATTCTTTTCTTTCATACATGAAGCCGTTCTGCCCCTTAGGTGGGCTGTTCTTTCACAGACCACCAGCCACCACCAGTAGCTTTGACATTGCATTGCCAGGAAACATCCAGGAGGGGCCAGGTGGAGACATCGGGGCTGGTTTTAACCTACCCAATTGATATGAACGAGGTGATGACAGCCTCAAAATAGAGTCGGTGGACTTATCGACTCACTAACGTCGACAACAATAACAACTTGCATTTATATAGCACCTTTAACGTAAAATGTCCCACTAATGGAGCATTATCAAACAAAATTTGACATCGAGCCACATAAAGAGATATTAGGACAGCTGACCAAAAGCTTGGTCGCAGCGGTAGGTGTAAAGTATTTGCTTCAAGGGCTCTTTGCTTAAGAATTCATAGTAACATTGCTATTGAGAACTAATTGGTTTATTAGCAAAGGTTTAACAATCACACTACACATAACCAGTTCAACTATTTTGTTGTGCATTTTAAACAAATGCCCCCTGCAAGGGGGGGGTCACACTCCAAAATAAATTTTTTCCAGTGCCCCTTTTTTCCGTTTTTTTTTAGAGCACTAAAAACAAAAATTATACAAGTGCCCCGTGGCTAAAAAGGGGGGGGGGGGGGCACCAAAACCGGCAAATTAAACAAATTAAACTTTAAACTTAAATGATCAAATTAAAATTTGGTTGTCGGGGGTGATGATGTACTCCAGTCCTTCCGGCGCTGATCTCTCGCGGAAGGCCGCGAGCGTACTGGTGGACACTGCGTGCTCCATCTCCAGGGACACCCTGGCTCGGATGTAACCGCGGAAGAAAGGCAGGCAGTCGGGCTGAACGACCCCCTCGACCGCCCGCTGCCTGGACCAGCTGATGGCCTCCTTGGCCATGCCCAGGAGCAGTCCTAGGAGGAGGCCTTCCGACCTGCCCGCTCCCCTCCGCACAGGGTGCCCAAAGATCAGGAGTGTGGGACTAAAGTGCAACCAGAATTTGAGGAGCAGCCCCTTTAAATAATGGAACAGGGGCTGCAATCTCGCACATTCAATAAAAACATGGAACACGGACTCTTCCAGACCGCAGAAATTGCAGGCGGCCTGGGAGCCCGTGAACCGACTTAAAAACTTATTGCACGGGACTGCTCTGTGCAACCCCCTCGAGGCCAAGTCCCCAATAAATAAAGGGAGGACTCCCGCGTAGAGTGCACTCTATTGAGGACCCCCGCCTCCTCCGGACGGCAAGGTGGTGCGCTATGGCATGTCCGGACAGCAGACGAGGCTGGCAAAGTGGAGAGTGTGCAAGAGCAGCCTGTACAGGAAACGCACTCTGCGCAGAACTGAAAGGCACGGAGTGATTTCCCCGAGGAGACTCAAGTTGTGAGGCGCCGACTCCTTACGGAGGTTTTGGGGCTTGGCGCCAATGAGGAATTTCGTCCGGGCGGGGGTCAGTTCGGACGGGGTCTCCCCACGTGCTTGAGCCTCCTCGACACACCTAACGGAGTCAGGGCCCAGTGCTTTTTTTAGCGACTCGATGGCATTGGCCGCGCACCAAACATCGACCCAGTTTAGGCGCTGTGGCAACATGTCTGGCACCATGCAGCCCAGTCCTCCGCCATCGAGCAGGTCCCTGACCCTGGTCACCTCGCCAGCCTCAGCCCTCTCGTTTGCCTGCCACCTAAAACCTCGGTCGTGGAGGTACGGATGCCCGAGCAGCGGCTCCTGCAGGACAACCGCCACTCCAGCCGGTGGAGAGCTGCGCTTGGTGGCAACTCTGTTCCAGACCCTGATGAGTTCCTGGTAAAAGACAGGCAGCCCGCGCATGGCGGTCCTGATGCCCCCCATGGTCACAAACAGGAGCTGCGTGTCATAATTGAGGCTGTACCGCTGGCGGAAGAAATATGTCACCAGCGCACACCACCTGGGGGGGGGGGGGGTTCGACGTAGAGGTATCTCTGCAGGGTCTGAAGACGGAAAGTCGCATGTTGGGCGCTTACGCACACTAAGGCCTGACCGCCCACCCTAAGAGGGAGACTCAAAATCGCAGCAGAGACCCAGTGCTTCCTGTTGTTCCAGAAGAAGTCCACCAGCTTCTTCTGTATCTTGGCGACAAACGCAGGGGGAGGGGTCAAAGTGACCAGCCGGTACCACAGCGTAGCGGCCACCAGCTGGTTTATGACTAGGGTTCGACCCCTGTAGGACAGCACTCTGAGCATTCCTGTTATTTGCCCTAGGTGAGCGGTGACGTTGGCCTCCAGCTCCTCCCAGTTCGCCAGCCAGGCTTCCTCTTCGGGGCTAAAGTAGACTCCCAGATAGAGGATGTCATGTATTCAACCAGCAATGTAACCCATGTATAATCTGACCTAAGTTGTACACTGTGAGAACAATGACCACTAGGTGGTGAACTTGTGGGAGACACTCCGAACCTGGACCTTCAGGTATAAAAGGGGAAGTTCCACCCACTTCCTGCACTTGAGTGCGAAGGAATAAAGGACAGGTCACAGACTGACCTCTCAAGCACGGGCCTCGTGTGCATTTATACTGTATAGTAAGGATGTATCAATGGCGACGAGAAACTGGGATTTAATCCACACGAGCATAGCCACGAGCAGAACAGACGAGAGGTACTGTGTTAAGGAATGGTTGGGACAGAGATTCAACATTGTTAAAGCAGCACACAGTTCTCCAGGCAGACAAGGGCATGCGGGCATGCCCCAACATGTAGTCGAACCCAGAGGGGGAGTTCGACAGAGACAATGGCAAGCCGAACGGCGATTCACGCCATTGCAAGAGACAATGCGACCAGTAATGGGGCCATCAACACCTGTTAATGGCGCACTCAAGGACAATAACAGGGGCAGTCAGGGACGATCGACTGGCAAGGGACCTTTTGTTTCCAACAGCAGCTCATGTTGGAGGCGTGGAGGCACACACTCAGCCGGAGTTTGCAGAGATGAGCAAAATACCTGCAGAATTTGCAGAAATGAACGCTGGGGGAAATCGTTGGAAGCTGAAGTTCAGTGAGTTCATATGGAGCATGTATACAGTTCATACACCAGGACGCCACCGATAATGATGAAAGTGCTCCTCAATGGAGCTAGACACGGGGGCCAGCCAGTCCCTGATGGGTATCAAACAGTTCGAAAAGTTGTGGGCGTCCAAGGCCAGGAGGCCAAAATTATCGTCGATTGACGCACAGCTACGGACATACACAAAAAAGATCATTCTGGTGCTAGGCAGCGCCACGGTAGTCATGACCCACAAAGATTCGGAGAATAGGTTGCCACTCTGGGTTGTCCCGGGGGATGGTCCCGCACTACTGGGGAGGAGTTGGCTTGCTGTCATGAACTGGAAATGGGGCGATGTCAATGCAATTTGCTCTGTGGAGCGAGTATCATGCTCACAGATCCTGGACAAATTTGACTCATTATTTCAACCCGGCATTGGCACTTTCATGGGGGCCAAGGTAATGATTCACATAAACCCGGACGCCAGGCCAGTACACTACAAGGCCAGGGCGGTGCCGTACGTGATGCGGGAAAAGATAGAAGGTGAATTGGACCGCCTGCTGAGGGAAGGCATCATCTCGCCAGGCGAATTCAGTGACTGGGCGAGCCCGATTGTGCCGGTGCTCAAGGCGGATGGGTCGGTCAGGATATGTGGTGATTACAAGGCCACCATCAATCGGGTGTCACTCCAAGACCAGTACCCGCTACCGAGAGCAGAGGACCTCTTTGCGACGCTATCCGGTGGCAAACTTTTTTCAAAATTGGACCTGACCTTAGCTTACATGACCCAGGAGCTGGCGAGTGAGTCGAAGAAGCTGACCACCATCACGACACACAAGGGGTTGTTTGAGTACAACAGATGTCCGTTCGGGATTCGCTCGGCCGCCGCGATCTTACAACGAAATATGGAAAGCCTCCTCAAGTCGATTCCAGGGACAGTGGTTTTTCAGGACGACATCCTCATCACGGGTTACGATACTGAAGAACACCTCCACAACCTTGAGGAGGTGCTACGCAGACTGAACCGGGTAGGGCTGCGACTGAAAAAAGTGAAGTGCGTCTTCCTAGCTCCAGAGGTAAAATTCCTGGGGATGAGGGTAGCAGCAGACAGGATCAGCCCTACTGCGTCCAAGACGGAAGCTATCCAGAGAGTACCCAGACCCCGTAACACGACGGAGCTGCGTTCGTTCCTGGGGCTCCTGAACTATTTTGGTAACTTTCTTCCCAAATTGAGCACGCTGCTAGAGCCGCTACACGTGCTCCTACGCAAAGGTCGCGAATGGGTCTGGGGGGGACAGCCAGGAAAGGACTTTTAATAGAGCCTGCAATTTGTTATGTTCCAACAATCTGTTAACGCTATATGACCCATGTAAGAAACTTGTGTTAACGTGCGATGCATCATCCTATGGTGTCGGGTGTGTGTTGCAGCATGTCAATGCCAAGGGTCAGTTACAGCTGGTAGCTTATGCCTCCAGAAGTCTGTCCCAGGCAGAAAGGGGCTACGGGATGGTAGAAAAGGAGGCGCTCGCATGTATATATGCGGTAAAGAAAATGCACCAGTACCTGTTTGCCAGGAAATTTGAGCTGGTCGCAGATCACAAACCCCTAATGTCCCTTTTGGCCGACAACAAGGCCATAAATGCAAACGCATCGGCCCGCATACAGAGGTGGGCACTCACGTTAGCCGCCTATGACTACACAATTCGGCACAAACCGGGCACCGAAAACTGCGCCGATGCACTCAGCAGGCTCCCACTAGTCATCACTGAGGGGGCTACCGAGCATGCTGCTGAGATGGTCATGGCTGTTGAAGCTTTCGAAAGCGAAGGCTCATCCGTGACAGCCCGTCAGATTAAAGTCTGGACAAATAGAGACCCGCTATTGTCTCTAGTCAAGAAATGTGTCGTGAATGGTGACTGGGCAGCCACGTACAGGGCATGCCCTGAGGAATTTAAACCATTTCACAGGTGCAGGGATGAACTCTCGATTCAGGTCGATTGCCTACTGTAGGGAAACCGCGTGGACATGCCCCAGATGGGCAGGGAGGTGTTCATCAGAGAACTCCACAATGAGCACCCGGGCATTGTCAATTGCCAGGTCACACGTTTGGTGGCCAGGGATAGACGCAGATCTGGAACTTTGTGTTCGCAGGTGCAACACATGTGCCCAGCTGGGCAATGCGCCCAGGGAAGCCCCCCTTAGCCCCTGGCCATGGCCCGCCAAGCCTTGGTCATGCATCCATGTGGACTACGCAGGTCCTTTCATGGGAAAAATGTTTTTGGTTGTAGTCGACGTCTACTCCAAATGGATCGAGTGTGACATTTTAAATTCAAGCACATCCTCTGCCACGATAGAAAGTCTATGGGCAATGTTCGCTGCCCACGGTCTACCGGACATCTTGGTCAGCGACAATGGCCCGTGCTTCACAAGCACTGAATTCCAGGACTTCATGGCAGACAATGGAATTAACCATGTCAGAATGGCACCGTTCAAGCCGGCCTCAAACGGCCAGGCAGAACGAGCAGTGCAGATAATCAAACAGGGGATGCTCAGAATCCCAGGGAGTTCCCTTCAAAGCCGCTTATTACGCTTCCTGTTGGCCTACAGATCCCGACCACACTCGCTCACAGGGGTTCCACCCGCAGAGCTGCTAATGAAAAGGACGCTCAAAACCCGGTTATCCCTTATACACCCCACCATGAAAGAAATTGTCGAGAGCAGGCACCAGTCACAATATGACTACCATGACAGGAATGCGAGGGCACGATGTATTGATGTAAATGACCCTGTTTTTGTCCTCAACTACGCTGCAGGGCCCAAATGGCTTGCAGGCACTGTGATTGCCAAAGAGGGAAATAGGATTCTGATAGTTAAATTTACCAATGGACAAATCTGCCACAAACACGTGGATCAAACAAAAAGGAGGTTCAGCAACCCTATAGAAGAAGCAGAGGAAGAACACAATATAGAGTTCACTTCTCCACAGGTGACCAAACACAGGGACCAAAGGGAGGAGAGCCCAGTCACTGTGGGCAGTCCGGATAGGCCTGAGGCACTACAAACAGCAGACACTCAGGCCAGCGCCCAACAACCGGAGCCCCAACTCAGGCGCTCAACAAGAGAGCGTAAACCACCAGAGGGACTCAACCTGTGATCCCAATAAGACTTTGGGGGGTGGGGAGGTGATGTCATGTATTCAACCAACAATGTAACCCATGTATAATCTGACCTAAGTTGTACACTGTGAGAATAATGACCACTAGGTGATGAACTTGTGGGAGACACTCCTAACCTGGACCTTCAGATATAAAAGGGGAAGCTCCACCCACTTCCTGCACTTGAGTGCTAAGGAATAAAGGACAGGTCACAGACTGACCTCTCAAGAATGGGCCTCGTGTGCATTTATACTGTATAGTAAGGACATATCAGAGCAGATAGCTCGTGCTCCAGGCAGAAGACCTGAGCTCCTCCGTCAGGGAGTCCACTCGCCACTGACCCACCAGGAGTCCGGAACATTTCTCCCAGTTGATCCTGGCGGAAGAAGCGGCCAAGTAAATCTCCTGGCACTCACGAATCCTCCGCAGGTCAATGGGATCCTCGACCATGAGGAGCATGTCATCGGCGTCGGCCGACAGGACGACCTCCACGTGCGACTCTTGCAGAGCCAGTCCCGTCAACCCCTTCCGCAAGAGGCGCAGGAAAGGCTCCACGCATAAGGCATATAACTGGCCGGATATGGGGCATCCCTGGCGCACCCATCTCCCAAACGAAGGGGCGCCGTCAAAGACCCGTTAACCTTAATCAGACACTCCGTGGCGACGTACAAAAGTAGAATCCGGGCGATGAAATGCGTCCGAACCTGAAAGCGCGCAGAGTTCCGCACAGATATTCGTGATCCACCCTGTCGAACGCCTTCTCCTGGTCTAGGGTAAGGAAGGCGACCGACAGACCAGCCTCCTAGGAATGGTGGACCAGGTCCCGGACCAGATGGATGTTGTCGTGGATTGTCCGACGGGGGACCGTATAGGACTGTTCGGGGTGGATCATGTGGTCCAGCACGCGCCAAGGTGAGCAGACATCACCCTGGCAAAAAATTTTGTAATCCGTGCTGAGGAGGGAGACCGGGCGCCAGTTCTTAAGTAGGTGGAGATCGCCCTTCTTAGGCAGCAGGATAATGACTACCCTGCGCCAAGAGAGGGGCATCTCCCTGCTCGCCAGACACTCCCCCAGGACCCGCACGTAGTTGCTCCCCAATATGTCCCAGAATTCCCTGTGGAACTCCACGGTCAGCCCGTCCAGCTCCGGGGACTTTCCCCTTGAGAGCTCGTTGAGGGCATCGGTTAGCTCCGCCAGACTTAGCGGAGCATCCATATTTTCGGCGTCCTCCGGGCCGACCTTTGGCAGGTCCTTCCACAAAACTCTGTACTTCCTCGCTGGACGGATCCAGAGAGAACAGAGCCCCGTAATAGTCTCAGGCTCTGTTCCTGATGCCCTCTGGATCCGACATCAGGGATCCGTCATCGGCCAGCAGCGTCGAGCTGCTTATGGACCCCCTGTCTTTTTTCCACCGAGTAGAAGAAGGGGGAGCCGCGTTCCAGATCCCGCAGGAACCGGATCCGCGACCTCACGAACTTGCCTCGGGACCCGACAAGCTGCAGGTCCTTGAGCGCGGCCTTCTTTGTTTCGTACACCGTCTGCAGGGCCGGGTCCTCGATGACTTGACCCAGACGGGCTTCCAGGTCGAGCACCTCCTGCAGGCACCCCACCCTGGCCTCACGCCTCTTGGTCAACCCCTCGCGTACTCTTGACAGAAGAGACAGATGTGAGCGTTGCCCACGTCCCACCATAACCTCAAGGGGGGGAAGCCCCCCTGCTTCCTTCTCCAGTCGGCCCAGAAGTGACGGAACGAGTCCTGGAACCGCTCGTCCTCCAGCAGCCGGTTGTTAAAGTGCCAGTACCCGGACCCCGTCCTCGCGCGGAGCAAAGCGAGCTCCGCCCACACCAAGTGGTGGTCCAAGCACAGCACCAGTCGCATGGAGGTCGCCGGGACGCAGGAAACGTAAGCCCGAGACACCTAAAGGCGGTCGATTCTGAACCATCCGCTTCCAGGTCTCACCCAAGTAAAGGCGCTGGAGTCGGGATGGAGATTTTGCCAGACGTCCACCAAGTCGAAGGACCCGACCAGGTCCTTCAACTTCTCCATCGCCGTCATGCTCTGCGGGGCACCAGAGCGGACCCTCGCCTCAAGGTTGCAGTTAAAATCCCCTCCGAGGACAATGCAGTCGCCGACGTCAACGGAGCCTAGAAGAGCGGACACTTCTTCGAAGAAGCGCGTTTGCTGTGGGCCGGGCTGAGGGGCGTACACATTCACGAGATGGAGCGGCACGTCCCCCAGGCGAACCGTGACATGGAGCAAGCGGCCTGGCACGGGCTCCTCGACCCCCAAGATCTCCGGCTGAAAATGCGGGGCCAGGAAGATAGCCACCCCACAAGAAGTGACAGTGAGGTGGCTCATGCGGACCTCTCCTTGCCATTTCAGGAGCCATGTGGCCTCTTCTCCCAGAG